>NC_133618.1:189630325-189955498 GCF_048593235.1 Sminthopsis crassicaudata | reverse complement strand
GAGGCAAGCCTTTAAGTATTTTAATGATTGTCTTGTGGGAAAAGGATTTGATTTCTTCTCCTTGGCAGATTGCTTGGCAGTCCAGTTAGAACTGGGACATACTTAACAATGCTTAGCACACAGTAAATAACTGATACAAGTATATCTCCTTTTATAGCACTTTGATTTTTTGCACTTTGCAGATGTTGCAGGAGGGCGGGTTGTTTGTTTTTTGTTTGTTTTTACAAATTAAAAAATCTTTCTAAGCAACTAGTAAGGACCATGTAAAGTGTTGGCTATTATTATGCTGCAAATTCATCACTCCTCCACCTATTGCATCATTTTCTCCTTAGCCATTACATTGCATCTAGAATAAAGACCATATCATAAAGAATTTAACCCTTTTGACTCTAGAAGTCTTGTCCTGAGATAAAGTTGTCCAGATTGATGAGTATCTCATCTCACATGACTTGGTAGTAATTAGGCTAGCTTTGCCCATACTTTGCTTTTCTTCTCAGCCATCTTCTCCTCATGTGCCCTTTGCTTTCATTCTCTGTCAATGAAAGTTATAGAATCATTATAAAATTAATGCTACTATTGCTACTGGAAAGACATATTAATCAAATCCTCTATAGTTTCAATCAACATTTTTCTAACTTTATAATGTCAAATAATTCTTTCTGGAAACACAAATCTTCTTGGTAGCTGGGAGATAGATGATACAGAATTATGGGTCTGGAATTAGGAAGAGCAAAGTTCAATTTCAGCTTCAGATACTTATTAAATGTAACCTTAGGCAAGTCACTTAATCAATCTGCCTCCATTTCTTCAGCTGCAAAATGAGGATGGTAATATCACCTATTTCCTAAGATTTATTTATTTATTTATTTATTTATTCATTCATTCATTCATTCATTCATTTATTTATTTATTTGTTTGTTTGTTTATTTATTTTTTGTGAGAGCCAAATAAGATATTGTGAAGCACAAAGTATAGCACATAGTAATTGCTTAATAATGCTTATTTCTTTCTTATCTTTATTCTCCATGTTGTAGGTTAAGTTCTTTGAGAGGACTACCTTCACTTTATTTTTTATTTGTCATACTTAATGATGCTTGGCACATAGTAAATAACTGATACAAATATATCTCACTTTGTTGTACTTTGATGTTTTGTACTTTGCAGATGTTACAGGAGGGAGGGTTATAAGTTTATTTTTTTTGTTTTGTTTTTACAAATTAAAAGTTTGTGACAATCTTGCAACAAGAAAGTTTGTTAGCACAACCTTTTTAATAGTTTGTGCTGATACCATATCTCTGTGTCACATTTTGGCAATTCTTACAATATTGAGTATTTTATGACTATTATACTTATTACGGTGATCTGTGAACGTGTTCTTTGATGTTAATATTGTAATTTTGCGGGACACCACAAACCATGCCCATATAAGATGGCAACTTTAATTGATAAATGTTGTGTGTGTGTTTTAACCTGTTCCATAATTAGTCATTCCTCTGCATCTTTCTCTCTCCTCAGGACTCCCTATTCCCCTAGACACAAAAATTATTACATACACACAGATTTTAAAACAGTATGAAGATTTAAGAAAATCCAATCCAATTTTGAAAGTTCTATAGTAGGTAAAATGCTATTAAACAGCATCCATGCTACAGAGAAATCTTTCATGAAAAGAAAAGTTAATCAATGTAGCAAATTTCACTCTATTTTATTTTAAGATAATGCTACCTCAACCTTCAGCAACCATTACCTGATTAGTTAGCTGCCACCAACATTGAAGAAAAATCCTCCACTAGCAAAAAGGTTACAACTCATTCAATGTTCAGGTGGTGGTTAGCATTTTTAGCAATAAAGTATTTTTAATTCATTACTTTTTTTTTTTTAGATTATACTACTGATTAATGGTTAGTAGACTGAAGTTTAATGTAGACATAATTTTCATATCCACTGGGAAACCATAAAATGTATGTGATTCACTTTATTTCAATATTTGCTTTATTTTGAGGATCTAGAACCAAATGTGTAATGTCTCCAAGGTAGCTTATATATAATTCCAAAAGTAATTCAGATCACCATCTTTTTCCTGTTCCATTTTGGGCAGAATTTACTGTCTCTCTATCTCACTATTTAAAATACAGGTACTGGTAGATTGATTCAATGAGATATTCATCCAGTTGTGTGTAATGATGTGACCAACACAATGTCATTTGCAAACAAGAACATTTAAAGAAGTTCTCTATCTGTATTAAATCTCTTAATTTTGATGTCTGATTAGGACATCTTTCATGACAATAATTTCTTTTTTATATATAATTTATTAATTTTATAATTATAATTTTTTTGACAGTACATATGTAATTTTTTTACAACATTATCCCTTGTATTCACTTTTCCAAATTTTCCCCTCCCTCCCCTAGATGACAGGTAATCTTATATATATTAAATGTGTTACAGTATATCCTAGAAACAATATATGTGTGTAAAACCAAATTTCTTGTTGCTCAGTAAGAATTGGATTCCGAAGTTATAAGTAAACTGGGTAGAAAGACAATAGTGCACACATTTTACACTCCTTTCCCAGTATTCTATCTCTGGATGTAGCTGTTTCTGTCCATCATTGATCTGCTGGAACTGAATTGGATCTTCTCTATGTTGACGATATCCACTTCAATTAGAATATATCTTCATACAATATTGTTGTTGAAGTATATAGTGATCTCCTGGTTCTGCACTTCTCACTCAGCATCAGATCATGTAAGTCTCTCCAAGCCTCTCTGTATTTATCCTGCTAGTCATTTCTTATAGAGCAATAATATTCCATAACACTCATATACCATAATTTACCCAACCATTCTCCAATTGATGGGCATCCATTCATTTTCCATTTTCTAGCCACTACAAAAAAGAGCTGCCACAAACATTTTGGCACATACAGATATCTTTCCCTTCTTTAGTATTTCTTTGGGATATAAGCCCAGTAGTAGCACTGTTGGATCAAAGGGCATATACAATTTGGTAACTTTTTAGGCATAGTTCCAAATTGCTCTCCAGAATGGCTGGATTCTTTCACAACTCCACCAACAATGCATCAGTGTCCCAGTTTTCCCACATCCCCTCCAACATTCATCATTATCTTTTGCTGTCATCTTAGCCAATCTGACAGGTGTGTAGTGGCATCTCAGAGTTGTCTTAACTTGAATTTCTCTGATCAGTAGTGATTTGAAACACTCTTTCATATGAGTCGATATAGTTTCAATTTTATCATCTGAAAATTGTCTGTTCATATCCTTTGCCCATTTATCAATTGGGGAATGGTTTGATTTCTTATAAATTAGAGTCAGTTCTCTATATATTTTGGAAATGAGGCCTTTATAAGAACCTTTAACTGTAAAAATATTTTCCCAATTTGTTACTTCCCTTCTAATCTTATTTGCATTAGTTTTGTTTGTACAAAAGCTTTTTAATTTGATGTAATCAAAATCTTCTATTTTGTGATCAATAATGATCTCTAGTTCTCCTTTGGTCATAAACTCCTTCCTCCTCCACAAGTCTGAGAGGTAGACTATCCTCTGTTCCTCTAATCTATTTATGATCTCATTCTTTATGCCTAAATCATGTACCCATTTTGATCTTATCTTGTTGTATGATGTTAAGTGTGGGTCCATCATGACAATAATTTCTAACACCAGCAATAAGCAATCATGGCAATAATATTAATAGCTCACTTTCCCTATAGCATTGTAAAGTACAAAAAAATTCCCTCCCAACCAGTTTGTTAGGCAGGAAAAACAAATGTTATTATCCTTGTTGTATAGATGAGGAAGCCAAATTCCTGATAAATCAATTGAATTGTCAAAGATTATGCATATGGTTATCAACAAAACTGAAGTTCAAAACCAGATTCCTCATAGGCAAGTCATGCCCCCAGATACCTTTCCAGAAATAACTATGTGATTGAAAGATAAAACCTTGTGTTCTAAAATTATTTTTATTCATTCCATGTTTAACCTTATTCTGTAATCCTTGGCTTATCAATATCCAATAAGGTATAAGACAGGGAAATATGTATTTTTCAAAGGTGTTTAATACTATCATGGAGAAGACCCAGTGCAGAATCCAAGCTGAAGAATGATACCTTACAAGTGGTGAGAACCTTTGAATGTTTTTGCTGATGGAATCATTCTTGAGGCAAGAGTATTGTGTACCTTGCACCAAAATCATGCAACACTGAAAAGCTTCCCATATGACATTCATAATCAAAGTATTTTCACCTAACATTGAAAAAAACAAGTATATAAAGACTTCTTGCTGTCCAGATTGAACTGAAAACAATTAACTAGACAAGCCATGAAGTTTTTTTCATCAGTATATATAATTTGGATCTTCTTTGCAAATGGATGACTTGGGTCAAGAATTAAATAGTTGGAGAAAACAAGCTGTATTACTTTTGGGAAACTGCAAATTTTTTATGACTCCCAAAATTATCTGTGAAATACTGGCCCTTTTAAAATATAAAATTCTTAAAGAACTGTTCTTTTAATTGTTGTATTATAATGATATCATTTTATTTTTCAAAAGTCATGCAAAGACAGTTTTCAGCATTCACATTTGCATTATCTTGTGTTCCAAATTTTTCTCCTTCCCTTCCCCATCTCCCCTAGATAGCAAGTAATCCAATATAGATAAAACATGTATAATTCTTCTGAACATATTTACACATTTATCATGCTGCCCAAGAAAAATCAAATAAAAAAAAATGAGAGAAAAACAAGCAAGCAAACAACAGAAAAGATGAAGATAATGTGTTGTGATTCACATTCACTTCCATAGACTCCTCTCTGGATGCAGATGGCTCTCTCCATCACAAGTCCATTGGCCTGAGTCACCTCATTGTTGAAAAAAGCCAATTCCTTCACATTGATCATCACAAAATTGTCTTGTCGCCATATGTAATATACTCACTTCACTTAGCATCAGTTCATGTAAGTCTCTCCAGGCCTTTCTGAAATTATCCTGTTGATCATTTCTTATAAAACAATAATATTTCATTACATTAATTTACCATAACTTATTCAGTCATTCTCCAACTGATGAAACATTCAGTTTTGGTTCCTTTCCACTACAAAAAGGGCTGCTGCAAACATTTTTGCATATTTGAATTATTCTCCCTTTTTTATGATCTCTTTGTAATACCGATTCAGTAGAGACTTTACTGGATCAAAGGATATGTATAGTTTGATAGCCCTTTGAGCATAGTTCTAAATTGCTTTCCAGAATTGTTGGATCAATTCACAACTCCACCAATAATGTCTTAGTGTCCAATTTTCCCACATTCTCTCCATAATTAATCATTAACTTTTCCTGTCATCTTAACCAATTTGAGAGGTATGAAGTGTACCTCAGAATTATCTTAATTTGTATTTCTCTAATCAATAGTGATTTAGAGCATTTTTTCATGTGATTAGAAATTATTTTAATTTCTTCATCTGAAAATCATCTGTTCATATCCTTTGATCATTACCAATTAGTGGATGACTTGGAAAACAAACAAACAAACAAAAAACCATAGAACTCCACAATCTCCAAGAATCAAAAATAAGTATTACCCATGAATGGTGGAACAATGCATATTAATATGAGCAAGATGAAATGCATAATGAAATATGGAGAAGCAGTAGAATAAAGAATGTCATGAAAGAAATGTATGAATAAAAAAGATCAACTGGTGAGGGATTTTCAATGGAAAGTATTCCACTGCAATCATCTAATGTCAAAAGAAAGGAAGGAAGGGCATCAAAATTTAGATGGAATTCTTGAAGTGAATTTATGGGAGGATATAGACAAAATGGCCTTGGATGGGTCATGATATGTATTACCAAAACACCCATACTGAAGAAATCCTGGACTCATTTGAGTATTTTTTTTTTTTTTTTTAGTATATGAAACTATCAATTATTACCATTTATCTGAGAGTATCTTTTTCTACCTTTCAATATTTGCGTAAATTATGCCTCCCTTGAGTGGTATTTTCTTCCTATCTTTGTTTCTTTTTTAAATTAAAAAAAATTATTGTAGTAAGTTTATTTATTTTTAATATACATTGCCTTATGAATCATGTTGGGAGAGAGAAATCAGAACAAAAGGGAATACCATGGGAGAGATTAAAAAACAGAAAAAAGAAGTGAACATACCATGTGTTTATTTACATTTAGCCTCCATAATTTTATGTCTGGAGCAGATGACATTTTCTGTCCAAAGTCTATTGTAATTGCTTTGCATCACTGAACCATTGAGAAGAACCAAGTCTTTCATAGTTAACCATGGCATATTCTAGCTATTACTGTATATAATGTACTCATGGTTTTGCTTTTTTTACTCAGCATCAGTTCATGTAAATCTTTCCAGGTCTTTCTATAATCAACTTGTTCATCATTTTTTATATCTTCTCATCTTTGTTTGTTGAAATTTTCATTCTTCAAAAATCTACTCTGATTCCATATACTCCATGAAGCCTTCTCTGTCTCATCAATATCCTCTGTCCTAATTAAACCCATAATACATTATCCAATTTTCCTGCAATACATTATCCTTTACTCGTATCACATTCTATCTTATATTGCAGTTGTTTGCATAGATACTATATGCCACCATTAGACTGGAAGCTTAGTGAGTTCAGGGACTAGGTCAGTTTTGGTTTTGTATTCTCAGTCCTTCATTCATCAGTTTTATGAGCAAGGCAGAATATGACATATAGTGAAAAATACAGGGCAATCTTCAGTCTTGGCAGTTGTTAGGGCTTAACATTTATAAAATATCATATCCAATATTAATCTCACCAGATCTTTACAACAACTCTAAAGATAACTACTACAAGCAATTTTGTTCCCATTTTTGGATAAAAAAAGTTAAACTGAGAGAAGCTAAGTAATTTAGCCATACTCACTTAGCAAGTAACTACCAGAGGAAGTATTTGAAATTGGGGCTTCACTGAGTCTAAATACAGTATTCTAATATCCCATCTGCTTCACAATAAGAAACAACTTCTTTCTTCATGGGGTTTATAATCTAGGTCAAAGGGAAAAGACATATATTTGGAAGTCTTAAATGTAATTTCTAGCCCAATCATTTTCATGTTTAGGTCCTTTTTTTTTAACCATTAGAAGGGACTTTAAATCAGTCAATGAATCAATCAATAGGCATTTATTAAGTACCTCCCATGTTCCAGGCATTATGTTAATTCTTGTTAATATGAAAAAGGGCAAAAGACAGGGTTTTGTAGATGAGTGGTAGACTTGGAATCAGAAAGATCATAATTCAAATCCAGTCTGATACACATAGTAGCTGTGTGACACTGGAGAATTGTGTCTACATTTATTTCCTCATCTGTAAAGTAAGAATAATACTAACATTATCTCATGGTCATAAGCATTAAAAAAGAAATAATTTTAAAAATGTTTAAAAATCATAATGTGCTTAATAACTGCTAGCTATTTATTTGGGAGACAATATGAAAACATAAAAGGAGAATAATTTAATGGCATAACAGATGAATGAGATGAGGTGAGATCTTTCAAGACAGTTGTGAAAATCGAGTAAGGCTTCATCTACTTCAGAGTTCAAGTAGGCCTGAAGGACTCTGAAGGGCATTGCCTTCCCCTCCTATGACATCTCCCTATTTCATCCAAATATGGGCAACTATGTACTTATTGGTCAAGTTCAATTTCATGGGTAGATCTCGCGTTTAGAATGTAAGACTCTCAGCCAATGAGGATGAGGGTCAGTGGTGGGAGGGGGCGTTTGCATTAGGGATTAAAGGTGCTGTCCTGCCCACAGGAGGCGCTTCCTCTCTTCGATAGTCTACTCGAAGAGTGGGACGCCCTTCTCGCGAGAATGTACAATAAACTTTGCTTTTCTCTAGAGCTCTCTCCAGCTTTTTTTATTAAATGGTGACCCCTCACCATTTCCGTACCACACACAGAGAAAAGACATTAATATTAAAGGTGATTAAGAAAAAACTTTCTATAGAAGGTATGGTTTTAGTTGGATCTTGAAGAAAACTAGGGAGGCCAGGAGACAATAAAAAGGAAATGAAATCTAGGGATGAGAGAAAACCAGTGAAAATTCCCATTGGTTCCATCTATTCCACCCTGATCATTTCATAAATGAGAAAATGGAAGCCCATGGAAATTAAATAGCTAATCCAAAGTCATACTAGTAATAAATGTCAGATGTGGAATTTAAATCTAAGTCCAAAATTAATATGAATTGCTATACTGAAGAACATCCAGAGAAAGGCAACCAAGATGATGAGATTTCAGTTCAAGTTACTTTAAAGTGACAGGATCTCTTTAAAGAAATAAGAAAGTTTGGTCTGGAACTATTATATGAAAAAGCAATTAAACTTGACTTGTAGGCCCAAGGGCAGAACAGGAGGAATTAGGTGTGGGCACCAATTGCAAAGGTGCATAGGCTTAATGTCAAGCAAAAACAAATCCTTTACAATTTTTGTTGTTGTTCATTCTTTTCAGTCTTAGCTGATTCCTTGTGACCCCATTTGGGGTTTTCTTGACAAAGATATTGGAATGATTTTCCATTTCCTTCTCCAACTCATTTTACGGAAAAGGAGACTGAAACAGAATTGAGGGATTGGCACACAGCTAAAGTCTGAGACCAGATTTAAATTCAGGAAGATAAGTCTTCTTGATTCCAGGACTACCATTCTATACACTGCCCCACCTAGTTGTCCCTTCTTCCCAATTAGAAATGCCCCAAAGTACAACGGATTGCTTCAAGAGGTTGAAGTTTCCCCCTCAATCAAGGCTTTTAGACAGTCTAATGACAACTTTTCAGTAATGTTATATTGTAAAAAATTGTTATAGGGAATCTTGTCTAAGCACAGGTTTGATTAGCTGTTTACTGTAATCCTTTCCATCTCTGACATTCTGTCCTCTTACTGTAATGCCAGAGAAACTGAGCAAGATAGAGATTTGGGAACAATTTAATAATTTATTAAATGGAGAGAATTACTGGGATCAAATCGATCAATAGTTTGGTCCTAGGGCTGAATGAGACTATCTTCTCAAAGAATCCAGCAACGAATGTCAGATATAAGATTCTTTTATAGGGTAACAAGAACTATGACATAATGGGAAAGGTACCTGGATGGGGATGACCTAATGGGGGGAGGCACCTAGGATGACATAATGGGAGGTACTGGAGAGGCTCCTGATATTCTAATGACATCTAAAATGGATAAAGACCTTTATCCCATCAAACATTAAGAGGGAATGGTTATAGCCTGAAGTCTAAGATATCCTATCAAACATTAAGAGGGAATGGTTATATTATATTATCCTATCAAACATTAAGAGGGAATGGTTATAACCTGAGGCAGAGTAACTGAATAGGACAATTAGGGAAACTGGGTCAGGACATTAAAAGGGAACTGTGGCACAACATTAAGTGAATCAAGTGTTTTTCCTCAGTACATATTATTTATAGAACCCTAGAATCTGAAAGAAGACATTATATTCTTAGGAAGTCAAAGGTAAAGAAAGTGCAGATTCTGGTGGACCTGAGGAATGCTGCTTACATTGCTGTGTGTCACTACTTTCAGATCCACATGGCTTTGTTTTGGTACTGATTTCATTAAGAAGCTAGCTGGAAATCATGTTTCCACATGTTGACTGATCAATGATTCCCCTAAAAGAAAATGATGATTTAGAACATTTATTTTTAAGGGAAATTATATCTTCTGATTTCAATAAATGCAAAATACCTCAAAAATTAGGGCTCATGGTTGCAAATTGTAGGTCTTATGAATTTTCACAGAAAAAAAATCCCCGAAGGAGTAAGAATTTTAAAAGTTGAATTGTAAAAGATGTTTACAGCTGACATATAATTCTAAAACAATTTTAATCATAGTTTAATAACAAAATATGTAGTGACAAATTGGTAAAGAATGTTAAAGTGCATTAACCATGTCAACATAGAGGTCTGACTACTGAAGTTTCAGGTAACAGATTGCTAAGGCCTTTGAGGATGAACTGTTTAAAAGAGTTGCCAAACCAAGGAGAGAAACAACTACTTTAATGAGAAGTTTCATGAAACCATCCTCTAGGCAAGGGACATTGGGATCTGAGTTTGTTGAAACATAACTTTGTTTAAAAAAAAAAAAAATTGCAAAATGCTATATCTTCACTAGAAGATAGTGCTATCTGAAAATTAATAAATAACAATAACAAAAAGAAAATAAACTTAACTTTGTTCTTTGATCATGCTTTTCCTATGAGTTGCCTTTAGGCTTTATTAGCTTTAAATTATTAGTGCAGTGGATAAAGTTCTAGGTCTATAGTCAGGAAAACCTGAGTTCAAATCAGCCTCAGACACTTTGTAGCTGTGCATGTGACTCTGGAGAAGTTATTTAACCCTGTTTGCCTCAGTTTCCTGATCTATTAAGTGAGCTGAAGAAGGAAATAACAAAGCTCTCCAGTGGTTCAAGAAAACCCCAAAAAGAGACAGGAAGATTTGAACATGACTAAACAACAATTGGAATAAATGTAGATCTGGTCTAGAATTCTTATCATTGTTTTTTGCAAAAGCAGCCTTTGCCTTCTCTATGGGTTACCAAAGGTCTTGTAGCTACTACTACTAGATACTAGCACATGAATCAAACAAATAAAGCACCCACAAAGGAAAGCTTAAGGAAACTGATCACATTGCATATTTTTGTCAGCATGCCAACTGCCTACCCTGTCTCTTGCTTTTATACTCTGTTTGTGTCCATCATTCAGATTTCTTATTTGGAAATCTGGCAGTGGGCTAAATACCCATGAGTTGCAATATAGTTTCAATGCCTTCTTACATGCCAGCACTGATTCACATTAATGAGCAAGAATGTCTTTGTAGCATGTACATATGTATTTCTCGATTTCTCCAGAACTATAAAATAATCCCCTCCTTTGTTCCAATGTACACATTATTCACAGAAATTGCTTTTAGCTCATGGAGAACATTGTGCCACCACTGAAGCAAATACTTAAGGGCTTGCCTCTAATTTCTGACACTGTAGGGAGTAAACAGCTCTGTTCCCACATGTCTGGAGCCATATATTTTGTTTACAAGACTACCTTGTCAGGAACCATTTCAGATAACTTTCAGCTCCTAAATGATCACTACTCCTGCTGATGGGAAGTTGATTATGTGTCACCCCTGTATTTTTCAAACTTTAGTCATAGCCTAATGCTATCTTTTGTTGTGAGAGATAAGACGAGGAGCAGGAGACTTATGCTCACAAGATTGTAAATGTGAAGTTCCATATAATTTGAGGCATACCTAGTAAAAACTTTTGATGTGCTCTAGTATATTGAAGAGAGCCATTGAAATAACCCCAAGTGGGGCATGGAGAAATTAGGCACAGAATCAGTCGTATAATTTTGTCCTTTATTGGATATTCTTTAACTAATTAATATTCATTCTAAAATGTGACTCTGACAAATACACAACATTGTAAACATGGTCTGATCAGGATAGAATATAATGGGACTATTACTTAATTTTGGGTGTTGGCTTCTCAATGTAACTCAAGGTCCCATTTATATTTGGCTGTAATATACTATTCACACATGTTGAGCTATAGGTCCTCTGAAAACTCCAGATAATTTTCAAGTGAATGGTTGTCAGATACGTGTCTACCACCTTTCGCTTGTGAAGGTAAGTTTTTGGATATAAGCATTTTTTAAAAAATTCTTTATCTGTTCCATTATTCTAGTTTATCAATATCTTTCTTTTAATCTTCAATATCAGCTAGTATGATAGTTCTCCCTCTCTACTTTATGCTTATCTACAAAATTGATAATTAAATAGCATCTTTATTGAAGTCATTAATAAAAATTTTAGGCAGCAATCATATGCAGAATAGCAGACAATTGACTTCATCCTTTTAATAATCAAATGAGACAATAATTATGAAGTGTTTAACACAGTTCCATGTTTCTAAATATTATATATACATACATATATATATATATATATATATATATATATATATATATATATATATATATATATATAGAGAGAGAGAGAGAGAGAGAGAGAGAGAGAGAGAGAGAGAGAGAGAGAGAGAGAGGGAGAGAGAGAGAGAGAGAGGGAGAGAACACAGTATTACAAAGGAAACTAGTTATATTGAAATATAATTATTACAATTATAAGGACACATGCCCAACATGTAGTAAGCACTCAATGGTATTTGTCAAATTAATACATTTTGTGTTATGGCTCTTGTCTGCCTGTTAAACTTCTAAACTACTGCTTTTTTTTTTGCATTTAGATGTGTTTGTATGTGCAAATCTAGAAATAGATATAGAAATAAATCCAGATATAAGTATATGTATACTTATGCATTTGAAACTGTTGCCCTGACCTTTAATTTCTACATGCATTGTAGTTTCAATCACTAGAATTATTGATTATTATACTCACTCCTGATTCAAACATTCTCTTGATTCCACTGTCTTATCCGATACCTCTGATCTCTATGTGGCCTTTTATGATCCTGGTGGTAATAATCACTCTTCCTTCCTCTTCATATCCTCAATTCAGACTCTCATCAACTATTTAAAATCTTTACTTCTTACCTTTATTCCCTCAGGCCATCTTCATTTACACTAGGTAGTCTTGTAGTCTTGGATCATATTTTACACAAAAGACTAGGATCAAGCAAGAGCTATTTCATTTTGCCTACTACTTTTTCTCCAACATGTAATATCACTTGTTCAACATTCATTTTTAGTTTCTTTTCGCAAATACCACAGGCAATGGAAGCCTTCTAAAGCAAAGCTTTCTCTGTCTGTGCACTGATACCCAATCACATCCAACACTCATCTTCTATCATCAAAGCAAAATTGTCATAAAAAAATAAAAATCTAAATCTTTTTTTCTAAAAAAATTTCTTGAGAACCCAAACAGAAAAAGTTTCCATTTGATAGGATAATCTTAACAAATATGACAATTTTTGTATTTTCAAGCTTCAGTGACAAATTCTACTACAGTGTATCACATAGCAATTGTTTAATATGGGATTATTGATTCAAACATAAGAATACACGTTGTAATCTTTTTTGATGTCTAATGAAAACAATCCAATTATCTTGAAGACTTCATTAACTATATGCAAAACACATAATGAAGACTTTATTAGCCCTTCTTAGCTTTCTACTAGTTGGTTCTTCTTCAATCATATAAGTTATTAGGCCCAAATAATTTCTCTTTAGCATATGCATCTACAAAAGAATAAAATTTCTCCACAGTTTAGAGTTCATTTTACTTCTTCCTTTCCCCTTGTTGCATCTCTGTTTTTCTCTTCACCTTGCCTCTCTTTTTCTCAGTTGGCACTCATCATGATTCAATTCCTGTGAGGACTGAGTTAGCAGCCTGGGTACCTTAGAATCAGCCGGAGTCAGGATAAGCAAAAGTCCTTGGTCTTTATTCTTGATCTTTAGGGGTAGAAGTGAAGGGAATGGACACAGGATCTTTGTGACCTTCTTTTTCCTCCTCTCCTGCCAAAGTGAGTCTGGCTTGTCTTACTCCACCCCCTAATCTTTCCTACAATTCTCTGTATACACCAAAAGATTGAACCATCACAGAATAGTGGGAAGGGCCATTTTCCAAGCCTATGCTAATAGAGTATTGTCCAATTTGTAATTAGCCTTAAGTGCAAGGTTGTCCAACCTTAGTGTATCAACTACAAATTCCTCTCAAAGTGTTTCTGAGATTAGTCTTCACCACAAGTATACAATTATTAACCAATATGTATATGCAATTTGTCTATTGCAGTGCCACTTAAAGACTCATGTTCTTGGCAAGCCACTATATGATTCCAACAGACTACACAGCCCATAGGAATAAAATATGATTGGCTAGTACAAACTCAAAATCCATTAAAAATATTCTACTTAGATATTACATATAGCAAGATACTGTTATACTGATAATGACATACTCTGATATTTTTTTCCTTAAGATGAATTTTGTCATCATCTGTGGTAGAAAGATAGTAGGAAAAAATAAAAGCTAAACTTTGAAAACCAATTTTTGTACAATACTAAAACCAAGCAACAAGTCTTTTCCTTATAATTTATAATCTCATATATTTTTGTTAGATTAAAAAAATGCTTCTTCACTGAGTGCAGGTAACGGGTTTTCATTTTTCACTGCATTATAGCTCCTTTTCATGCTTTCTCTGAATTCATAAAGATTATTACTAAAAAAGCTACAAAACCCTGTGTGTGTGTATCTATTTCTCTCTGTGTTCTATTTCTGTCTTTTTCTCTGTCTCTCTGTCTCTCTCTCTTCCCATCCTCATTCCCCCTGATTTGCTGAACTTATTCTCAAATGATCTTGTTATATGTATCTATCTTGACTAGTTATCAGCAATCTAGTTTAGAATAAATAAGCATAAGTTTTAAAGCTGAACTAGAACACAAAGCAAAAGATTCATAGTGTCATGTTTTTCAAGTTAATGGTCTCTTCCATTTATAGCCTTTTGAAATTCCCAGTGGTTTTCTAAGTCTGAAAGACTATTGCTCCTGAACTAGTATCTAGATAATATCTTATTAACACTTTTTCATCAGTCTTTGGATAATGGAAAATTAATTATCAAAGCAATAAACTACTCCAAATATTAGGTATGCTGTATGTTCCTTATCATAAATGTTTATTCATTCCTGAATAATTAACAGTCACAAAATTTCAAATTATTTACACATTCAATGACTAATAGGACTAATAGGATATGGAGATGAGATATAGCTAAATGAACATTTCATGACTTCCTTTCCTATAAATTCCATGAAATGGCACCTCAGAATCTTTATTCCTTATCAAGTTGGAAAAAATCCAAGAAGTATGCTGCAAGTTTACTCATTTTCACAAATGTAACAAGATAATTTATGCCTTAATTTTTTTAAAGAGAAATTTGTCTTTTCAGATTCCAAATAATAAAATACCAGGCTTCAGCTGCAATTAACTGAATTTCAATTACAAATTAAAGAAAATTTTCCATGGTTTCAATATAATTTGTTAAGGTTTGTTTTAAAAAATCAGTGACTAAGGATATATTCAAACAAACAAACAAAAAAAATTGAAGAGGGAAGTAAAAAAATCTTGCTAGACAAAAATCTTATTAACATATATTTCCTCTCTGTCATCAGAAAACTAGATCTGCTCAACTGTGAGGGGGGAATTAACCAACTATGAACCTATTCTGTCTTCATAGAACTCCAAAAATTTCTTGCTGTGAATAACTCTTAGTCAATTTCATAGAAATGAGTGACCAACTTAGGAAAAATATTCAGGAAAGATAAATATAGAGAAGTACATGCCATTTTCATAACAAAATACACCTTAAAGCTCCAAATGGGATGCATACATCCATATTCATATTTCTAGAACAGAATAATCTGATAGAAAGGACATAGTGCTCAGAGTCAGAAAACTTCTATTTCTTTCCTTCTCTTCTGCCTATATAATATTGAGAGGGGAATCCCCATTAATACCCTGTTTTCAGCCTCCTTTTGCATGATGTCTTCCCTTATTAGATTGTAAACTCCTTGAGGGCAGGAACCATCTTTTTTTTTTTTTTTTTTGTACTTGTATTTCTAGTAATTAGCACAGTGATTGATACATGATAAGTGTTTGATAAATATTTATTATTAAGTTTGGGAAAAATCACTTTGTGCTTCAATTTCTCAAAGTGCAAAATGATAATAAGTATGTCCCATTTGTTCTATTTCATCACTGTTACTAAAGTAAAATAAGAGAATCTATGGGAAAATTGTTATGGGAAAATTCGTAAATATACTATTATAGAATCCGGATTCTCCTCATTGCAGGATCAATGCAATAGCTAACCATCTGTTTATGAAAAGAACATCGGCATAACATCTAGTATAATGGAAAGAGCACTGTCCAAAAATCTGGGTTTGTGTCCTCTTGTCTCTGATGTTAACTATACTTCATTCTCCTTCATCTGCCAGTTCCACTGAAAGAGGTCTTCACATGCTTGGGTATATATCCCTTTAACTCACTAATGGGTTTGAAGCCTAGTGTTTTCCTTCAATCTGCTTTAGCACATCTGCTGAGACAGCTTAATGGGATATAGGTGCTGAGCATGCTACAGATTCTTAGAGCCACAAAGCTCCCAGAGCTGGATGAAAGTGGACACAAAGTTGAATAAACAGCCCTGAAAAGGATTCAGCAAACCTTCACACCAGTGGTGCTAGTCTTCCTGAAAATCCATATACCCCAAATACCATATCTCTCTGAACGGAAGAATGAAAATATTGTCTCATTTTGTTCTATTTAAAAAGAAGTTGCTAATCCACAGACTCTGTGGTACATTTGAAAATAATTCAGTTTGGCACAAAGTTTAATTTAACAAGAAGAGTTTCTTGAAAAAAAAATCTTTCTCAATAAAGAAAGGTCTGCAGGCTTTTCAAAAATACTTATTTCTGGCTATTTATCCTTTCCTTTTTTGACTCATTCATTTCTTTATTCTTAGAATGATCATCAGATTATCTGCAATAGACCGGCAGAACATTTCTTAGAGATTCTATCTACTTAATATTATATATCACCCTTTAAAAATGAATTCTCCCATTTTCTCAAGTTCTATGGCAAGACACTCAAGACACTCTTCAAAGGAGAGGCCTTGATCAAAGGCAATGGTGGAAGATGGTGGGAATTTTAATAGGAACATAAGACTTCTACTGAGAAGGATTTTCTAGATTATCAACTTAACTCTTGCATTTTGATTATGAGGGAAAAGCAATTCAGGGAAGTTGAATTGCAGATAAGTAGTAATGCTTGAACTTGAACCCATTTCCAAGTCCACTATTCTTCCCATTATACCCTGATGTCTCCCTAAGAAAAATTTCTGCACATGACTCTTGCTTCATCTTTGTGTTCTACTCTGAGTTGCTTCTCTTCTATATTGTCCCTCTCTTCCTCTAACCTTTCTTTTTTCCTTCTCCTTAGTTTCAGAATGATATTAATGGGGTCAATTAGTCAATAGTAAATAAACACATTTGTTGTTCATTTATTTTTCATCCAACCTTCGCGAACCCATTTGGTTTGTTTTTGGGTTTTGGTTTTGTGTTTGAGCTTATTATTAAGTTCCTATTATGTACTATTACATACTAAGTTCTGGACACACAAAGAAAAGATGTTCCCTGCCCCCAAGGAGTTTACAATCTAGGAAGATAACATGCAAAAAGATACTGAGAAAGTTGATGGGGGGAAGGTAAATAAAGTACTGGCTATGGGATGAGAGTGAGAAGATGATGAAGACCAGAAGAATACAAACAGGTGGGAAATGATGAGATGGCTATCCTCGGTGTCCTCACTCAATGAAGTATCTAGGACCGCTCCCTGATACACACCCTCTACCTTTTCCAATCAAAGGGAGATAGAGGTTCCAAGGGCAGAGGATGCTATGGAAGTGTGAGTTTCAGAGTTGATGATGAGTTACTAGAGATCATGATGAAGTCTAGGAGTGTAGTCATGTGGTAAATGATGGAGACAAGGAAAGAAAGTAGATTGTAGTCAGGGTTCAGCATTCCAGTTCTTTTCTGCATTTTAACCCAAATCTTTGCTTATCTTTATTTCTATTGGGATATAAACACCTTTCATGTCAATTAGATTTTTACTACCCAACTTTTCCTATTTCCCTCCCCATAGACCATCTTCTTCATTTATATACCTAATTTTGTCAAAAGTAGGAACCTAAGAAAGTAAAATCAGCACAGAGAATTTAAATTATCCTTGAGAATGACAACCATAGGATAGCTCAGGGAGGATGACACTAATCTTTTTGTTAATTATGTATTAATCATGAGTATCAGACTTCAAGAAGACTGAGGTTTTTTGCTAATGATGATATTTTTCCATAGCTTTGGAAGTTTAAATCTGCAAAGATAATATTTTGAAAAATATTTTGAAATCTATATATTTCTTCCTATATCTCTGACTAGGATATTTGCCACTGGCAAGCATGACTTGCTTAGAGTTGTATAATATAAGCTGAGAACCAGTATATATAGTGTAGTAGATGCACTGCTAGACCTAGAGTCAAAATGACCTATATTAAAATCTCTCTTTAGGTATTTACCACCTTTGTGATTTCAGGAAAATTTTGTGGCCATTCCATCCCCCCTCAATCTTCTCTGATTCCTTTTATATGTTATCTTCATCCCTTAGATTGTAAACTCCTAGAGTACAGAGATTGTGTTTCTTTTCTTAGTATTCTAAGTACTTAGCATAGATAGTAGGAACTTAAGAATAAATTAGTAATTCTGAGTCTCAGCATCCTCTTTGGTGAGATGGTAATAAATCCACTTGTAGCACTTACTTCACAGGATTGTTAGAAGAATAATAGTTCTATAGTAAGTTCTCTAGTAAGTATTTTGAAAATCTTTTTGAAAATTATATACATGTATGTGTGTATGTGTATAAATGCATCCATAAATATATATATATGTATATATATATATATATATACATATGTATGTGTGTATAAATATACATATATACTATTATTAATAGCTAAGCATTCTATAGCCATAGTTTAAAAAGGGAGAAGAAAATTCCTTTTCACTCCTGCACACACATAATCCATCTACATGATTTTTGACTTTGTTAGGATGAGAACTATCTTCATAAACAATGAAATTTATCCTAAAATCTTAGAGTTGCTCAAGTCATAGAAAGTTTAGGTAACTTATGTTTCCCACAATCAGACAGTTAGTACTGAATCAGAAGCAGCGGGTGGCATAATGAACAAAGTATTGGGCCTGAAGTCAAGAAGACTTGATTTCAAATACAGCTGTAAACACTTATTAGCTGTGTGTCCTTGGGCAAATAATAATTTAATCCATTGTCTGTCTCAGTTTCCCGAACTCCAAATTGAGGATAATAATAATGCATTTGTTGTGAAGATCAAATAAGCCACTTATAAGGCACTTAAGTCAGTGCCTTATACATAGTAAGATGCTGTAAATGTTAATTATTTTTAACCCAAGTCTTAAGTCCACCATTCTCCCTCCTCTGTCTCTCTCTATGTCTCTCTGTCTCTCTCTTTGTCTCTTACACTTATATCTCCTTTTTTTCTCCCTCCTTTCTTCCTTTTCCTTATATTAAATAGATAGGTGACAACTAGATAAACAGCTATTCCTTAGAACAAGTACACTAACATTCGCAAGATGGATGGAAAGGAAATATTTTTTCAATATGCTTATTTTATCAATATTCTGTGCATTCATCTTCACTATAAGGCAGAATGGATAGGAATCTACCTTGTTTTCATTGAGTGATAGGAACTAGACAATAAATTTTCAAAGCATTAGCCATATTGAACATTGATATTATCTTGGCTCAAACATACTTCCAATAACACAAAATATACAATGTTTCCAACACTCATCCAATTTTCGGCTGTTACTCTGCCTCTCCACATGACTTTGGGCCAATCAGGTCTCCTTTCTGGGTCTCAGTTTCCTATTCTTTAAAATAAAAAGACTGTATTATATCATCTAAATGGCCCTTCCCTTTCAGGCTTTTAAAACTATGAAATCAGACTTCAGGCACACCCAATCTTGCCCTGAACATTTCAGCACCTTCTCTATGACAGAGAATCAAAAACATTTCAAAAGTAACGCAAGAAAGAATGTTTATCTTGTTCTTTAAGTTGCAGAAACCAAGGGAATCAAATCTAAATAAAACCAGAAACATAAATCACTTTCTTTTGAAATCCAACCATCAGCCAGCAACATGCTAGAACTAGGAAAAGAGGAGGTAGGGTCTTGCAATAAGAAGATACAAACTATATAAATATATATGTCTGAACTAGATGATAAAGGACAGCTATCCTAGTTGGAATATAAATAGTACAAGGTCATGTTAGCCTGATCAAAAGGGAGTTAAAACATGGTGCTCAATTCTATCTCTTTTTTTCTTCGGAAAATAAGGAAAAGAGGAAGGGGGGAAAAAAAAAAAAGGAAGAAATCTTCCATTCAGCTACAAAGGATTTAGAGCTAGATGATATTGTACAGATTATCCAGGAATTCTTAAACTGGGGTCTTTAAATTTGTTTTCATATATATTTTGATAACTATACTTCAATATAATTGCTTTCCTTTATAAATCCATTTATTTTATTTTAAGCACTTAAAAACATTACCATGGCAAAAAGCTTGCAGCTTTTGCCAAACTGGCAAAGGAGTACCTAACAAAAAGTTAAGAATCCATACCTAATACAACCTTTTTACTCTATAGAAGAGAGTGAAGTCCATCAAGTGAAAGGTACTTGCTTCAAGTCACTAAGCTATTAAATGATAGGGCTGTGATTTGAAGCTAGGTCTTCTGATTCCAAATCTCTTTATACCACATTATGTTTTATTTTAGCGCTCTCTCTCTCTCTCTCTCTCTCTCTCTCTCTCTCTCTCTCTCTCTCTCCCTCTCTTTCTCTCTCTCTCTCTCTCTCTCTCTCTCTCTCTCTCTCTCTCTCTCTCTCTCTCTCTCCCCCTCTCTCTCTCTTTCTCTCTCTCTCTCTCTCTCTCTCTCTCTCTCTCTCTCTCTCTCTCTCTCTCTCTCTCTCTCTCTCTCTCTCTCTCTCTCTCTCTTTCTCTCTCTCTCTCTCCTTCTCTTTCATTAAAAAGTGTTAAAATTTAAGAATTAATATAAGTCACAGAGCTCAATGGTACCTTAGATATCATTTAGTCCAACAACTTAATCTGGTAAATTGTCTTTCCCAAGGTCATGTAACTGGGAGTTGGATAATATATAATAGGCAAAAGGGAGTTGTTTAAATCAGAAAAATACTAGACTAAAAGTAGCTCTGTGTTATTCAGTATTTCTAACTATGGAGAATTTAGGACTCTATTACATTCAAATGCCTATTAACAGATTTTTATATTAGCAGGATGTGATTTTTTTTAAAAAATATTTTATACTTTAGTGCCACAGCATAAAAATGAAACCTATTATGATTATTTTTATAAGGCCAAGCTTTATAGCTCTATGACCTTGATAAAGTCAATTTTCTTAGTTTCTCTGCCTGTAAAGTAAGGATACTAAACTAAATCAATTTTTAAGTTTCGTGATGTTTTAAATCCTACAAATGTCATAATTCTCACAGTTTCTTTAAATATGCTACAAATAGCCTATGTCATAGAATATCTTATCATATTATATCTATCTATCTATCTATATCCTTGTTCCCTCTGCTTTTTGAGCAGGTTTTCTCCTATAACCCATTTTTTTTTCTCCATCTTCTCCTTCACTACCACATCTGCATACTATTATGCATGACCAATTATTGTCAGTTGGTGTACACAACACACATACACACAGAGCCCAAATTTCAGACATGTAGAGTTTTTATTCTCTTTCTCAAAATACAGCTCTCAAGAAACATTCATAAATTCATTTATTTAAATGTATAAAAAACTTATATGAAAACATTTTAAGAATCAACACTTACTTTATGCTGGCACTGCTAAGCTCTGAAGTTACAAATAACAAAATATATGTGCCATGATAGATAACAAGCTGGATTGGATGGATGTCTGAGTGGAATGTAAAAGTAAAACTTGATCTGAGGCTGGCATCTGAAACCAACTAGATAGAATAGTAGGTAACTTTGTACTTATCCAATCAAGATGACTGAATCCTATAATAAGATTTCCAAAGATAAGTAGAGAGCTTCTTCAGGAATTAGGGCATGGATTCTAAGAGATAGCTTAAGTATGATTTTGGTGGTAAAGGGGATCAAATCTTAAGATGAAGGCATACATCTTCTCAGTAAAATATTAGGAATCATCCAAGGCACATCTTAGAGTTCTTGAAATCATTATATATAGAGAGTGTAGTTTAGAGAGGTGAATAATCATATCCTTATTCCTATCCTTAAAGACCTTTATTTCACTTCCAACCTTGTGCTCCCTTTTTCTTTGATGTTTTCCTCAGTTAAAAGCTTAAAATTTGTGGACAAGGCCTAGAGAAGTTTAATGCTTCCCATGTACTCTCTCTTGACCTCTGGCAGTTGCAAATGGGTCATAAATATGATAATCTTCATTGATTAGTAATAAGTATTAAGCAATAAGTAGTGTAAGCATGAGTGTAAGAATTTATAAGAATCACTGAAGGAAATCCAACAGGCAATTCACTATGGGAGCTGGTCACAAGAGCAACCAAAAAATTTACAAAAGGTCTAAGGACAGAAAAAAATGAGGATTTTATTCCAGTATAAGGACCCAACCAAAGTTATTTCTTTAAAATCCTTAATATATTAGACACACAATTCCATACTTCTTCTTATTTTTCTAGACAGAAATAATGATTCCAGGAAGAACCTAGAAAGCATTGTTTAGAGTTATCACACATAAGCCAAGAAATCAAGGCTCTCTTTAGAGGTATAGGTTTTTTTTACCTCATTGTTGCAGATACACAGCAAATGTTTTGAAAAAACAGATTTGAGGAGACAGTTGGTTACAAAGATGATTTTGTGGGCTTCAAAATATCCATAGTGCAAAAAAAAAAAAAAACTGACCAGAGCTCTCAGCTAATGTCTACTTATGAAAGAGACCTGGCTTGCTTTAATGATCAGATATTTCTCATAGTCTGAAATACCTCCTTTCCCAGGGCATTAGTTTTTAATACCCAGATGATGTAGATGATATAGAGTAAAATTCAAAATTTCATTGGTTGACAAAAAGAAATTGTCTAATTGTTCAGAAGGGCTAAACAGGTTTGTTAAATTGGCCAGTAGACGAATGATTAATCAGGGTTACATGTTGGCCAAGAATTCATTGCTAATTCCAATGGGTGACTTTCCATATCATTAAGTCATCTCTACCAAGCTGATCTTGGTCACTTACTCAATCAATCAAAATGGTGGACATTCTCTAATTAGCTTCATGTGGTTAAACAAGTGAATTTATAGTTTAAAGTTCTGAGGCTTAATATATGAAAGAATCTATCTAACCTCATCTAACTATCTCTAAATATAAGATATATGAAATATGTACTAATATTAATGAATAGATTTACTATAATCTAAATGTATATTAATAGGTAGGAGAGAAATAATCCCTATGAAATTACAATAAATTGAACAATACTCATTAGAATAAAATGGGGTTAAATTAATCATTAGACACATTTTCTTATAATGGGATTTGGACTTCAGGATGGTGACTTTAAAAATATAGGAACAAAGGTTTGAGTGTACTACTAGCAAGTGGTAAAAATAATAATTTTTACTACAATCTTGATAATAGATTTGTAAAAAAGGATTTAAACTGAGAAGGGAGAGAGAGCTAGAAAGAGATGGGAAAGTAGGTAGAAGAGGAGAAGAAGAACAGGGAGGGAAAGAAGGAGAAAAAAGAGGATGAAGTGGAGAAGGAATAAGAAGAAGAGAAGGAAGAAAAAAAGGAAGAAAAACAAAAACAAGAACAAGAAGAATGATTGTAAATGAGGTAGGGGCGACAGAGCAGTATACATTAAATATTAAAAAGATAAAATTTTAATTTATCCTGGAAATTCAGGAACCAGAGTGGGGAGCATGGTGAAGACTTTTTAGTGAAAACCAGGAGAGGGGAAAATGCAAGCAAAATTATTCATGGGAATATTTTACTTCCTAGATTCTTAGTTTGTCTCCATGTCTTTGGTCTGTCCTTATTTTAATCCATTTTCCTCATAGATACCAAAGTAATTTTCCTAAAATGTGGTCATTATCATATTACCTTCCTACTCAATAAATTTAGGGCTCCCTTTTAGCTTTCTTTACAGTGGAT
Organism: Sminthopsis crassicaudata; assembly: GCF_048593235.1. Lineage (NCBI taxonomy): Eukaryota > Metazoa > Chordata > Mammalia > Dasyuromorphia > Dasyuridae > Sminthopsis > Sminthopsis crassicaudata. The sequence continues at coordinate 189,931,652 of NC_133618.1, read as the reverse complement.
TCCCTTTAGAATTAAATATAAAGTTATTTTGTCCAACATAAGAAATTTGTTGGAAAAGCAAGTCTAAGTCATCATATAGAATTTCCATAATTCTTTTGTGAGGGGCCTTGTTATACCCAATGAAGTGCAAAGAGTCAGGTTTGATGTGTACCCACATTATGATGTAGAAGGTAACTTATTTATCTTGAGGAGACCTAGAATGACATGCAGCCTCTGTCAATTGAAATATGATCTTAGGCAAATCACTTACTATCTATAAGCCTTGGTTTCCACAGCTATAAAATTGAGAGGTTGAGGGGGGGGGGAGGGGAGGGGGGGGCGGAGCCAAGATGGCGGAGAAGAAACACATGACTTTGTGAACGTCCTCACTCCCTCACAACCAATTAGATAAATCAGCCTCAGAAAAAAAAGCCCTGGACTGATAGATACCACATGGACTGGAAGCACGACTTACCAGCTGAAGAGAATCTGGAGTTTCAACAGAAAAGGTCAGTTCCCAGGGGAGGAAGAAGAGAGGCCAGCACAGACGGCTGGGTGCCCGCATACTGCGCCGATTGCGCTGGGAAGGGCTCTGGGATCAGAGAAGCCACTGAGATAAAAGAATCTGGCACAGGCTGTTAGCTCTTCTCTGCTTATTATATAGCAGTTCAGAAGAGAAAGCTAAAATACCTTAAAAATTCAGATAGATTAGATTTTCCCGGGATCCTGGGGGTGACTCAGCAGATCTCGGCACCAGGGGGTGTGGCCTCAGCTCCCACCTGAGAATAGTTAAGAGATTGACAAGTGGGTGGATACGGCCCAAGGCAACACACACTGCCTAGTTCAGCTGGAGGGAGTGGAACTCAGCTCCGGAAGTCCCAGAGAAGCGGAACCTTTGAACTAGGGACCGCGGTTTCTGGCAGACACTTCCAGTTTGAGAGCAGGGGCTTCTCACGTCACCTGCTGCAGACATCCACGCCCCACCGGGACGCATAGGCTGGGCTTTGAGCTGCCTTTACTGTTCAATCTCAACCTCAGGGAAGTCGCTAAAACACAGCGCCCTTGGGGCATAGCAGTGCTAGTCACCTCTGAGGCACTTCCAGGGAGGGGGTGGGGAACTCTCTCCCAGAGCTCTATCTTAGCTCAGGCACAGGGGCCGCTGCATCCATCCGGTCTGGGAGGAAGCTGGTAAAGAAGTAAATAAATAATTTCCTACCCCAGGGACAGACCCCAAAAGATTTCTAAAATATGAACAAAAAAGCCAGAAAAACCATAGATTTTTTCTATACAGAGAAAGAGCGGGTATCCAACCCTGAGGAAGTTAACAGCAGAGAGTCAGCAGATAACAACCTAAAGGGGAACGATTCCTGCCCCCCATCACATAACTCTCTCCTAGAAGAGACTCTTAAAAAATTAAGGGAGTTTGAAGAAAAATGGGGAAAGGAAAGGGAAGCTATGATAGAGAATAACAACGTCCTGAAATTGGAGTTGGAAAAAAAAAAGAATTCACAGGAAATGCAGGGAAACAAAATTTGTGAATTAGAAAAGGTTAAAAAATCACAGGAAAGTAGGATTTCTGAATTGGAAAAGATAAAAAAGTCTCAAGAAAATAGAATTTCTGAATTGGAAAAAGAAAATAATTCTCAAAAAAAAAATTAGGGAAATGGAAAAAAATTCAATAGAGCAAAATAATTCATTTAAAAACGAAATTGGGCATTTACAAAAAGAACCAAAAACTGTGAAAGAAGAAAATAACTCCTTAAAAGTCAGGATGGATCAAATAGAAATGAATGATTCACAGAGAACCCAAGAATCAGTCAAACAAAACAAAAAAAATGAGAAGCTGGAGAACAACGTCAAATACTTACTGGGAAAATCTATAGACCTGGAAAATAGATCTAGGAGAGATAATCTGCGGATCATTAGACTTCCAGAAAACTATGACCAAAAAAAGAGCCTAGATTCTATTTTACAGGAAATTATCAAAGAGAACTGTCCAGAGATAATAGAAACAGAAGGGAAAGTAGATGTGGAAAGAATTCATCGAACTCCTTCTGAAATAGACCCTAAAAAAAGAACACCAAGGAATATTGTGGCTAAGCTGCAGAATTACCACACAAAGGAGAAAATCCTGCAAGCAGCTAGAAAAAAACAATTTAAATACCAAGGTGCCACAATAAGGGTCACTCAAGATCTGGCTGCCTCCACATTAAAAGATAGAAGGGCCTGGTACTTGATATTCCGTAAGGCAAAAGATCAAGGACTGCAACCAAGAATGAACTACCCAGCTAAGTTTAGCATCTTTTTCCATGGAAAAAGATGGTCATTCAATGAAATAGAGGAATTCTATATGTTTCTAAGAAAAAAACCAGACTTAAACAAAAAATTTGATCTACATCCACAAGACTGAAGAGAAACAGAAAAAGGTACACAGAACCCTTGAGAACTATAACTCTGTTGTGGGTATATAAAAAGTACTCAAGGATAATTTGATTTTACTGATATAAAAGAAAAAAAGGGGGGTGTAGTAAAGGGAAGGAGGTCATTTCAAAAAAAGGGGAAGGAATGATAAAAAGAGGGAAACTACATCCCAGGAAGAAGCATAGAAAATACACCATATCTGAGGGAACTTAGTGAGGGGGAGAATCATTGTGTGAATCTTACTCTCATCAGGAGAGGCTCAAAGAGTAAATAATTAACATATTTGTTTTTCAGAGAATTTTCTCTCACCTCATTAAAAGGGCGGAGAGGAAAAGGGAAAAGGAAAAGGAGAATAAGTGAAGGGACTTGGAGGGAGGGGGGAGGGATACTAAAAAAAAAAGGGAGAGTTGTGTGTCACAAGGGGGGGTCTGTAAATTAAATATTGGGGAGGGGGATCAGGGGGGGTCAAGGGAAAAAGCATAATCTGGGGATAATATGATGGCAGGAAATACAGAATTAGTAATTTTAACTGTAAATGTGAATGGGATGAACGATCCCATCAAACGGAGACGGATAGCAGATTGGATCAAAAAGCAGAACCCTACAATATGTTGTCTACAGGAAACACACTTAAAGCATGGAGATACAAACAGAGTAAAGGTAAAAGGTTGGAACAGAGCCTATTATGCTTCAGGTAAAGCCAAAAAAGCAGGGGTAGCTATCCTTATCTCAGATCAAGCAAAAGCAGAAGTAGATCTAGTTAAAAAAGATAAGGAAGGAAACTATATCCTGCTGAAAGGTAGCATAAATAATGAAGCCATATCAATACTAAACATATATGCACCAAGTGGTATAGCATCTAACTTTCTAAAGGAAAAGTTAAGAGAATTGCAAGAAGAAATAGACAGTAAAACTATAATAGTGGGAGATCTCAACCTTGCACTCTCAGATTTAGATAAATCAAACCACAAAACAAACAAGAAAGAAATTTAAAAAGTAAATAGAACATTAGAAAAACTAGGTATGATAGACCTTTGGAGAAAACTGAATGTCAATAGAAAGGAATATACTTTCTTCTCAGCAGTTCATGGATCTTATACAAAAATAGACCATATATTAGGAAATAAAGATCTCAAAATTAAATGTAGGAAGGCAGAAATAATAAATGCCTTCTTCTCAGATCACAATGCAATAAAAGCTACATTCAGTAAAAAGTTAGGGGTAAATAGACCAAAAAGTAATTGGAAACTGAATAATCTCATCTTAAAGAATGACTGGGTGAAAGAGCAAATTATAGAAACAATTAACAATTTCACCCAAGATAATGACAATGATGAGACATCATACCAAAATCTGTGGGATGCAGCTAAAGCAGTAATAAGGGGAAATTTTATATCTTTAGAGGCTTATTTGAAGAAAATAGAGAAAGAGAAGATTAATGAATTGGGCTTACAACTTAAAAGGCTAGAAAAAGACCAAATTATAAACCCCCAACCAAAAATTAAACTTGAAATACAAAAATAAAAGGAGAAATCAATAATATTGAAAGTAAAAAAACTATTGAATTAATAAATAAAACCAAGAGTTGGTTTTATGAAAAAGCCAATAAAATAGATAAACCTTTGGTAAATTTGATCAAAAAAAAGAAAGAAGAAAATCAAATTGATAGTCTTACAAATGAAAAGGGGGATCTTTCCACCAATGAAGAGGAAATTAGAGAAATAATAAGGAGTTACTTTGCCCAACTTTATGCCAATAAATTTGATAACTTAAGTGAAATGGATGACTTCCTCCAAAAATATAGGCTCCCTAGATTAACAGAGGAGGAGATAAATTGCTTAAATAGTCCCATTTCAGAAAAAGAAATAGAATAAGCTATTAATCAACTCCCCAGGAAAAAATCCCCAGGGCCAGATGGATTCACATGTGAATTCTACCAAACATTTAAAGAACAACTAACTCCAATGCTATATAAACTATTTGAAAAAATAGGGGATGAAGGAGTCCTACCAAACTCCTTTTATGACACAGACATGGTATTGATACCTAAACCAGGTAGATCGAAAACTGAGAAAGAAAATTATAGACCAATCTCCTTAATGAATATTGATGCTAAAATCTTAAATAAGATATTAGCAAAAAGACTTCAGAAAATCATCTCCAGGATAATACACTATGATCAAGTAGGATTTATTCCAGGAATGCAGGGCTGGTTTAATATTAGGAAAACTATTAATATAATTGACCATATTAATAATCAAATTAATAAGCACCATATGATCATCTCAATAGATGCAGAAAAAGCATTTGACAAAATCCAGCATCCATTCCTACTAAAAACTCTTGAGAGTATAGGAATAAATGGACTATTCCTTAGAATAATCAGGAGCATATATTTAAGACCTTCAGTAAGCATAATATGCAATAGAAATAAACTGCAACCTTTCCCAGTAAGATCAGGAGTGAAACAAGGTTGCCCACTATCACCATTACTATTCAATATAGTACTAGAAACGCTAGCCTCGGCAATAAGAGCCGAGAAAGAGATTCAAGGAATTAGAATAGGAAATGAGGAAATCAAACTATCACTTTTTGCAGATGACATGATGGTATACTTAGAGAACCCCAAAGACTCTGCTAAAAAGCTACTAGAAATAATTCAAAATTTCAGCAAAGTGGCAGGATACAAAATAAATCCACATAAATCCTCGGCATTTTTATATATCACTAACAAAATGCAACAGCAAGAGATACAAAGAGAAATTCCATTCCAAACAAATGTTGAGAGTATAAAGTATTTGGGAATCCATCTACCAAAGAAAAGTCAGGAATTATATGAGAAAAACTACAAAACACTTGCCACAAAAATAAAGTCAGATTTAAATAATTGGAAAGACTTTCAGTGCTCTTGGATAGGCCGAGCGAATATAATAAAGATGACAATACTCCCCAAACTAATCTATTTATTTAGTGCTATACCAATCAGACTCCCAAGAAACTATTTCAATGACCAAAAAAAATAACAACAAAATTCATATGGAAGAATAAAAGGTCGAGAATTGCAAGGGAACTAATGAAAAAAAAAAAAAAAACTCAGAGGAAGGTGGTCTAAGTGTACCTGATCTAAAGCTATATTATATAGCAGCAGTCACCAAAACCATTTGGTATTGGCTAAGAAATAGACCGGTAGATCAGTGGAACAGATTAGATACAAAGGACAAAAAAGGGTACATCTATAGCAATCTAATCTTTGACAAACCCAAAGATACCAACATTAGGGATAAAAATTCATTATTCGGAAAAAACTGTTGGGAAAAGTGGAAATTAATATGGCAGAAATTAGATATGGATCCACACTTAACACCATATACCAAGATAAGATCAAAATGGGTCCATGATTTAGGCATAAAGAATGAGATCATAAATAGATTAGAGGAACAGGGAATAGTCTACCTCTCAGACCTGTGGAGGAGGAAGGAATTTATGACCAGAGGAGAACTAGAGATCATTATTGATCACAAAATAGAAGATTTTGATTACATCAAACTAAAAAGTTTCTGTACAAACAATACTAATGCAAACAAGATTAGAAGGGAAGTAACAAATTGGGAAAATATTTTTAAAAACAAAGGTTCTGACAAAGGTCTCATTTCCAAAATATATAGAGAACTGACCCTAATTTATAAGAAACCGAACCATTCTCCAATTGATAAATGGTCAAAGGATATGAACAGACAATTCTCAGAGGAAGAAATTGAAACTATATCCACTCACATGAAAGAGTGTTCCAAATCACTACTGATCAGAGAAATGCAAATTAAGACAACTCTGAGATACCACTACACACCTGTCAGATTGGCTAAGATGACAGGAACAAATAATGATGAATGTTGGAGGGGATGTGGGGAAACTGGGACACTAATAATGCTGGTGGAGTTGCGAAAGAATCCAGCCATTCTGGAGAGCAATCTGGAATTATGCCCAAAAAGTTATCAAACTGTGCATACCCTTTGACCCAGCAGCGCTACTACTGGGCTTATATCCCAAAGAAATACTAAAGAGCGGAAAGAGACATATATGTGCCAAAATGTTTGTGGCAGCTCTTTTTGTTGTAGCTAGAAACTGGAAGATTAATGGATGTCCATCAGTTGGAGAATGGTTGGGTAAGTTATGGTATATGAAGGTTATGGAATATTATTGCTCTGTAAGAAATGACCAGCAGGAGGAATACAGAGAGGACTGGAGAGACTTAAATCAACTGATGCTGAGTGAAATGAGCAGAACCAGAAGATCACTATACACTTCAACAACAATACTGTATGAGGATGTATTCTGATGGAAGTGGAAATCTTCAACATAAAGAAAAGCCAACTCACTTCCAGTTGATCAATGATGGACAGAGGTAGCTACACCCAGAGAAGAAACACTGGGAAGTGAATGTAAATTGATAGCAATAATATCTGTCTGCCCAGGTTGCATGTACCTTCAGAATCTAATGTTTATTGTGCAATAAGAAAATGATATTCACACACATGTATTGTATCTAGACTATATTGTAACACATGTAAAATGTATGGGATTGCCTGTCATCAGGGGGAGGGAATAGAGGGAGGGGGGATAATTTGGAAAAATTGAATACAAGGGATAATATTATAAAAATATATATATAATAAAAAATTATTAATTAAAAAAAATTGAGAGGTTGGACTAGAACTCTAAAACTTCACTCTCTCTGACAGTCTCTGTACAAATGTCTTCATTTAAAAATATCTAGCAGTTATATTGAGAGCAAAGTACCAGGCATATATAAAAAGTATGATTGGAAAATTGATTGTCACAAAGTAAGGGCAAAAAACTTAGCTAGACAGACTGAATTCCTAAAGAGTTGCTGTTGTTCAAATTATGAAATATTATTTATTTCAATGCTAAGATTATTTTGCTCAGGGTATGACTATATTAGTTTTATGATTTGTAACATAATATAGTAGTCTTGTGATTGTAATATAGTATAATGTAATAGCAATGTGATTGATTTTTTTCAAAACATAAATAAGAATTCACACACAAATCACAAATGACTTTAAGGAGTCACCTTCAAAATCCTTACTGGGTGAGAACAATAGCAACATTAATTCAAACATTGCTACAACTGCTTATTGGGAATCTTCTTAAGAATCTTAAGAATTAAATATATTCAATGGTGACAAATCAAGCCTATTATTTGTTTTTGTTTTTTTGGACAGAGCCGTGTCTGGTAAATAAGGTAGGTGATCAATCTGAGTAATACATTCACAGTAGAGAAAGAAAGGTGATTATAAATCAGTGAGACTGAATTTCTTGTGTGGCTCATAAAATGGCTCTGCAGAACCTGCAAGGGAAATATGAAGCATGAGAAATATATAAAATAACCAAATTTACAGGGTAAAGAGATAACTGTAGTGCCAGACAGTGTTACAGAAATCATAGATTCACCATTAACCATAGATCACAAGATCAAAAAGGGGAAAAAAAACCCAAAAAACAGAAAATGAACCAATGATAAAGCAAACAAACAAATCATGGTCTTGGATATTTTTTCACAAATGTAATAAACATGATTTTAAATCAAGAAGAATCAAAGGTCCTATTGCATCAAGGACATAATAGTTGTATCATATTTCTCCTTGTTTTAGTTAGTGGCTATTAGAATATAATTGTTTTTGTGTTATCTTAGAATATCATAGTTTAAGATGGAAAATGATAAACTGGTGAAAATCCCAAAGAGGGAAAAAAGGGTTTAATAATATACCACATAAGGATCAATAGAAAGAAGTAGAGATGAATGCAGAGAAAAAAAAAAAAAAAAAAAAAAGATTTAGCAGGTCATGTCTTAGGGGTTAATTGTCTTTGTGTATTTGAGGGATTGTTACATGGGAGAAGCATTAAGCATATCTATTTATCCCCAGAGGGCACAACTGACAGCAATCAGTAGACATTGCAAAAAAAATTTAGGATCTATGTCATTAAAATCTTTCTAGTAATTAGAGCTACTCAAAATCACAATGGATTATTAGGTGATGTTTTTCACAGGAGGCTTTCAATAAAAGGTTGTGTGATCATTTCTTTGAAAGGTTGTCAAAAGGATTCTCAACATGTAGGTTGAACTCAATGATCTCTGAGGCACCTTTGATCTCAGAGATTCTGAACATGATTAATTTTGTCTAAAAGGAACACCGGAATTTGTTTCATTCAACTCATCCTATTTCACAGGTGAGAAAACTAAAGTAGTTGCATCTTTTCCAAAAATCATTTAAGTAGTGACAAAAGGTTAGATTTACTCATTGATTGCATACTTTACCGAACTTAGAGAGTTGATTTAAAGAAACTTCATAAATCATTAAACATTATAGAAATTTGATTTTTTTTCCCTCTCCCTTAATTTTTATTCTTCTGATGATGATGATATATCCAGAGCAGATCCTGAAGAATTGTTTAACCTTGCCCTCTTCTTTGTTAGGATTACTAGGTGAGAACTCAGGTTGTCTGGACAGTGACAAGGTGAGAATTCAGGTTGTCTGGACAATTACAAGGTGAGAACTCAGGTTGACTTGATAGTTTTCTGGCCATACAAATGATGCCATACAAAAATTGAGATTTGGAGTGAAAAGGAAACGAGAATCAGAGAATGAAGCAAATCATTTGATGAAGAGTCACAGACCTGTTACAGACAAAATATGGTATTGATTTTAGTGAAATAAAGTTTCATATGGGCCTTTGCCTCTAGGATCATATGAGATAAGATGTCTTTTTTTTTTTTTGCAGATTATAATGCATTATATTAATGCCAATTATTTCTACTATTATTGAAGTTGTGGTTTTGTTAATTTCCTATATGTAGGAAGCCTGATATTGACTTAGAATTTACTAAATGTTTATTCAATTGAATTGAAAGAGAATATATAATAAAAAGACCTGTGGTAAGGGATGGGGGAGAAGGACATGAACTGATTCATAGAGAAGCATCACTTTAAGTATTCAATCAGATATTTGATAATCATGTATTTGAAATACTGCTTTTGATCTTCTTATTTTTTTAAACACTAGTATTAATATTGTCCTTTTGATAATATAATCTCTTTTCTAGTCAGCATTTTGAAATCAAGCAAATAAGCTATGAAGGTCTACTGAGTGCCCAAAACTGATGCTATAAAAGAGCATTCTTCTGGTGCTATAAAAGAGCAACATATACTACTGGGCTTATACCCCAAAGAGATCTTAAAGAAGGGAAAGGGACCTGTATATGCAAGAATGTTTGTGGCAGTCCTCTTTGTAGTGATCAGAAACTGGAAACTGAGTGGATGCCCATCAATTGGAGAATGGCTGAATAAACTGTGGTATATGAATATTATGAAATATTATTGTTCTTTAAGAAATGACCAATGGGATGATTTTAGAAAGGCATGAAAAGACTTATATGAACTGATGCTGAGTGAAATGAACAGGACCAGGAGATCATTATATACTTCAGCAACAATACTTATATGATGATCAATTCTGATTAATGTGGCCATTTTCAACAATGAGATGAACCAAATCAGTTCCAATAGAGCAGTAATGAACTGAACCAACTATACCCAGCAAAAGAACTCTTGGAGATGACTATGAACCACTACATAGAATTCCCAATACCCCTATTTTTGTCCACCTGCATTTTTTATTTCCTTCACAGGCTAATTGTACACTATTTCAAAGTCCAATTCTTTTTGTACAGCAAAATAATTGTTTGGACATGTATACATATATTGTATTTAATTTATACTTTAACATATGTAACTGTATTGGTCAACCTGCCATCTGGGGGTGGGGGGTGGGGGGAAGGAGGGGAAAAATTGGAACAAAAGGCTTGGCAATTGTCAGTGCTATGAAATTACCCATGCATATATCTTATAAATAAAAAAAAAAGAGCAACATAAAATATAACTTAATGATTCCTCATTCATGGGGATGAGATTAAATCTTAGTCATTAGTTTAGGAAAATTGTAAAATAAAAAATTCATAAATGAAATAAAAATAGAAAAGATATAATTTTTAATTAAAATAAGCATTTCACAATGGCTTTATAGCTTGGTGGTATACTGCCTATTCTCATTAATCTTCCTGAACCACAACAAAAAGCTAAGTTCAGAGACTGACATCATCAGATTTAGTATAAATTCATGAATTGCTCATTGAAGATATTGAGCACAAATCAGAAAAGACAAGTTAAATGCATATTTGAATTAATGTCCACAGTGAAAAGACCATGGGTCCCTAAAAGATTGAAATTACATATCACAAATACAGTTGACAGTACTTCTACTCTCTAGAAACCATTTCCAAAGGTCTTGGAGGTTTTTTGGTTCTTTATTTTTTGTTGTTTTGTTTTGCTTTTTCTTCAAGGCAATCAAGGTTAAGTGGCTTGCCCAGGTCACATAGCAATTGTTTTTTGTGTTGTTTTTTTTTTAATAGAGTTTTCAGTAAGAGGTGATGAACATTGAATTCTTAAATTGTGATTCCCATCCTCAGTGAGCTCCACAATATGCTAAACACAAATATATAAAATAATAAGGCATGACTTTTATGTAACATTGTATTTCTGTCTTTTTGAAGCAATAGTATGTAAATATTTATCTTCGCTTTTAGAATATATACTCCTAAAAAAAAAAAAAAAGAATGTATACTCCTTGAAGGCAGGAACTATTTTATCTTTATCTTTGCATTTCCAGTGTCTAGTATAGTGTCTGAGAGTAATAAGTACTGGTGGTTGATTGATTAATATATTGTTGGGATTGTTAAATGATATTATATAAGAATAACATAGTACAGGCATTCATTTTATTATGTATGGATTGCAATTCACATCAGTGAAGGAAGCATCTATATCAATGAGATTATGGAAATATTTGTATATTCTCTTGTAATCAATGATGTTTATGCTATTATAAAATGGATCAAAGTCACTTAGTTGATTTTGTGGTTTTGTGGAAGATGAGTCTTTCTGACTCCAGGCATAACACTCTATCCATTGAACCAACCAGTTACCCTTTCTAGAGGTACCATATTATTCCCTTTCTTGATCCCTATATTCTAGACAAATCAGACTTCTTGCTGTTCATCCATTATGGCATCCCTTTACCCACTGTATCCATGCTTGGAATGCTCTGCATCATATCTGCCATTTAGAATTCACAGCTTCAGTTGAGGAAAGAATCAACATGTTATCATGCTGAAATCCCAGCTTTACTACTTAAATAATAGGACACTTTGTACAAGAGAATAAACTTCTCTGTGCCTGTTTCCTCTTCTGGTTGGAGATTGGAGATTGGAGATTGAAGAATCTCAAGTTCCTTCCAGTTCTAAGACTACGATTTTAAAGTTCAAGTGAAATATCTTCTATCTGAGAACTTTCCTAATGCCTCCAATTACTAGTATTTACCTCATTCTGAAATTATTTTATATTTTGAATGAATATATTTTATATTTATTTGTCTGTTTACATGTTGCTTCTACTTAGTAAAATGTAAGCTTCTTGAGGGCAAATGATAGTTTTCATTTTGCAACTTGCAAAATGGTTAGCATATTTTTTTTGTTGTTGTTGATGCTGTCTTTCAAATCTATCTCATTGGAAACTCTCAGTAAGGAAACTCCTACCAATGCAGATGTGCAATTTTTCTTTTTTTGTTTTTTGCTTTTGTTTGCTGAAGCATTTGGAGTTAAGTGACGTGCCCAGAGTCACATAGCTAGGAAGTATTAAGTGTCTGAGATCAGATTTGAACTCAGGTCTTCCTGACTTCAGGGCTGGTGCTCTATCCACTGTGCCACCTAGCTGTCCTCTAAAATTTTTCTTTATCATTAGTTTGAAAGGGTTGTCTAGAGAACCAGAAGTTACATGATTTATCTAGAGATTTTATACTCAGTTTATGTCAGAGGTGAAATTAACCTTGGTGTTTTTTGTAGCTACAGTTTCTAGTATACAAATTATTGTTTTTCAGCCTTACTTCTCAAAACAGATTAATGACATCACAAAGATGATATCTTGACTTGCATGTGAATTGGGTTTAAGTGAAGTGAGAAGTGTTCAAAGTCATAAGGCTCACTTTCTCTTCCAGAGGCAAGTGACAAAATAAAAATGACTGACAATGGTTCCAATGTTGAATTTCATGTTGAAAACAGTCTTAGGAGTCAGATTCAAAATTCAGAAAGTTTCTGCCAGAATCCTAGACTTCAAAATTAGAAGAGAGTTATATGGTCATCCAATCAAACCATTGAGGAAAGTAATTTTCAGTCTATAATATATCTGAGAATTCCATCCTCTACTTGAACATTTCCAGTGAAGAGAAGAGTATACCTCCCAAGGCAATTTATTCTAATTTTGGACAATTCTAATGGTTAGAAAGCTTTCCTGACTTCAAGCCTAAATTCTATTCTTTTCACTTTCTAACCATTGCTCTTAGTTCTGCTTTCTGGGACCAAAGAAAATGGATCTAATACCTTCTCCAGATACGAGTCATTTAAATATTTGATCATAATTATCATACCACATGTGATTGTTCTCTTCCCCAGATTAAACTTCTCCAGTTCCTTTAAGTAATTTTCATAAGGCAAGTATAAGGTCCTTTTTCATCTTGGCTATCCCCTTCTAGATGTTTACCATTACATCTTATTACAAAATTGTGATGTCTAGGAGTGAATACACTATTCCAAATGTGGTATGAACAGGGTAGAGTGCAGAGTAAAACCTGCAAGTAAATTACCAAGCATATATTAAATGCTTACTCTGTGTTCTGGATGTTGGGAATAAAAACACAAAACTGAAAGTCTTGCCCTCAAAAACATTTGTATACCAGAAGATGCACATCATACATCTTACAAGGGGAGGTAGCATTTATATAATAAATATAAATGAAAAAAGCAAAAGGCAATTTTTTAAGGGACTAAGCATGAGAAGGTGTCAAAAATCAGGAAAGACTTCATATAGAAGGTATATCTTAAGCTGAGTTTTGAAGGAATTTAGAGACCCAAATATGTCACCTTCAATTGGAAGTAAACAGGCTGATCATACTATGCATGAGGTACAGCCAGAGATGATGGAATATTGTATGGGAGGCATAGTAAAAAAAAAAAAAAAAATTAGTTTGGCTTTACCAACAAGCATATGAAGGGGAATAACATGTAAAAAGGTAACATGTTTTTTAAAAAAATAAAAGAGTGGAAAAGTAGGTAAAACTAGGTTGTAAATGGATTTCACTGACAGAATAATCTATATTTTGATCCTAGAGGCAATAGAGAATCCTTTGTTTAAGTAGGTGGGATAAAGTTAGATCTTCACTTTGGGAAAATCACTGATAGCTCCAAGGAAGAGAGATTAAAGAAAAAAGAGATTCAATGGATAAAGATGAATTAGGTTATTTTAGTAATCTAGGTGAAATATTTCTTATTCCTTGAATTCTGGGAATGTCTTTGTTATGTCATTGCATCATCTCCCTGATGTTATGGTTATCTTCAAGAACAAAGGAACAAGATTTCTCTTAAGAAATCCTGGATCATATTAACTTACAGTGGTTGCTATGACACATTGAAGCCTCTTTTTGAGCTTTCAATAGACTAAAATTCTGTGATCTTTTTCAGGCAAATTGCTGTCCAACCCTACTTGCCTCACCTTCACTTACCTACTGATGAAGGTGATATTTAAAACCCACATCTTTTTTATGATTGCCAAGATGCATATAGTTCCCAAATGAGAAATGAGGGAAGTTTGTATTACAATACATTGCAATTTCAGTGAATTTTCATTATATTTCATGGAAAGGCTAGTGTTCTAGTTATGTTACCAGACAACATCCTCTCTGCCTGCCTAGCTCTCTGATGAATGGAAATTTCACCATTATAGTAATCACATCTCAAGAAATCATTAATATAAGGAAAGAATTTACAAAAGTAAGTGGGAGAAATTTGGAAAACCTAAAATCTTTTGACTTCATGCACCATTTAGAAATTTTTTTTTTAAAGGTAGGTAGGGAAAAACATTAAAGTACCAGACTTGGAGTCAGGAAGACTTTACTTAGCTGTCTGTGGACAGGCAAATCATTTTATCTCTTGGTCTCAATTTTTTCTTCTGGGCATAAAAAGCCAATAATTATAGGACTGATCTATTTTACAGACTTGTTGATCAAATAAAACAATATCTACTCAACACTTTGCTAACCTTAAAGCTTTTTTATAAATGTTAGCTTGTTATTAATTGGTGATACCATGGTAATGGTAATCAAAAGAGACCAGGTGTAACCTTTGCCTCCCCTCATAAACTAGGGAAAAACACAAACCTTCATCATTTTTTAGCATTTTATACCATTTTCATCTCCCCTCTATGAAGCATAAAAACCAAGGACTAGAATAAGATGCAGGCTGAGAGTGGATTTTCTTCTTTTATTTCAGGAATCAACATGTCTCTCGGACCTTGGCAGTGTATGTTCTCATGAATAATAATTTTGTGCTGGCATGCTATTTCTCAGCCTTCATGTTCAAGTCTGGCACAGAGGCATTCATGATATGTCCTTAACAAATAACTGGCTTCTTTAGTTCTCACTGCAGTAACCTCATCAAGCATCCCCACCCCCATCCCTGATGCCTACAATCCTGAGGGGCATTACCATTCTGCCAAGTGGATGGTTTCACGTTCTTGACTGCTCAGTCATCTTAATGAAGTTTTTTACCCCTACAAGAACCCTGGAATGTTTTACACAATAGGTCATTTTAAAAGGCTTTCTTGTTGACTCAGCCTAGCAAACAAGCAAACTTTCATCATCATGAATGTCCCCAGCAAAGGTCCCATTCTTATTCCTTAGAGGGTTGACTAAAGAATTAAATTTCAAAGGACAGAATACAAAAAGATGAATCTTTTGAAGGCCAAGGCAGGTGGGTGGGAATTAGCTATATAGCACTGAAAAATAACACAAGTTCTACCTCCTTTCTATGTTACTCCATTCTATAACCTCCCTAAGCCCTTTAGTCATAGGTTTTCTGTGGACCATCTCAGATTCAGTACTAACTAGTATAATTGATCTGAAGGAACCAATTGTGGGAAGTGTAAAATCTTAATATCTGAGAGTTGAAAACAACCCCACTTTTTTCCATCCTGTAACAACCTGTAAATCAGAAAAAGAAAGAAAGAAAGAAAGAAAGAAAGAAAGAAAGAAAGAAAGAAAGAAAGAAAGAAAGAAAGAAAGAAAGAAAGAAAGAAAGAAAGAAAGGAAGGAAGGAAGGAAGGAAGGAAGGAAGGAAGGAAGGAAGGAAGGAAGGAAGGAAGGAAGGAAGAAAGAAAGAAAGAAAGAAAGAAAGAAAGAAAGAAAGAAAGAAAGAAAGAAAGAAAGAAAGAAAGAAAGAAAGAAAGAAAGAAAGAAAGAAAGAAAGAAAGAAAAAGCATAGCTATAAATCTTCAGCATGAGGGATGCCAATTATCTTTTCATGATTTACAAAACTTTTTCATAATTTTTCATATGAACCAAGTTAATGTTGTTTATGTCTAACATAGATAATATGCAACTTGTGAAATTCTTCCCTATTATAATTATATAGTTTCTACCTCCTAAAATTGACTCTTTATTCTCCTTAGTTATATGATTCCTTATACAGACAAACTTTTGTATCAATTATTTTTTCCTGTAATATTGTTAAATAGGTCAGTCTCTGTAGGACAGGGTAAACTACTCTTTGTAAAAATACCTTGCTCACACAGCCATAACAGGACCAATAAATTGATGATTCAGCAATAGAACCATACTATTCATCAAATAATTATAGTATAATTATCTAATCCCTGAATTCAGGTAGGGAAAGGAAAGCTAAGAATTCTTTCATTTCTTTTATGTGGGAAAGTGACACTTAATCTAGCTATACTGTATTAAAGGACTTGGATTCATATCCTGTCTCTGATGCTTCCTATCTAGGCCACTTAATATCTACATGCTTCATTCACCTTCTTCAAATACAAAATAAAATGTTTGGACTAGATTGCTTTTACATTATCTTCTGCCTTCAGACCTGTGCTCCAATGCCTTTACTCAAAGTTACACAGTAAATCAGTAGCCAACCCTGGTTTAGATGACTGTTTTTCAGTTTCCATAGGACATAGGTCATTAGAGTTATTGGTAAAAGTGACCTTAGAAGTCATTGAATCTAATTCCTCCATTGAACTAGGTTATGGTTATGGCTAGGAAATAAATTAAAGGGAAAATGATGAGGTATATACCTAATGATGAGATCTATACCTCAATAAAATTAGGATTAATTGAGATTTAGTAGCAGGATTGGGGTACAGGGAGTCACATGGAGCTCCCTTGCAACCCCCGTTGGACTCGGTGCAAGGATACAAAGTTAAATGAGGTCTAGTGGTGGCGAGAGTCCCCTGTAAATGAATTTACAGGCCCAAAAACCTAGATTGATAAAAAGAGGCTTATTGTAGGGTTTGGAAACAAGGTTAAAGTCTGGTTAGTAAAAGGTATTAGATAGAGGAAGAAATACATCAAAAGTGGTGGGAAAGAGAGTTGGTTGCTGGCATCTTTCAACTCTCCGCCAAAGGATAATTCCACCTAGGCTCTTTTATTTGCTTCAAGAAGCCTAGGGCAGTGGCCAAATTCTTGGCGAGCTTTTCAGATAAGGAAGAAACTGTTCCTGAGCAGATAGTGCGAGTTGAGAAAAATCCAAGCCAGCTCATATCCAGTAGAGGCTGGGTACAAGCCCAAACTGGCTCAGATCTGGATCTTTCCCCTTGGAATACAAAAGGGTGGTTTTGACCAGATCTTGTAAATCAAAGGTCAGTCCCAAAGGAAGTTGTAGATCAGAAAAAGGAATTTTAAAGGGGCTATCACCCCCATCAAAGTGACCTCAAAGACCTTCTAATCTAATGTCTTCATTTTATGGATGAGGAAACTGAGGTCCATAAAGATTGAATGATTTCCTAAAGAACAGTTAGTTTATGAACAGTTAGAAAGTGTCATAGGCAGAATTTGAATCCAGGTCTTCTGCTATAAGAGTCAATATTCTTTCATTTCACTCTTCCACACAGTTTCTAGATCATTAGTTCCAGTCTTTTTTTTATTCCAGTAACAAGTATTCCTTATTTCCTTTCATGACATTTTATATTTATGTTACACTTATCATATTCATGTGTATTGTTTAATTCTTTATCTTATCTCCATCCTTTCCCACTATAAACTACTTGGAAGTAAAAATTCTATTTCATTTATCTTTGGAAAGGGACAAAACAAAATGGCAAAAGTGTTTTACCTGGAATTCAAATACAACCTTTAGAATGGAGCTCAAGGAGAATTATGGAGACTGTGGATCAAAGCAAAATATTTTCACCTTTTCATTGTTGTTGTTGTTTGTTTCTTTGTCTTTTTTTTTTTTTCATTCCCCCTCCCTTAGATCTGAGTTTTGCTGTACAGTATGATGAATATGGAAATATGTTTAGAAGAATTGCACATATTTAATATATATTGGATTGCTTTCTGTCTTGGGGGGCAGAGAAGAGGAAAAAAATTTGGAACACAAAGTTTGGAAAAAGTGATTGATGAAAACTATGTTTACATGTATTTGGAAAAATAAAATACTATGAAAAATAAAATGGAAAAAGGTGGGGGAAAGGAAAAAAAAAGACTGGAGCTCAGGATTAACCATTTACTCACTTACATGTTCAGTCTCCTAGATGTAAAATGAAGACAATAATTCTTGCAGAAATTATCTCATATATTTGTTGTAAAGAAAGTGCTTTGCAAACTCTAAAGAGAATTATTATTTTTTTTATATCTCTCTGAGCATTTAACACAGCACCTTGCATATATTAGGTTCTTAGTAAACGTTTGCGCTATGAATAAACAAATGAATACAGTTTTCTCTGAAAGATTGCTTTGAATTGATGGTGTCCCTTAGTGCAACCTTAGAATAAAAGATATTGTATTTTCATAGGTGCCTAATCTGCAAAAGTTGCAGTTGAAAGACTTTTCAAACAATAGCAAATTGTTTTACATTTGTAATGCTCTGTGCCTCAGTGAGTTTTAGTTGCTTTAATGTCAGAACACAAAGGGAACAAAATAGTCTTGCAATCAGAGAATCAGGGAATGAACAGAGTGGCATCATGGTGTTAATTCCAAAGCATTATAAATGGTTTGCAATGGGTTGAACCAGGAAATTTTGCAAAAGAGAAATGACCTTGTCAGATGTCTTTCTATGGCTAAGAAAATAGATTAAACAAAAAAGAAATCAGATAAACAGAATTCAGTTTTGCAAGTTCTTTACCAATGAATTACAGGTTGATAAGACAAGAGACAGAAAATAGCTCCCTAAACATTATTTGCTTTGTCTGATTTACCTAAAAGATTTAAAATAAAATAGGAATCAAAGGGATTGTCTCTTCTAATCTCCTAAGGGTGTTTGTTTTTCTTTTTACTATTTTTTTGAGATAATATGAAGTTTCCTCCAACTCTTTATATTCCCTTGATTGAGGAAAGGAGAAAAATTAGAAAGCTAGTGAATATGTATCGAATATGCTCAGAGTTGTCTCCTATTCTAAGGCTTTCTGAATGACTGAAAGCAAATCAGGGATTGTAGAATAATTTAGATGACAAAAATTTATTTAGTACCGATTATATGCAAAGTATATGTTTAAAACACATGAATGTGTTCTACCAAGAATTCCAGATGGGAGAATTTTAAATCAATGCCTGCAGTGTTCTGTTGCAAAGGTTACCATTCTACATAAATACATATATAGAGGGAAAAGAATTTAACAAATGTCTACTTCTTTTTCACATTTCAGAAGCTTTGACAGTATTAGCACTTAGTAAATCGCAGTTTTTCTAATTACTGTCTTCTCCTCTCCCTTCCCTCCTTTAAGTTAAGTTGACACCAAGTTTCTGATAAACTGAAAAGAAACTTTGTTCTTTTGGTTCATTAGTCAGTAGAAATAGTCAGTAATAACCATCCAATTATTCTATGAAGACTTCCTGATTAACAGGAATACTGCCCATGTGATTATAGTTATGACTAGCCAAAGGTTCACAATGAGTCATATTCTAAATCACCATATGGGTCACTGATTCCAATATCAGGTTGGAGAATACAAATAATTAAATGTTTCAAATCCCAAGAGCCTATAATGATGATTCAGAGGTAAGAGAAAGGATGGAGTAGTGAGCATAAATTAGGAAGCAAGAGGCCTGGTTTTAAGTCTATGTCATCAAGTAACCATGTGATCCTGGGCAAATCATTTACCTCTATGGTGGTCCTTGGTTTTTTTTCCTTGGTACATAAGAGGGTTGAACTAGATGACAGTTATAATGAGAAGGATCATAGATAGTAATGATAAGCAGCATAAAAATATGTCCAGAGGGAGTGTGGCCAAGGGATATAAAACCACTAGTTTTAAGACGAACTAGATTCAAGTTTTCCTTCTCACATAAAATGACTTTTGACCCTGGACAAGTAACTTAAACTCTTAATGTCTCCAAGCAAACCTTTAAATTGAAAAAAGATTACAGGTCTACATTGCTAAAGGATAATTCACTCACCCAGAGGTCCTTTCACCAATGGAATCATGGATACTGAAAATAGGAAATCAAAAGAGTGATTTATGATTTAAAAAACCTCATCCTTACTGCAGCTTTATAAATATAATTGGGAAATAATTAATGAAGGTTTAGTGCTCTGGAGCATGTGCAGCCAACTCTGTTTAATCCATTTTCCAGCTGAATACTTCAGTAGCCTGTTCTAAGATGTTTTCATTGAAGGATACTGCTTTTTCCTTCAGAACATACATATGCATTTTATTACTGCTTTCTTTCCATTTTTGTGGTTGTTTTAGTCATTTATCAGTTATCTTTGACTCTTAGCACCCCTTTTCAGGATTTTCTTAGCAAACATTCTAGAGTAGTTTGTCATTTCCTTCTCCAGTTCATTTTACAGATAGGAAACTAAGGCAAACAGGGGTAAGCAACTTTCCCATAGTCAAACAGGATCAAAGTTTAGATTTGAACCCAGATTTTTCTGACTCCAAGTCTGACTCTCCATTCAATAAGTTTATTGGCTGCCTCCTTTCTTTCAATATACCTTCTGGCAAAAAAAAAAAAAATCTATTGGTAAGTTAAGTCAGAACTATGTGCTTTTAAATGACACCAATTTAATATACATAATAACTATGTATGAAAATGAACTATGTAATGAAAATGAAAAGAACATTTGCACACAAAAAAAGTATATCAAAAAGTAAACGTAATAAAATTATAAAGCTCAAACAGGACTTGAATAGAGATTTTAAAAAAAATTGTACATGTTTTGTTGGCTTGTATCAATAAGTTGTGCTGATTTTTTCTTCTACCAAAAAAGTACTATCTGTACCGCTAAACATTCTGCCTTCCCTATTGCTGTAGAGGGTAACATCATTTTCCCAGTACTTCAGGCTTGCAACCTAGGAATCATCCTGGATTCCTCACTATCTCTTACCCCCTTATCCTAGCTGTTACCAAGGTTTTTTTGCAACATCTCCTGAAATGTCTCCTTCTCTTCTCTGACATTGTCACCTACCACTTTAAAGCAGGTCCTAATCACTTTGTATCTTTTTGACTGCAATAGCCTCTTGTTCACTGCCGGCCTCAAGTCTTCTCTGACTACACTCTATTCTCCATTCAGCTATTAAAGAGATTTTCTTAAATTGCAGATCTGGCCATGTCATATACACACATCCCTATTTAAAACTCCAGTGTCTTCTTATTGCCTTTAGGATCAAATACACAATACCCTTTTTGGCATTCAAAGCCTCTCATAACCTAGCCTTCTCCAGAGTTCTGACATCTTACTTCCTGAGAAGTACTCTTTGATTCAATGACTCTATCTCCTGCTCCATGAACAAGATCCACCAAACAGACACTTTCTCTGGCTCTCCCTAATTCCTGAGAAGTTTTCTTCCTCTCCTTCAAGTGACGACATTTCTGTCTTTATTTAAATCCTAACTAAAATCATACTCTCTACAAAACATCTTCCCCAACCCCTCTTAATGACACTGCTTTCCCTTTTATTTATTTCTTATATATCCTGAACATCCCTCACTTTTTATATTTCTTTGCATGTTGTTTCACCCATTAGATTATAAGTTGCTTTAGGGCATGTATTGTCTTTTGTCTTCCCAGCATTTAGCATAGTGCCTAACACTGATAAATTAAAAACAAATATAATTAATAAAAAAAATTAATAAATATTAAATGTTTGTTGCATTAATGAATGAATAGGGGAAAGTTCTTTAGGAGGAGGACAAGGAGAGATACTTAAGATAAATATGGTGATTTTAAAAACATAAAATATCAATTAAATTATTTTGATAAATTAAAAAGATTAATTATCCAAAGATCTTTTTCTTTCCTAAATTTTGTTTTCTTATTTTTTATTTTATTTTATTTTTTTATTTTCATTTTTTTTTTTTTTTTTTTTCTGAGGCTGCGGTTAAGTGACTTGCCCAGGGTCACACAGCTAGGAAGTGTTAAGTGTCTGAGACCAGATTTGAGCTCAGGTCCTCCTGAATTCAAGGCTGGTGCTCTATCTACTGCGCCACCTAGCTGCCCCCCTAAATTTTGTTGAGGCAAGAACTGTCAAGCTTCTAGGTGGGTGAGAAAAATGTAATACGGTCACTATAAAAAATGTACACCAACAAAGGACCTATTTTAGCTTGGATTAATGCAGTGGCTGCCATGAAAGCCCTAAGCCAAGATATCCCAGTGAATATTTTTTAATAACATTATTTTTAGCAGTTTTTTCTATCGACAAAACACATGCATGGGTAATTTTTTAACACTGACCCTTGCAAAAACTTCTGTTTCAACTTTTCTTCTCCTTCTCTCCACCCCCTTCCCTAGATGGCAAGTAGTCCCATATATATTAAATATGTTAAAGTATATGTTAAATACAATATATGTATACATATTTATACAGTTATCTTGCTAGACAAGAAAAATCAGATTCAGAAATAATAATAACCTGGGAAGAAAAACATAAATGCAAGCAAACAATAACAGAAAGAGTATAAATGCTATGTTGTGGTTCACACTCATTTCCCAGTATTCTTTTGCTGGTATAGTTGGTTCTGTTCATTACTGATTAATTGGAATGATTTGGATCCTCTCATTGTTAAAGAGGTCCACTTCCTTCAGAATTGATCCTCATATAGTATAGTTGTTGAAGTATATAATGATCTCCTGGTTCTGCTCATTTCACTTAACATCGGTTCATGTAATTCTCTACAAGCCTGTCTGTATTCATCCTATTGGGCATTTCTTAAAGAACAATAATATTCCATAACATTCATATAGCAAAATTTACTCAGTCATTCTCCAATTGACGGATATCCATTCAATTTCCATTTTCAAGCTACTACAAAAAGGCTGTCACAAACATTTTTGCACACGTGGGTCCCTTTCCCTTTTTTAATATATCTTTGGGAAAGCCCAGTAGTAACACTGCTGGATCAAAAGGTATGCACAGTTTGACAACTTTTTGAGTATAGTTCCAAATTGCTCTCCAGAATGGTTGGATCCATTCACAACTCCACCAACAATGCATCAGTGTCCCAGTTTCCCAACATCCCCTCTAATATCATTATCTTTTCTTGTTATCTTAGCTAATCTGAGAGGTGTATGTAGTAGTATCTCAGAGTTGTCTTAATTTGCATTTCACTGATCAATAATGATTTGGAACACCTTTTCAAATGCATAGAAATAGTTTCAATTTCATCATCTGAAAATTGTCTGTTCATATCCTTTGACCATTTATCAATTGGAGAACGGCTTGATTTCTTATAAATTTGAGTCAATTCTCTATATATTTTGGAAATGAGGCTTCATCAGAACCTTTACCTATGAAAATGTTTTCCCAGTTTATTGCTTCCCTTCTAATCTTGTCTTCATCAGTTTTGTTTGTACAAAAGCTTTTTAACTTGATATAATCAAAATTTTCTATTTCAAGATCAATAATGATCTCTAGTAATTCTTTGGTCACAAATTCTTTCCTCCTCCATAGGTCTGAGAGGTAAACTATCCTATGTTCTTCTAATTTATTTATAATCTCATTCTTTGTGCCTAGATCATGAACCCATTTTGATCTTATCTTGGTTTATGGTGTTAAGTGTAAGTCAATGCCTAGGTTCTGCCACACTAATTCACCAGCAGTTTTGTCAAATAGTGCATTTTTATCCCAAAAGTTGAGGTCTTTGGGTTTATCAAACACTAGATTGCTATAGTTATTGACTATTTTGTCCTATGAACCTAACCTATTCCACTGATCAACTAGTCTATTTCTTAGTCAATACCATATGGTTTTGGTGGCCACTGCTTTATAATATAGTTTTAGATCAGGTACAGCTAGGTCACCTTCATTTGATTTTTTTTTCATTAATTCCCTTGAAATTCTTGACCTTTTAATCTTCCAGATGAATTTTGTTGTTATTTTTTTCTAGGTCATTAAAATAATTTCTTGAGAGTTTGATTGGCACAGCACTAAATAAAAAAATTAGTTTAGTAGTATTGTCATCTTTATTATATTCGCTTGACCTGTCCAAGAGCACTTAATATTTTTCCAATTGTTTAGATCTTTTATTTGTGTGAAAAGTATTTTGTAGTTTTGCTCATATAGTTCTTGACTTTCCCTTGACAGATAGATTCCCCAAAATTTTATACTATCAACAATTATTTTAAGTGGAATTGCTCTTTGTATCTCTTGCTGTTAGATTTTATTAGTGATGTATAAAAATGCTGTGGATTTATGTGGATTTATTTTGTAACCTGCAACATTGGTAAAGTTGTAGATTATTTCTACTAGCTTTTTAGTAGAATCTCTGGGGTTCTCTAAGTATACCATCATAACATCTGCAAAGAGTGATAATTTGGTTTCCTCATTATCTACTCTAATTTAGTTAATCTCTTTTTCTCTCTTATTGCTGAAACTATCCTTTCTAATACAATATTGAATAGTAATGGTGATAATGGGCAACCTTGTTTCACCTCTGATTTTATTGGGAATAGTTCCAGTTTACACCATTATATATGATGCTTACTGATGAGTTTTAAATAGATGCTACTGACTATTTTAAGGAAAAGTCCATTTATTCCTATACTCTCTAGTGTTTTTAATAGGAATGGATGTTAGATTTTATCAAATGCTTTTTGTGAATCTATTGAGACGATCATATGGTTTTTGTTAATTTGGTTACTGATATAGTCAATTACATTCATAGTTTTCCTAATATTGAACTAGCCCTGCATGTGTGGTATAAATCCTACTTAGTCATGGTATATTATCCTGGGTGTGATTTTCTGAAATCTTTTTGCTAATATCTTATTTAAGATTTTTGCATCAATGTTCATTAAAGAGATTGGCCTATAATTTTCTTTTTCTGTTTTCATCCTATCTGTTTTAGGTATCAGTACCATGTCTATGTCAAAAAAGGAATTTGCTACCTCTAGATCCTTTTTTATATTATAACAGTAAACCAAATTATAATGTACTCTTTATGTATATAAGAGAAATACAATTCTCAAGAGTTCTTTTTATCTTTTTGTGCTTCTCTTGAGTCCTATATTTGAAGGTCAAACTTTTTGTTTAGCTCTAGTTTTTTCATCAGAAATAAATAGAATTCACCTATTTCATTGAATGTGCATCTTCTTCCCTGGAAGAAAATGCTCAGTTTAACTGGGTAAGTTATTCTTGGCTGCATACCAAGTTCCTTTGCCTTTCAGAATATCCAATTCTAGGCCCTTCAATCCTTTAATGTGGAAGCTGCTAGATCTTGAGTGATATGTTTTGTGGCTCCTCAGTATTTGAATTGTTCTTTTCTGGCTGTTTGTAGTATTTTCCCCTTGGTCTGATAGTTCTGAAATTTAGCCACAATATTTCTTGGAGTTTTAATTTTGGGATCTCTTTATGTAGGTGATCGATGAATTCTTTCAACGTCTATGTTTCCCTTCTGATTCTATGACATCTGGGCATTTCTCTTTGATGATTTCCTGAAAAATAGTGTCTAGGCTTTTTTTTTTTCCATCATTTATTTCCAGCAATCCAATAATCCTTAGATTGTCTCTCCTAGCTCTATGGTTCTTTTCCCCATTAGGTATTTTCTATTTTTTTTTCTATTTTTTCATATTTTTGATTTTGATTAACTGATTCTTGTTGCTTTATTGAGTCATTCATTTTCATTTGTTCAATTATGAATTTTAGTGTGCTATTTTCTTCATTTATTTATTTATTTTTTTACTTCATTTTGTATTTGTCCAATTGAATTTCTCAATGAGCTATTTTCTATGGAATTTTTTTCCATTTCAAAAATTCTGTTTTTTAAGAAGTTATTTTCTTTTTCTGTTTCACAAATTCTATTTTTCTGGGAGATGCTTTCTTTTTCCAGTTTATCAAATTTATCTTTTAATGAGTTATATGCTTTTTCCACTTCACTATGTCTATTTTGTGTTGCCTTTTCCAAACTCTCTTGCAAGGCTTTCATTTCCTTTCCCCATTTTTCTTTTAGCTCTCTTTTAAGATCCTTTTAAAGTTCTTCTAGGAGAGCCTTGTGTGATGAGGACCAGGTAATTTCACTTTTTTGGAGCTTCATCTGGAGACAATCTGCCTTTAATCTCCTTAGGGTTTGAAATCTGTTCTTCTCTTTCACCATAAAAGCTGTCAATTGTTAAAGTCCTTTTTACTTTAAAAAAAAAATTTTTTAAGTTAAGGTCTGCCTTTAGGTGGGAGAGGTTTTCCAAGCCACTGCAACTATGCCGGGGCAGTGCTGAATCACTCCTGGTGCTGGCTCTGCCACATGGAGTCATTAGCAATGCCCCAGGGGCTCTGTGCTGTTTGCCCTAGTATTTGTGGTCAGAGCCACCCTGAGACTGCACTTCTCAGGTACTCTGAGCTATCAGTACTCACATTTGTAGTCAGCTGCCTACACCTCACTGTTTCTCTCTCCCACTTCCAATTGAAACAGATCTTTTCTGGTCCACTTACTCCCGCAAACTCTTTGCCCCTCAGAAGTTGCACCACCACACTGAGACTGCTCTGTCCCAGAGTTTTGCTCTGTCTGTACTGGCTTTTGTGGTCAGCTATTTGTGCTTCATTGCCTCTCTCCCATTTCTGATTGAAATAGATCTTTTCTATTTCTATTTCTATCTGTTTGCTCCTGTAAATTCTCTGTCCCAGGACTTTGAGCTGTCTGGGCTGGCATTTGTATTGGTTGTCTTGGCTGCCTCCCTCCCATTTCCAATTGAAACAGACCTTTTTTGGCAATCTTTAAAATTATCTTGTGCTGATAATTTGTTGTACTCCAAATATTTGTGGGTTCTGCTCATCCAGAGCTAATTCAGAGGCTGGATTTTTTAATTATTGTGAGGGTTATAAAGAAGGTCAGAAAGAAATGTGTATGGTCTTTGCCATCTTGGTCCACCCCCAGTGAATATTAAATTCATTATTGAAGAGTGGAAGAAGCAGGTTAAATTTCATTAGATGAGTTTTTCAGAAGAGAAAAGGATAATTTCTTACTCAGTGTTGACTACATTCTCATGTAAGATAGCCTGTGGATTAGCAAGAAGCCAGCACTTACCTATGGAACCCGAGGAAGCATATACTTCACTGGAGTTGAAATGCAGGGATCATGATTTTCATTCAGGAACTTTTGGTGGCATCCTCAATGAGCCAATGGCTAATTTGGTTTCCCTTCTTGGAAACCTGCTAGATTCTTCACATCATATTCTGAACCCTGGGTTTTTATAATAATGTGGTTCCCCTTTCAGAAGAAGAAATGAAGATGTATGAAACTATTGATTTGAACCTAGAATAATATCAAAATAGTAGCCAAGTGTAAAATTTCCTATTTGACACCAAGGAGGAAATCCTAATGCATCTGTGGCAGTACCCATCTTTTTTTATCCATGAGATTGAAGGAGCAATTGATAAACAAGGAGCTAAAACAGTCATACCTGCCCAGGTAATAGGAAAATTTTCGATCTGCTTAGTGCTTCATGTGGATATTTCTGTCATGGAGACACAGGTGAAAAAGCACCTTGAAGATATATTCTCTCAGCACAATAGTTCCAATAATTTAAAAGTTACTATGATACTAGGAGTCCCAGCATGGGTGGTTAATATTCATGATTGTCAGTATGTGGCTGCAAGAAAAGTAATTAAAACAGTGTTTGGAAATGGATCGACTATTCCAATTGCTAAAATGATCTAGGATATTATCCAAATGAGTGTGATGATGTTTCTACTAGGAGCTGTTGATGATGGAGAACACCCTCAGAATGAGAAAATAAACAGGTACAACTATATAGAAAGATCCAAATTGTTTGCAGCCTTTTTCCTGGAGGTTGCTAAGATGCATTCATAACTTACATTCACAACTTACTCAAACTTCCAACCTCAAGACTACTAAACTGGAGACCCTACTGGACAAGGATGTCATCCAAATATAGGAAAAATTTTCTCTCTAGCCAACAGATTGTTTAAATCACTTCATTGAAAATATCTTGGGAAATTGGGACAAATGATAAAATATTGTTAAAACAACAACCAAAAAAACATAACACAGGTTGCTTACTCTCCCTAAGTAGGTTTATGTGAAGCCATAGGCTCATGATCTTTCTGCTGCTTCTGTTACTATTCTATTTTCTTCCAATCTTAGCTAAAACAGTTTTAGATACTTAACAATCTAGGTTACTCTTTTGGAAGATTGGTGTGGATGAATATAATGGTATGAATACTTTGTAAGATAGTCTTTAAATCTGAGCCTATTCTCCCTGTGGACTGAGATAGTAAAGACTGAGTAGTTGGTCCCTGGTGTTAGTAGAAATGTTTTTTTACTCCTGACTTTTCACTTAATATCTCTTTTAAAAAGATATTATCTGGTAAAATTTGCAGTGTAGTACTATGGGAGATATTATTTGTAAGTGGTGATTAATATTGAAGAGAACATAGCAGAATGAAAATACAAGCTTATAGAATTAGAAGAACTCACTACCCCTAGAATTTGTTTTTGAAGAAGATATAGCTATCACTCTGAAGATTCAACTAGATAGTGAGATTGGGAGTTGGGATAAAGGACATTTAGTTTATCAAAGAGCTACATGAATCAGTTAGATTACAAAATTTTGTAGCTAAAAGGATTGTAAAGATTGTTTAGTCT
Source organism: Sminthopsis crassicaudata (assembly GCF_048593235.1). Taxonomy (NCBI): domain Eukaryota; kingdom Metazoa; phylum Chordata; class Mammalia; order Dasyuromorphia; family Dasyuridae; genus Sminthopsis; species Sminthopsis crassicaudata. Next base: position 189,903,027 of record NC_133618.1, on the reverse strand, counting down.
GACCCTTTTCATCTTCTAGATGAGGAACTTGAGACCCATTCTTAGGAAGTGACTTGCTAAAAGTCACATAACAGATAAGTAATGAGCAAAGTCAGGATTTACACTAAGGTCTTCTAACTCCAGATTTAGAGTATTTTCATAGATCTCCAAGTTGTTCTTGAACTCTGATTGTGAATAATGATCATTTTCAAATAGATCAGTAGCAGTAACAGGTAGAAACATATCAACATCTAATGATTGAATTTATTTGTTTTTTTATTATTATTAATTTTTTTATTTTTTATTAAGCATTTTTAAATTAATTTTTATAATTATAACATTTTCTTTAGCAGTACATATGCATAGGTAATTTTTTTTTACAACATTATCCCTTGTACTCCCTTCTGTTCAGAGTTTTTCCCCTCCTTCCTTCCACCCCCTCCCCTGGATGGCGGGCATTCCCATACATATTAAATATCTTATAGTATATCTTAAGTACAATATATATGTGCAGAACCGAATTTTGTTGTTGTTGTTGTTGCAAAGGAAGGATTGTATTCATAAGGTAAAAATAATCTGGGAAGAGAAACAAAACAAAAACAAAAAAAATTTGTTTTTATTTTTAGAGGAAAATAAGATTTAGTGAAAACAAAATAAATCAATAGAATTAACTCTTCTTTTTCTTTGCAATGTATATTTATAGCTTTCTTTCTCTTCTACAAAGTCCTCTACAATAAATCCTTTCAAATATAGGGATCATCCCCAAGAAAATTAAGTATATCTATAATACACTACCAATTAAATGTGAAAAATTAGGTAACTGTTTGGTATACATTGTCACATAAGGTGGCATTTGTAATAGCTTGATGCAGAAGAAAGATCCTTGGATTTGGAGTCAGGCAGCTTAAATTTAAAGCCTTCATATATTACTTACTATCTATATGATCTTGGATCTGTCACATCACATCTATAGGCTTCAGTTTCCTCATCTGAGGAAAGAGGAGTTGGATTAGTTGGCTTCTCAAGTTTCTTCCAGCTCTAAGATTATGATCCTTTAAGTCACATTATGAAAGGAAGTGAATTATTAAAGATCTAGTTTCCATCAGGGCATTTGGGATTATGTAGGCCTTGCTAATGATGAATATAAGTAAGAAATATTTAAAGATTAGTCATTTGCACCAACCTAACTTACACAGGCTGGTTTAATTACACATAGGATTGTTTCCAAGAATTCATAGGAATGAAAACTTTTATGACAGTTCTTTTTATTTTGTTTTGCTGCTGGATTTATGATTTCAATAGTGTAGGAAATTTCTAGCTGATTTGAACTTTCTCTGAAATTTCAAGTCTTAGGTAATTGTCTGGGAAAATCAGAGAAAAGTAAGGAAATTGTTCAGGATCACACAGTAAGTTTGTTAGACACTGGACTGAGATATAGGATATAATGCCTCAGGTTCCCTGAAATGTAATATCTCAGTTTCACTGCCTCAGTTCCCTGAATTATTATGCTATACCCTGAATAAAATGTTATGGCCACCCCACCTTTCCTTACCCCATTAATCTCTGGCCACTCACATTCAAGTGAGTCATAAAATTTCAGATGGCTTATCTCAAATGCCTGGGTATCACTCACTTTCTTTTTTGATTCATACTTCTGTCTCCTGCCCCCAACCTTCCTGATCCCTCATCCTGTCAGAACTAAAGTTATGATCTTTCCTGGAATTTCCATTAACCCAGTGTTTTGTGCCCCCCTCTCTTTGTTTCCCTGATAGTCAGAGCTTTATAAAAGTCTCTGGAATTACTTGCTCATTGCTGGATGCTTTTAGACAAGAGTCACATTCAACCAGCTAGTGTCAGCTAGTCCAAATTCTCCACTATTAAAATATTAAAAACCTAATCTCTGTTTTGCCTCAGTTTCTCTGGCACTATAAGGTCTTCTGGAACTTGAGGTCAGTTCTCTAAACATTGCACTATCAGTCCCCAAAAAAGCTTAGAAGTCAAAGGTGTGAAATGAGCTGATTAAAATCCATTTGTATGCCATTGTCTTAAAGTACACATCAATTACATATGCATATAACCAACTCTTCAAACCAACATATTCCTTACCCTTTACTTTAATTGTGAAGATTCTTATTGGTGGCAGATCTTTTCTCTACTAGCAATGGTTTCTGTCAATTCTTCAATAACCTTTACCATGAAAAGTTTATATTATTCCTCTGTGGATGCTTTCTTATCAAAAGAAAAGAAAACAAAACTTCTTAAAATGTCATATGGCCAATTAAACCTCCACAGAAATAGCCTACCATTGGTTTCACAAGGAATTATAGACAGGTGGTCCAAGTTGCTAACTTTAAATGAGACCATTAAAATGTCAGCATTATGCAAATACCCTGCAAAGGAACTTGAAAAACATACAATTTATGGTAAGTTCACAGATTTCCAACTTGTTAGGACACTAAGAGTGTCAATCCAGAATAAAACAACATAAGGTAGGTAAATGTATTTTATAGGGGAATGAATACTGGTAGGGAACTGTGTTTCAGATATCATTGCCCCTTTGTCAGTCATCCCTTCCTTTAGTATGCTCACTGAATACTATTTATTATTGTTTCTATTTATCAGGTGGGACATTTAGTATTGGACCACCCACACATTGGACAATAGGCTCAATGATATCATAATCATCAAGTGTTTACTCAAGATTGAAAATGCAACCCTTATTAAAAGGGCTTGAATGAAACTTCTAAGTTCACTTGCTGCTTAAACTTTTGATGAGCTATATGTTTCTACATACTAGCCTGGTATTTCTTGTTAGTGAAACATTTTGCCATCAGCTGTCCCATCATTATATGAGATATGCGAAAAAGAACAAATGGATGTTTCCTAGAGCTGTCAGGGACCTTAGACATTACAAGATAATAGGATCAAAGATCTAGAACTGGAAGAGAATTCAGAGGCCATTTAGCAAAACTTCTCCCCTATTTGCCTAGGTCAGACAGAGAATGGGTAGCACAATAATCATACCAAGTAGTTTCTCTAACTTAAAAGTTAATGTTTAAATTCTCTTATGCCAAATTGGGGGAGATGTTCATAGAATGTTAGATTTGGAAGAATAATAGGATCATAGATCTTATTCTATAAGGATTCTGAGATTTAAAACTGAAAGGGACTTTAAGAAGTCATCTAGACCAATCCCCTAGAATTAAAGATAAAGAAAGCCAAGTAAAGAGAGATTGTTATTTTTCAAAGTTCATAAAGTATTCACTCAATCAGTTATGTTAAGTGTACCAAGCATTGTGCTAGGCATTTGAGAAACAAGTATGAGCACTGTATGGTTTGACTAGAGTGGTGAGAAGACTGGGGCAGAGAGAACATTTAGGAGGTGGTTGCAATGATCTAAGTGATAGGTGATGAGGTCCTGGAGTGAAGTGGTAGTTGCATGGATATAGATATATTAATGGGAGAGATACCATGAATAGAGAAACAAAATTCAGCAACTGAATAGAAAGGTGAGGTGAGGGAAAGTGAAGAACCCAAGATACCTATACTAATCCAGCCATAGGCAAAATGTTAAAGTTAGAAAGTTTATCTTTGACAATCTTAATTAAGCTGCCAATAATTTCTCATTTTTCCAATCACATTCACAACCCCCATTCATCATTCTTTTTAGAATTCAGATAGTTCATTTAAAAGGTGGTGTGAATGATAATTCTGAGTATTAGAATTATAAGTACTAATTCTAGAATTACTCAAATTCAAAAAAAAATCAGACCCTGAAGAGTAAGATGGGAATCTCTAAGACAAAATGAATTGGGAGTGGTTTGGGGACCCCAGGGAATTACTTACAATATGCAAGCATTCCTATTTTTCTAGTCAATCCAATCAGTCTCCTCTAGCTTTGAAAGAATACTAGTATGATAAAAAGAACATTTGGCATAATAAGACAATCTAAGTTTAAATCACAATTCTAAGACAATAATTATGTAATTCTAGGCTTAATCTTCTTAAGTCTCAATTTCCTTATAAGAAAAATGGAAATAACATTACTTATAGTATACTAAAATAATTATGTTTACATTCTATTAATGGTCCATCCAGGATCACACAGCTAGTAGAACTTATTTGAACTCAGGTCTTCCTTATTCCTAACCTTGTGTTCTATCCGCTTTGCCACCAACTACTCCTGGTGAATAAAACCATAAGACAGGCCATTCCATTTTTAAAAGATCATTTTCATTATTAGACAATTTGCTGATATCAAATAGATATATAAACAACAATAATGTTTTATGGACAACTTTGAGTGAGCATCATTTTGACTATTATAAACATCCAAATTAATTAGAAAGGACATATAAAGGAATATTCTTTCTGCATGCAGAAAAAGAATTGATAAATAGAAATATCTAAAGAATAATTTCATATTATAACATGTATGTGTATATATGACAATATATTATCTAATACTGGTCATCTCAGAGGGAGAGGACAGAAAAAAAGACAAAAAAAATTATGAGTAACTATTATATATTTAAAGGGAATAGCAACTTGTGCATAATAGATTTGCAGTTCCATATGCAATCATTTTATTATATATTGAAATGCTTATTTTATTATATATATGTAATACATATATTAAGTATTACAATTTGTTTTTCTGCAGCTTCTATTCATTTCTCTTAATTCTGATCTCTGGTACCTGGAAGACAATTCTAAAGTCTCTTTTATACAACAATCCTTCAAATACTTGAGAAAACTCTATTTTCCCCACTAAGTCTCTTTTCAAAGCTAACACTGCCCTCTCCCTCCCCCCAGTTCTTTTGGCCAATTCTAATACGACATGATCTTGAGACTCTTGGCAATCCTACTTGTTGTTATTTGGATTCTCTCCAGTTTAAGGATGCCAGTTCAGAATTGAACATCATTCTCTAGCCAGGGTTAGAGCAGATCAAAAAAATGGAGGAAAGGAAGGAGGGAGAAATAGAACACTATTCTTGTGGTAAGGATTTAGGTGTGTTCCTTTTTTCTAACCTAGAAAATTAGAGTTTATTGAGCTATTCAGCAATTTATTTTAATTATTCTAAGAAATATTACAGCTTTCAAGTCCCTAAAGTGTTACAAGAAAATGTGGGTAGAAAAAGATTATAAATGAATTCCAAACAAGTGTAAAGTCAGCTTTAAATGAACTAGGAATGTTATGGTCTTTGGTCATTTTTATATTTCATTGATTTCAATGCAACAAAGGCATATAGGGAATATATAGGGGATATAAATGGGGGATATACGTATAGAGGAAAGAAATAGAGGAATATATAGGAAAGATATAGGGGAAAGAACTTTGGTCTATAGGTAGGTTCCAATCCTGGCTCTGAAATTGTGTGATCATGGATAAGATACTTCTCCCTGATGCTCAATGACCTTATCTATAAAATGCAGAAGCCTAGCACATTAGATCACATAAGTATACATTGTCAAAATTTTAAAAAACCTCGAATCCCATTTGGTCCTATCCATACTTGATCAAGAAATCCCTTAATAATACCCCTGTTACAAGCTCCTTAACAGGAAGAAGGAACCCAGTACCTCCAAAGTAGACCATATGACTTAGGGATTGCTCTAGTTCATAAAATTATAAATCTAGAGATCAAAATGAGTTCAGAGTCCTTTTAGTCCAACCATTTAGTCCAGAGGGGTTGAGTGACTTCAAGTTAAAACAAAAGGTAAGAGTGAGAGAAAGGATTTATATCCAGATCCTTTCACTCTAAAAGCAATGCACTTTTTCCCCATTTATGTCAGTCCAAAATTGTCTGTTTTACCACTTCTCTTTCATGTTTCCTCTTATGTTCTCTAGCTAAAGAATTCAAATTTAAGGTCTCTTCCCCAAAATAGAACTTCAAATATGCAAAGAAAAAGGAAAGGAACAAACATTCATTAAAGTCCTACTATTTGCTGAGCACTTTACAAATAATATCTCATTTTATCTTACCATGTGCTATTATCATCCCAATTTTACACATAAGGAAACTGAGGCAGACAAAATTTAAGTGATTACCTATAATAACAGCTAGAAAATGAATGAGACTAGATTTGAACTCGGCTTCTTGAATAAATGTAGCACTCTATCCATTGGGCCTCTTAGCTGTTTTTTAAGCAACTCTTTCTCTCAGCTACCCAGAAAAGGAACATTGGGAAATGAGTATGAATTGCTTGCATTTTTGTTGTCTTCCCAGGTTATTTTTACCTTCTGAATCCAATTCTTCCTGTGCAACAAGAGAACTATTTGGTTCTGCACATATATATTGTATTTAAGGTATACTATAACATATTTAACATGTATAAGACTGCCTGCCATCTAGGGGAAGGGGATAGAGGGAAGGAAGGGAAAAGTTGTAACAGAAGTGAGTGCAAGGGATAATGTTGTAAAAAATTACCCATGCATATGTATTGTCAATAAAAAGTTATAATTTAAAAAAGCAACTCTTTCTCTCTTTCCTCCACCCCCAACTCCTACCCACCCATCCGCTTACCAAGAAAACCTCTAATTTTCTTTAACTTATCCTCAGATGACACAACTTATGGAAAGGTACTCTCAATTCATTTCAGCACATACCTTCTTCTGTCAATGTCATTACTAAAATGTGATACCAAGAATTCCATAAGAATACGATAGATTGATACAGAGGCAATACAGATGTGATAGAGACAACAGATGCAAAATTTGAGTGTTAGGGAAGAGAAAACCAAAGATCTTTATTTGGAGTCAATAGACCCAGGCTGGAATACTGACTTTGAGACTTCCATATTTGGTCTTAAATAAATCACTTCTCAACTCTGAGGCCTTCGATTTCTACAAGTATAAAACTAGAGAGTTCGACTAGAAGATCTTTTTTGGTTTTTTGGGTTTTTTTGGATATTTTATTTATATGGACCCACACTTAACACCACATATTAAGATAAGATCAAAATGGGTCCATGATTTAGGCGTAAAGAACAAGATCATAAATAAATTAGAGGAACATAGGATAGTTTACCTCTCAGACTTGTAGAGGAGGAAGGAATTTGTGACCAAAGGAGAACTAGAGATCATTATTGATCACAAAATAGAAAAATTTTATTACATCAAATTAAAAAGCTTTCATACAAACAAAACTAATACAAAGAAGATTAGAAGGGAAGTAACAAATTGGGAAAACATTTTTACAGTTAAAGGTTCTGATAAAGGCCTCATCTCCAAAATATACAGAGAATTGACTCTAATTTATAAGAAATCAAACCATTCTCCAATTGATAAATGGTCAAAGGATATGAACAGACAATTTTCAGATGATGAAATTGAAACTATTTCCACTCATATGAAAGAATGTTCCAAATCACTATTGATCAGAGAAATGCAAATTAAGACAACTCTGAGATACCACTACATACCTGTCAGATTAGCTAAGATGACAGGAAAAGATAATGATGAATGTTGGAGGGGATGTGGGAAAACTGGAAACACTGGTACATTGTTGGTGGAGTTGTGAAAGAATCCAACCATTCTGGAGAGCAATCTGGAATTATGCCCAAAAAGTTATCAAACTGTGCATACCCTTTGATCCAGCAGTGCTACTACTGGGCTTATATCCCAAAGAAATACTAAAGAAGGGAAAGGGACCTGTATGTGACAAAATGTGTGTGGCAGCCCTTTTTGTATTGGCTACAAACTGGAAAATGAATGGGTGCCCATTAATTAGAGAATGGTTGGGTAAATTATGGTATATGAATGTTATGGAATATTATTGTTCTATAAGAAATGACCAGCAGGATGAAAACAGAGAGGCATGGAGAGACTTACATGAACTGATGCTGAGTGAAATGAGCAGAACTAGGAGATCATTATGCTCTTCAACAACAATACTGTATGAGGATGTATTCTGATGGAAGTGGATATCTTCAACAAAGAGATCAATGATGGACAGAATCATCTACACCCAGAGAAGGAACATTGGGAAATGAGTGTAAACTGTTTGCATTTTGGTTTTTCTTCCTAGTTTATTTTTAACATTCTGAATCTAATTCTTCCTTTGCAGCAGCAGCAGCAACAACAACAACAAAAATTCGGTTCTGCACACATATATTGTATCTAGGATGTACTATAACATATTTAATATGTATGGGAATACCTGCCATCTAGGGGAGGGGGTGGAGGGAAGGAGGGGAAAAATTCGGAACAGAAGGGAGTGCAAGGGATAACGTAAAAAAAAAAAATTACCTATGCATATGTACTCTCAAAAAAAGTTAGAATTATAAAATTAATTTTAAAAAAAGACATTTTATTTAAATTTTTTTTGAGTTCCAAATTTGATTCTTCCTTCCCTGAGATGGTAAGCTATCAGATACGTTATACAATTATGTATAACATTTATATATTAGTCATTTTGTACAAGAAGATTTGAATAAAAGAAAAAAATGAAAGAAAGAATATGGAGGAAAAGCATGCTTCTGTCTATGTTCAAACAATATCAATGCTTTCTCTGGAGGTGAATAGTATACTTCATAATTAGTCATTTAGGATTGTTTTGGTTCATTGTGTTGCTGAGAATTGCTGAGTCATTCACAATTTTTTTAATCAAACAATATTGCTATTACTGTGCACAATGTTCTGCTTCTGTTCACTTTAGTATGTATCAGTTCGTGTAAGTCTTTTCATGTTTTTCAGAAATCATTTTGCCTGTCATTTTTTTATGTACAATAATTTCCCATTAAAATCATGTACTACAGTTGTTAAACTATTCCCCAATTGATGGACTTTCCTTAGATTTCTAATTTTTAACCATCACAAAAAAAGCTGCTAGAAAATATTTGTGTACCAATAGGCCCTTTTCACTTTTTTCTCATTATTTTTGGGTTGTAGACCTAACGGTGCTATTGCTGGATAAAAAGGCATGTACAGTTTTATAGCCTTTGGGGCATAATTCCAAATGTCTCTCCAGAATCAGTTCACAACTCCACCAACAGTGCAATAGTGTCCCAGTTTTCCCACATCTCGTTCAAAATCAAACATTACCTTTTCTGTCATTTTAAACAATCATGTAGGTAAGAGATGGTACTCCAAAGCTGTTTTAATTTGCATTTCTCTAATCAATGCTGATTTAGAGCATTTTTCATATGACTTCAGATAATTTTGATGCCTTTATATAAAAGCTGTCCATACCCTTTGACCATTTATAAATTGGGAATGACTAGTGCTTTTATAAATTTGACTCAGTTATCTACATATTTTACAAATGAGACTTTTGTCAGAGATACTTGTTGCAAAATGTTTCCCAGTTTCTGATTTTCTTATAATTTCAGTTGCACTGGTTTTGCTTGTGCAAAACATGTTTTCAATTTTATACAATAAAAATTATCTATTTTACATTATTGATCTATGTATCTTCTTTGGTCGTAAGTTTTACTCATATCCATAAATCTTACAGATAGACTATTCCATGCTCTCTTAATTTGCTTATGATATCACTCTTTATATGAAAATCATGTACCTATTTTGACCCTATCTTCTTGATGCATGAATATAATGAAAGATATTTCACTTATATCTACTTTCAGTCATACTGTTATCCAGTTTTCCCAGCAGGTTTTGTCAAATAAGCTTGAATCTTTAGGTTTATCATATACTAGATTATTATGGTCATCTACTGTAAAGTAATTTGAACCTAATGTATTCCACTGATTCATCGTTCTATTTCTTTCTTTTTTTTTTTCTTAAATATAAGCGACAAAACAATTTATTTGTATGGAAACTCTCACGCACATCAATAATGGCAGTAAACGATTAAAATTAAAATACATGATCTTTAAAGTTAAGTTCTCATACATTTTGGATTTCAAATTGTTATCAATATGATCTATGGAATTTTTTTTTCTCTCATCATTGTAGAAGTTATTCACCCACCACCTGCTTTTTTTATTAATTTTTTTTGACAGTACACATGCATGGGTAATTTTTTTACAATATTATCTCTCATACTCACTTCTGTTCTGAATTTTCCCGTCCTTCCCTCTACCCCCTTCCCTAGATAGCAGGCAGTCCCATACATGCTAAATGCATCACTCAATTTCTTAGCCATTGTTATGTTGTTTTGGTAATTACCACTTTATAATAAAATTTGAGATTTAGTATAACTAGACTACCTTTCTTTTGAATTTCATTTCATTTTGATGTTCTTGACCTTTAGTTCTTTCACATTAATTTTGTAATTTTTTCTAACTTCACATAGTAATTTTGATAGCTTGATTGGTGTGGCACTAATATATATATATATATAATATCGGTATTAATTTTTCTCTAAATGTTTAGTAGAACTCACTTTTGAATCCATCTAATACTGGGAATTTTTTCTTAGGAAATTAATTTCAATTTCTTCAAAGGTTGGTTTATATTATGTAAGTATTTTATTTCTTATTCTGTAAATAAGGATAATTTATGTTTTTGTAGATATCCACACATTTTATTTAGATTGTTAAATTGGCAAAAAAAAAAAAAATTGGGCAAAATAATTCCTAACAATTTCTTAATTTCCTGTTCATTTGTGATGAATTCACTCCTTTAATGTTTTGATTCTAGTAATTTGGTTTCCTTCTTTTTAAATCAAATTAACCAATAGTTTGTCTATTTTATTGCATTTTTCATAAAACCAGCTTCTGACTTTATTATTTCTTACTTTCAATTTTATTAATCTCTTCTTTAATTGTCAGGATTTCCAATTTGGTGTTCAATTGATGGTGCTTAATTTGTCCTTTTTTTAGTTTTTTTTTTTTTTTTTTCCCCATGATCTACTAAATTCATTGTTCTGTTTTTTCTGTCTTTTTTATTGATGTAACAATTAGAGATATAAATATTTTTCTTAAGCCCTGCTTTCACTGCATCCCATAAATTTTGGTGACAACAATGAATTTAATAAACTTAATGAAATTAGCTATTGTTCCTGTGATTTGTTTTTTACTCCCTTGGGTTTTTGGGGAATAGATTATATAATTTCCAATTCATTTTTAATCTCTCTTTTCATTGTCCATTATTGAATATGATTTTATTGCATTTTTATCTTGAAATTATGTATTTATTATTTGTTATTTCTATATTTGGCTGTGAGGTTTATTTGTCCTAATAGTCAGTTTAAGTGTAGGTGCCGTGTGCTTTTAAGAAAAAAGTTATGTTCCTTTCTACTGCCATTCAATTTTCTCCAGAGATTTAGCATGTATAACTTTTCCAGAATTTTATTCATCTATTTAACTTCTTTCTTGTTTAACTTTTTGTTAGATTTATTCATTTTGAGATGGGAAAGTTGAGGTTCCCCAATAATGTAATTTTATTTTCTATTTCCTTTTCTTCAAAAATATGCATGCTAAACCATTTGCTGCATATATTTTTAGTACTGATATGATTTCATTGTCTACAGTATCTTTGAGCAAAATGTAATTTCTTTTTTATCTTTTTTCATTATAACTCCTTCTGATTTTGCTTTGTCTGAGATCATGCTTGCTACTCTGGCTTTTTTTGTTTCAGCTAAATTATAATAAATTTTGTTACAGTCCCTCACCTTTGCCATGTGTGTATCTCTCTGCTTCGTGTATTTTTATTTTGTTTGTAAACAACATGTTGTGGGATTGTAGTTTTTAATCCATTCTGTTATCTGTTTTTAATTTATGGGTGTCTATCTCATTCACATTTATATTTATGATAATTAACTTTATATTTCCCTTCATCCTATTTTTACTGGTTTATCCCTCTCTCTTACATCCCATCTTTTCCTTTCTCATAAGGTTTTTTACTTCTGATCACTACCTACTCCAATATAACATTCTTTTTAATAGTCTCACCCCCCTTCTATTATTCCTATTCCTATAGAAAACTGATTTCTATATCTAACTTAGTCTGTTTGTTATCATCTTTGGGCTGATTCTAATTAAGAATTAAGCTTTGTCTTCCACCCTCTTCCTATTCCCCCTCCATTATGATAGTTCTTTCATCCCTCTTTCATATGGGATAATTTACTCCATTCAATCCCCCCACCTTTATCTTCTAATGCAACTTTCTTTCTCATACCTTTATTTTATTTTTTGAGCATCATCCCATCAAACTCTCTCCTTCTTTATGTCATATATTTTGTCATATATGTATATACTCTTTCTAGTTGCTCTTATAGTAAAAATATTGTTATAAATATTATCTTAACATCTTAAAATATTATCAGCTTAACCTTAATGAATTTATGTTTTTTCTTTCTTCTTTTTCTTTTTAACCTTTTTATATTTACATTGAGTATTGTATTTGGAAGTCATTTTTAAAATTCAACTCTGATCTTTTAATTAAGAATGCTTAAAGGTTCTCTCATTAAATATCATTTTTTTCTTCTGAAAGGCTATATTCAATTTTTCAGGCTAGATGCTCCTTGGTTGTAATCCTAACTCTTTTGTTGGTATATCATATCCAAGCCCTATGATTCTTTAATGTACAAACTGTCAAATTCTATATAATCCTGACCTCTATGATATTTGAATTTTTTCTTTTTGATAGTTTGCAATATTTTCTCCTTGATCTATGAGTTCTGGAATTTGGCTGTAATGTTCTATGATGGAAATGTTCATTTTATAATCTCTTTCTGGCAGTGAATCATAGATTTTTAAAATTTTTATTTTGCCCTCTAATATAGCAGGGTGGTTTTCTTTGATAATAATTCTTGAAAGATGTTCAAGCTTTTTTTTTTTTAAATCATGGCTTTCAAGTGATTTGATAATTCTTAGATTATTTCTCCTGCATCTATTTTCTAGTTCAGTTGTTTTTCCTTTGAGAAATTTTACTCTTTTTTTTTTCCTTTTCAACTGTGTTTTATCATATCTTGGTGTTTCATAGAGTCATTAGTTTCCAGTTGTTCAATTCTAATTTTTAAGGAATCATCTTCTTTGGTGAACTAAACTTGAGGTTTGTGTGTATGGGGTATTGGTTTGTCTTTTTCATTACACTGGGGCTCATAATATCCCACTGATCTGCAGAGGGGGACTTATTGCTGGTTTGCTGGGACATTTCCTGTCTTGAACTTCATTCTCCTTTAGCCTGAATAAGACGGACTTTTCTTGCCAATTTTCCAAGTTTCTTGGGCTGAAAGATGGCTTCCTCTCATCTGATTCTGATATTCTAGGGTTTGTTTGGGAGCACTATTTTATGGTAAATTGGGAAATTTACAGTGATTTAGTGCTTACTCCACTCCAGAAACTATTTCTGACATATCTTATTTCACATTGTTCCTTCAGATGTACTGTATTCCCTATAAACTAGTCAACTTGCATCTTCTCAATATTGAATCTTCTCTTATTTTGGAATAAATTACCCCCTACCTTGGAAATTCTCCATCCTCATTTCTGGAATTACTTGCTCCCTTCATAATTCAACATCTTCTCTTTGAGATTACTTCCTACTTACAATGTATATATTTTGTTTGTACATATCTTTTCTATTAGAATACAAATTCCTTGAGAACAGGGACAGACATATGTCTTACTTTCCATCCCCACAACTTAATATAGTATTTGCATACAGTAGACACTTAATAAATGTTTATTGGTTCTCACTCTGGCGCTGCTCTTAGTCTATCCTCCAAATCTATCCTCCAAAACATCTATCACTTTTCCATATGACAGTCCTTCAAAATATGTGAACACTGGTCTCATGTCTTCTTGATTCTTTTCTTCTTCAAATTAAATATGAACAATTCTATAATGTCCAAGCTAGCTCTTTGGAGGGCCTCGGGATCAGTCAAAGTTCTTGGTCTTTAAGAGGAGAAGTGAAGGAGGCAGACAAGCTGCCACATGGCTCATCAAAGATGGATCCCTAGAGTCTGGAGCCTGAAGTCTTCCCTGCTGAGCATGATGCAGCAGAGAGACTCTGACTCTCTCCCTCCACCCTCCAATCCTAGCCTCAACACATTCACCACATCACATTCAGCAGGTGCCAATGGTGAGGAGAGTTATCACATTACCTTATCATTTAAGTATATGTTTTTAGAACCATTGTATCACATTAAGTAGTACTTAGTTTTAAGTACTCTGCTGTTCTGGATTCAAGTACACCTTTTTCAGAGTTCCTACCTTCTATACAATTCCTTCAACTGAGAAAAAACTGACTTGGCTGAGGCAGGGCATCCAGTCTAGGCAGCATCAGAGCATTACAGGATTTAGAGCTAGGAAGAATCTTAGAGATCATGCAATCTAATTCTCTCCTTTTCCAGATTCATATCATAAAAACATATTCAGGAGAACACAGGTATTTAATGGTAGCTACTTGGTATTCAAACCTAAGTTCCCCTCATTGGTAGTGCCTTCCTGCTGAGATTATGCTCCCTTTACTTAATATGTACATAGTTATTTACATGTTGTTTCTTGCAAGAGAATGGAAGTTCTTTGAGAAAAGGGACAGGTCCTTTCTCCACACATAGACACACACACACACACACACACACACACACACATTTTTCATGTCCTCATTCTTATCACAATGTAGTGAATATTTATTCAGTCATTCAGTCATGTTTGACTCTTGGTGACCATGTACAGGATTTTCTTGACAAAGATTCCAGAGTGGCTTTTCATTTCCTTCTCTAGCAGTCAAAGGAAAAAAGAGTTTAAGCGACTTTCCCACAGTCAGTTAATGTTTGAGGCCACATTTGAACTCAGGTCTTCCTCATTCCAGGCTCAGTTCTCTATCCACTGAGCCACTTTGTTGACTAATTTTAAACCAAATACTTCCTTTTCTACCACTTTGAAAAACAAATATATAACTAAAATAAAATGTAGCAAAATTATGAAATAGTTTTCATTTATTTTTCATTCTCTTCTTTCCTAGCCTTTAATTAGATATTCTATGATCTTTCATCTTCTTGATCACCTGGGAATTTTTTTTTTTAATTAAAAAATTAATTTTTTAAATTTTATGTAATAAGTCAAATATTTTCATAATACAGCCATAATAAACAGGATGATTGCACATGAAGCTGTTAATCTATTATGTACAACTCACCATTCCAATTAAATATATAATAAAGTTATCATATAAATTCCATCACCCATTTTTTTCCCTCCACTTATACTACCATCACTCTACCTTAGATATAGATATTCCTGATCCTCTCTGATCTCTTCACCTGTGGTGTACATATTGTTTTAGAGCACTGGTTGGCCACTGATGATAAAGCAATTAAGTAAGTGGAAGTAAATTGATGCTGAATCAACTTCTTTCTAATGATTAGGAAGCCTGGTAGAGTTAAATGAGCATTGGAATCAAAAAACTTAGATGACCATATAGAATCACATTGTTTATTTTGGGCAGGATTACTTAGATAATGCTTTAAACTGGGCCAGGAAAACAGGAAGATCTGAATTCAAATTCAAATCAAATTCAATGGTGTCACTTACAGTTGAGCAAGTCACCTAACCCTCTTTGCCTCAGTTTTCTCATCTGTAAAATGAAGTGGAGAAAGAAATGGCAAATTACTCCATTGTATTTACTAGGAAAATCCCAGATGAGGTCACAAAGAGTCAGGCATGACAAACAACTCATCAACAAAAGCTGGAACAAATAATCTTCCTTTTTTTGGACCTCAGTTTTCCTGTAAAAAAGAAGGGGCTGGATCAAATCCAAATTAATATGAGTAAAGTAAATGTGAAACTATAAAAGTAATATAAAAAAATCACAGTTGATTATATTTATAGTTTGGACTTAAAAGAGATGGGACATTTCCTTCAAAAGAGTTAAAGCATTCTCTTTTTTTCCTAAGAAGAAAAGAAAATCCTTTTTTAATCTTTATGTTGTTAACAACCACAGCAAGGACTATCAAAATCCTTACATCTACAAAGATACACATTAAATAATTGGAGAGCATATGCTATAAGATTCCTCTCAAGCTACAAGCTTGAATCAGCAACAAGTCAGCAACAAAAGCTGCTAGGAAAAATAATTTAAATGTATACCATCTTAGAGCAGATGAGTATCTGGAGATCTGAAAAGAGTCTCATTACTGGGGACATAAACTTTCTAAACCTACATCTCATACTGAGCATTTCTTATTCGCTCTTCACTTACAAGTTTTCTTGTGCAGTCATTTCAGTCATGTCTGTCTCTTTGTGACCTTAGTTTGGGTTTTCTTGGCAAAGATACTTGAACGATTTGCCATTTCCTTTTCCAGCTCATTTTACAGAAAAAGAAATTGAGGTAGACAGTGTTAAGTGACTTTCCTGGAATTAGATAGATATTAAGTACCCAAGGCCAGATTTGAACTCAGGAAAAGTCTTCCTAACTCCAGATCCAGGACTTGATTCATTCTAAGACTGAAGTGGATGGAAAAAAATCTCATTATTGAGTTAGGAATTGGTGTGAAGAGATGGTATTCAAAATAACACTACAAATAATTTCCATGTAGATTCTTCTTTCGCCCATCATTCTTCCATTGCTATTATTTGTCTGATGAAAAGGGAACCTATGAGAAAGTCAAAGAATAAGGACTTATTTTATACAATGAAAAGAGTATTTTTGGCTTGACTATCACCATGACTGATGTTTTATCTCAACTAGATCCTTTCAGGAGCCATTGTTACTCAATCTCTAAAAAGTCACATCATTTTGATTTGAAAGATGATATTTTTTATTGGAGAAAAGTAACAATTGGAAGTTTGCTCAGGTCAGGTGCATGAGTGTGCTAGATGTGCCAACCTTTTCCTGGGAGGGAGGCCAGATATGACTGCCAAAAAAAATTGCTTTGATTTATTTGGCTATTGATTAATTTGAAATATGTCCTCCCAGAAATGCCTCAAGGTGCCTATGCAAAATGACCTCAGAGAATTGCATGGTATATATTTCTGAACATTGAAAGATTAAATTGGTATTGTTCAACCAGCTCTTCCTGTTAGTCAACTAACTCTGAAGACAATCATACTTTAATGGATAGAGAAATAGATTTATAGTCACATAGTCTGGTTTTGAATCCAAGCTGTTATTCCTTTGTGACATTGAACAGTTCCCATAACCTCATTAGACTTCATTTTTCTTACTTATAAAATGAAGTTTATATACTCTCTCAGTTCTTTTCTAGCTCTCAATCTTCTGGATAGCAGGCCTTGGAAAAACCAAAATACAGAAGTTAGTCAACAAATATTTTTAAAATACCTACTACATAAGCATGAGGGTTACAAAGAAAGGAAAAGGACATTCCCTACTCTTTTGGAGCTTACATTCTAAAGGGGGAGGCAACTTGAAAACAATTATATACAATCATGAAGCATACAATCTCAACATTGTAAGATAATTTAAATCCTTGCCAGACAATTGAATCTCTTCTACAATGTAAGTTGGATCCCCAGCTAAGGGTCAGACAGCCTTTGATCAGACAGTTCTGGTAGTAGAGAACTTATTATCTCATGTGGAAATCTGTTGCATTTCACCTAGCTTTTATACCTCAATGAATTTGTGATCTCTTCATGAGGGACATTTCTTTCAACAGGGAAGAATTCAAGTCATCTGTCTTCCCTCAACCCTTGTGTTACTTGACCATGTTATTCTGTGGAAAATCCACTTGTCAAATGGGCAAAGCTTACCCTTCAAAATGAAGAGGAGTTCAAATGAGTTAAAAGCAGAAAAGTTTTATTGGAAGGAAAATCATATACTAGTGCCAAGGCACCCCAGTACAAAATACAAGGGGGTCCACAGACCAGAAGAGGCTTTGGAGATTTATATTTGAGACACAGAAAAAAGATGTTTTTCAGGAACAGTTCACTGCTATTTAATTTTTCTTTTTTTCTTTTTAAAACTTTTTTATTTTCAAAACATATACAAAGATAATTTTCAACATTCACCCTTGCAAAACCTTGTGTTTCAAATGTTTTTCTCCTTCCCTTTCCTCACCCCTTCCCCTATTCATCAAGTAATCCAATATATGGTAAACAAGTACAATTCTTCTACACATATTTCCACAATTATCATATTATACAAGAAAAATCAGATCAAAAAAGGAAAAAATGAGAAAGAAAACATAATACAAGCAAATAACAACAAAAAGGTGAAAATACTATGTTGTGATCCATACTCAGTCCCCACAGTCCTCTCTCTGGCTGTATCTGTCACAAGACCATCAGAACCAGCCTGAATCACCTTACTACTGAAAAGAGCCATGTTCAGCAGAATTGATCATAGTATAATCCTGTTGTTGCAACTTAATTATTATAATAATAGATTTTTATTTTTCAAAATTCATGAAAAGATAGTTTTCAAAATTCACTCCTGAAAAACCTTGTGTTCAAAATTTTTCCATTCCCTAGATTACAAGCAACCTAATATAGGTTAAACATGTGCTGTTCTTCTAAACATATTTCCACATTTTTCATGCTACACAGGAAAATTAGATCAAAGAGAAAAAAAAGCATTAAAAAGGAAAAAGAAAACATTGAGTATTCATAGTTCCTTTTCCATTTCAAGTCTCTAGAATTTTCTTCAATTATCTCATTGTTGAAAAGAGATAAGTCCATCACAGCTGATCATCACATAATTTTACTATTACTGTGTATAGTGTTTACACTATATATAGTATAGTGTAAATATACAATGAAAAGAATGTTTTTCATTCTTCACTTAACATAAGTTTGTGTAAGTTTTTTCAGGCTTCTCTGAAATCATCTTGCTCATAATTTCTTATAGAATGATAATATTCCATTACATTCATGCCATAATTTATTCAGATTTTTAAAAAAAGAAATCTATAATTCTTTGAAGGTTTTTGGGTTTGTTTTTTTTTTTTACAGTGAATCAAATACTTGGCCCTCTGTAATTTCTACCCATTTGCTCCTGGATCTTCCTTCTTGAATAATAAAATATCTCATCTTCTTCCAGAGCGTTAGGTGGTACAGTGAATGGAATAATAGGCTTGGAATCAGAAATATCTGAGATCATAACTAACCTCAGACACTAACTAGTTGTGTGACTTTGAATAAATCACTTCACCTATTTTGCCTCAATAAACTGTAAACTCATCTGTAAAATGAGTTATAGAAGGAAATGGTAAACCAATCCAATATCTGCCCCAAAATAAAAATAAATAAATAAATAAAAAACCAAATGAGGTCAGAAAGAATTGGACATAAGTGAAGAACAAAATCATCTTCCATATTATAAATGATCAAATATTTGAAAATTATTTGTTTCTGCCCCTGAGTTAACCAAGACTTCTGCCTCAGACTAGATATCTCCAGTTCTTTTCCTGTTTGACTTGATTTCAAGACTGCTCAGCATCCTTAAGACTCTCCTGTAAAAATGCTTTTATATTTCAATGTTCCTTTAAAAATGTGGGGCTAGGAAATTGACATAATGACCCAGGTATGATTAAATGAAGACTAAGAACACAAGAATCATTATATTCATTCTAGATATTGCTTCCTCCCTTTTAAATATATAAATATATATATATATATATATATGTTTTTTTTATTTTCTGCCCCAATAAAAACATTTTAAAATATTTTTAAAGCTTTAAGTTTCAATTTGTATTTCTCTTTCCTTCCTCCCTCCCTGAGATGATGAGCAATCTGATAGTGGTTATACAATTGCAATCAGGCAAAACATTTCTATATTAGCCATTTTGTAGAGGAAGAGTCAAGATGTTACTTTTCTTAATGAAGCCTGTGATAAGATTAGTATTTTTGGCTCCTACTTAATATTCTTGAATCACATTGAATCTATAATCATATAAAATTCTGAGTTCTTTTTCATATATGTTGCATTTAAGAAATCTTGTTCCCTCCCTCTCTTTGTGGAATTGACTTTAAAACTAAAATAAAAGATTTTAAATTTATCCTATTTCATCTTTTTAAAATTTGATTCATAAAAAAAAATTGATTCAGCATTCCATTCTATACAAAAGCAAGGTAACAAGTAATTGTTAAATTTACAATGTGTTAGGCATACTAAGCTTTGGGGAAATAAATAAGAGCAAATAAAAATATGAATTTTATATTACATTATATTATATTTATTAAATCATCATATTTATATGATGTTTTATATTTTTGTATATTTATATAAAAATAGTAAAAGATAACACACAAACAGGAAGATAGACAAAAGGATGAGAAAGTAGAAAATAGTATACTTGGGCATATAATATTAAAATCCAGAAAAACTGACCAATAGTCAAGAAGGAATAAAAATTGAACAGTGTGGCTCCTTTACAAAAATAAGGTTCTGAAAGATACAAATGAGAAACAGGAGCTAATGTAGCAGAAGAATATTCTAGAATAAGAAACTTTCAAGCACAGGTGGTAAGGAGGCCAAAGGGATTGATGGATATTCTAGGGTGAGGAGGCCCCAGGTATTAAGGAAATTTCCAGTGTGACACTTAAATTAAGACATGATGACACAGTTGAAAATCAAAAGTAGAGCCAGGAGAAAAAACTGCTTAAGATAATGTTTATGATACTTAACCTATATTTTCTCAAAATCTTTTTTCTCTTCAAAAACTGCTTGGAATAATATTTATGTTACCTAACCTATATATTCCCAAAGTCTTTTCTCTCTTCAAGTAATATACCTATGAAGATAAAAGAATTATAATGATATAGACCACGTCGAAAAAAGTAAGTAGTATTTGATTATAACATGCATTCTCTAATTAGGGAAATGGATTCTTCCTTGCCACATGTATAGCCAGTGACAGACAATATGTATTCAACAGGAAGGACCTCTGCCTAAAGCAATCTTTGTCCCAGAGGAATATAATAATTCTTTCCTTGTTAATATATTATTTGAAAAATAATATGTTGTGCCTTGTTGTGCCTTGTTCTAAAATGTCCGAGGTGACTTTTTTATCCCATTTCTCAATTGTTTGAGCATTAATATGTAGACTGGGTTTGGTTCAATTAAATTCAGTAAATATTTATTAAATATTTTTTGAAGGCTCTAAGCACTCAATGACCAAAAAAAAATATATTTTTTTAGCCTTCATTCTCAAAGAATTTACAATTTATCAGGTGGGGATAATAGAGTATATAATCAAATCTGTAGAATGCAAAATCGAATATGGAACAAAAAGATACAAAGTACTCTAGGAAAAATCAAGGTAAGAAAGAATATTTTCAATCAATGTTATCAGGGAAGAGAAGGAATTTAATGGTAGATTGAGAAGAGATTGTATTACAAATAGAGATGGCCTGCAATGTGCATAAAGATGAGAAAATAAAAGATGATACATGATATAATGAATATACAAGAGAAATAAGATAAGTTTAGCACAATGAGTTGCAGCCAGATTCTATATACGTACAAATGCTAACTAAGATGTTACTTTACTTCATAAGTAATAGAGAGTCTCTGGAGATTTTGAACTGTCATTGTGAGAAATATGCAGAAAAACCATGGGTCAGTTATTTAGAGTCATTCAATACCATTGTCCCTGTTTGCAAATGTTCAAGCTTAACTGGACATTGTCCCATCTGTTGCATCACCTGTTTCTCATAATATGGCCTGGAGAGTTCCCATATTACAGTTTAACAAACTTTTACTGAATATCTATAAGATACAGACCAGTATGCAGACAACTTGCAATTAACTTGGATTGATTTGATCAGAAAAAGGAAAAAAAAACAAATTACCAACATCAAAAATGAAGGGGGTGAATTTGCCCCCAACAAAAAAGAAATTAAAGCAATATTTAGTAGCTTTTTTGTCCAACTATATGGCAGCTTGTCTGACAATCTAACTAAAATGGATGAATATTTACAAAAATAAACATTGCCAATGTTAACAGAAGAGGAAATAAATGGTTTAAATAGTCCCGTTTTAGAAAAAGAAATCTGACAAGTCATTAATAAAGT
The DNA here is from genome assembly GCF_048593235.1 of Sminthopsis crassicaudata. Lineage (NCBI taxonomy): Eukaryota > Metazoa > Chordata > Mammalia > Dasyuromorphia > Dasyuridae > Sminthopsis > Sminthopsis crassicaudata. The sequence goes on along the minus strand of NC_133618.1, from coordinate 189,881,163 downwards.
CCCTAAGAAAAAATCTCCAGGGCCATATGGATTCACATATGAATTCTAACAAATATATAAAGAACAATTAATTCCAATTCTATGCATAAGGAAAATAAGGAAAAATAGGTAAAATAGTATTACCAAATTACTTCTATGACATAAGGAAGAGCCAAAACAGAGAGGGAAAAAATTACAGACCAATCTCCATAATGAATATTTATGCAAAAATTTTAAATCAAACAATAGCAAAGAGATTATAGCAATTTATCACCAGGCTAATACACTCTGACCAAGTGAGATTTATACTAGGAATTCAGGGCTGGTTCAATATCAGGAAAACTATTACCATAATTAGCCATATAAATAAAATAAATAGCCATATAAATAAAAACAACAGAAATCATATGATATTTTAAATGGGTGGAGAAAAGCTTTTGACAAAAGGTACAGCACTCATTCCTATTAAAAATAAGAGCATATGGATAAAGGGAGTTTTCCTAGAAATAATATGCAGTATCTATCTAAAACCTACAGTAAGCATTATTTGTAATGGAGAGAAGCTGAATGCATTCCCAATAAGATCAGGGGTGAAACAAAAATACCCATTATCACCACAATTATTCAATATCATACTAGAAATGTTGGCTTTTAGCAATAAAAAAAAAAAAAAAAGATAAAAGGAATTAGAATAGGCAATGAGGAAATAAAACTATCACTTTTTGTACATGACATAATGATATATTTAAAGAATCCTAGAAAATCATCTAGCATCAAAATGAAAAGAGTAAAACAATTCACAGCTTGAGTAAAGTTTCAGGATATGAAATAAACAAACACAAATCACTAACATTTTTATATCTTACTAAGAAAGTCCATCAACAAGAGATAGAAAGAGAAATCCCATTTAAAATCACTGTAGACAAAATAAAATACTGGGGATCTACCTGCCAAGACAAACCTAAGAACTATATGAATACAATTCTACAATACTTCTCACACAATTTTATCTAAACAATTAGAAAAGATATCAATTGTTCAAGGCTAGACAGAGCTAACAACAATTCTGCCTAAATTGGTCTACTAGTTCAGTGTCATACCAATAAAACTGTCATACCAACCAAACTGCCAAACCATTGTTTTATAGAGCAAGAAAAAAATTATAACAAAATTTATCTGGCAAAATAAATATCAAGAATATCAAGGGAATTAATGAAAGAAATACAAAGGATGATAGCTTAGCAGCACCAAACCTAAAACTACATTGCAAAGTAGCAGTCATTAAAACAATTTGGTACTGGCTAAGACATATAGTGGTGAATCAGTGGAGTATATTGGATTCACATATCACTATAATCAAGACCTACTGCAATCTGTATTTGATAAAAACCAAAACCCCAGCTTCTGGAATAAGAACTCACCATTTGACAAATATTTCTAGGTAAACTGAAAAATAATATGTTTGAAACTTAACATAAACCTACATCTCACATCTCATACCAAAATAAGGTCAAAATGGATACATGACTTGAGCATAAAGGATTATATCATAAGGAAATTAGGAGAACAAGGGATAATTTGCTTATCCACTCTTTGAAGAAGGTAAGAATTTATGATCAAAGAAGATCTAGAGAACATTATGAAAGGCTAAATGGATAACTTTGATTATATTAAATTAAAAAGTTTTTGCACAAAGAAAACCAATAGGAAAAAAAAAATGGAAAATACAAAGCTCCAAAAAAAAAAAAAAAAAAAAAAACTTTACAGCCAGTATTTCTGATAAAGGTGTCATTTCTAAAATGTATAAAGAACTGTGTCAAATTTATAAGAATACTAGCCATCTTAGGCCAAGCAAATATAATAAAGATGACAATAATCCCTAAACTAGTCTATTTATTTAGTGCTATACTAATCAAACTCCCAAGAAACTATTTTAATGACCTAGAAAAAATAACAACAAAATTCATATAGAAGAATAAAAGGCAGAAAATTTCAAGGGAATTAATAAAAAAATAAATAAATAAATAAAATGAAAGTGGCTTAGCTGTACCTGATCTAAAACTACATTATAAAGCAGCAGTCACCAAAACCATTTGGTATTGGCTAAGAAATAGACTAGTTGATCAATGGAATAGGTTATGTTCACAGGACAAAATAGTGAACAACTATAGCAATCTAGTGTTCGATAAACCCAAAGATTCCAACTTTTGGGATAAGAATTCATTATTTGATAAAAACTGCTGGGAAAACTGGAAATTAGTATGGTAGAAATTAGATATGGACCACACTTAACTCCATATACCAAGATAAGATCAAAATGGGTCCATGATTTAGGCATAAATAATGAGATCATAAATAGATCAGGGGAACATAGGATAATCTATCTCTCAGACTTGTGGAGGAGGAATTTGTGACCAAAAGAGAACTAGAGATTATTATTGATCACAAAATAGAAAATTTTGATTACATCAAATTAAAAAGCTTTTATACAAACAAAACTAATACAAACAAGATTAGAAGGGAAGTAATAAATTGAGAAAACATTTTTACAGTTAAAGGTTCTGATAAAGGCCTCATCTCCAAAATATACAGAGAATTGACTCTAATTTATAAGAAATCAAACCATTCTCCAATTGATAAATGGTCAAAGGATATGAACAGACAATTTTCAGATGATGAAATTGAAACTATTTCCACTTATATGAAAGAATGTTCCAAATCACTATTGATCAGAGAAATGCAAATTAAGACAACTCTGAGATACCACTGCACACCTGTCAGATTGACTAAGATGACAGGAACAAATAATGATGAATGTTGGAGGGGAAATAGGAAAACTGGGACACTGATACTTTATTGGTGGAGTTGTAAAAGAATCCAACCATTCTGGAGAGCAATTTGGAATTATGCCCAAAAAATTATCAAACTGTGCATACAGTTTTTTGATCCAGCAGTGTTACTATTGGGCTTATATCCCAAGGAAATACTAAGGAAGAGAAAGGAACCTGTATGTGCCAAAATGTTTGTGGCAGCCCTTTTTGTAGTGGTTAGAAACTGGAAAATGAATGGATGCCCATCAGTTGGAGAATAGTTGGGTAAATTATGGTATATGAATGTTATGGAATATTATTGTTCTGTAAGAAATGACCAGCAGGATGAATACAGAGAGGCTTGGAGAGTCTTACATGAACTGATGCTGAGTGAAATGAGCAGAACTAGGAGATACACTTCAACAACAAAACTGTATGAAGATGTATTTTGATGGAAGTAGATATCTTCAACAAAAAGAAGATCTAATTCAGTTCCAGTCGATCAATGATGGACAGAATTAGCTACACCCAGAGAAGGAACATTGGGAAATGAGTGTAAACTATTGCACTTTTGCCTTTCTTCCCAGGTTATTTTTACCTTCTGAATCCAATTCTTCCTGTGCAACAAGAAATTCGGTTCTGCACACATATATTGTATCTAGGATATACTATAACACCATTAACAAGTATGGGACTGCTTCTCATCTAGGGGAGGGGGGTAGAGGGAAGGAGGGGAAAATGTGGAACAGAAGTGAGTACAAGGGATAATGTTGTAAAAAATTATCCAGGCATATATTCTGTCAAAAAAAAAAAAAAAAAAAAATATATATATATATATATATATATATATATATATATATATAATTATAAAATTAATTTTAAAAAATTCAAAAAAAAAAAAAAGAATATAAGCTATTCCCCAATTGATAGATACCTAAGGATAAGAACAGGTAATTTCCAGATGATGAATTATCTAAAGTTACATGAAAAATGCTCTAGATAACTATTGATTAGAGAAATGCAAATTAAACCAATTTTGAGTTACTGCCTCATACATCTCAGATTGGCTAAAATAACAGGAAAAGATAATCATAAATGTTGGAGGGCATGTGAGAAAACTGAGACAATAATACATTGTTGGTGGAGTTGTAAATTGATCCAACCATTCTGGAGAGCAATCTGGAACTATGCCCAAAGGGCTATAAAACTGAATATGTTGAGGGGTAAGAGATACCCTAACAGCAATGGAGTTCCCTGGCTGGTGGTATATGTTCTTGCAAAAAAATTTCCTATCCCAATCTCCAGAAGAGGTTTTTGTCAAAAAACGGGTTTATTACACTGAGAAATAACTTCCCAGTGGGCCAGTTCCAGATAGGAATTAGGGAAGGTTTGAGTTTTACAACACAGATTATATTTAGGTTTCTATTGTCCAAAGCTAGGGAGCAATCTCCAAATGAATTGAGAGACTAAACAGTAATGGGAGGTAATTATGTCTCAGGCCAAAATCTCCAATTGAATTGTAGGTGGAGATTATTGTGGGAGTTTCCCCTGAGAATCAAGTATGAGGGTGGGATTGTTCCCAAAAGTTAGAAGGGATTAAGATTTAGGGTTTTTTCAACCCAGATCCACACCCATAAAGATCAGGGGGACACAGTTCCTATTACATCATTGCATCATATATTGCTCTTGACCCAGCAGTGCCATTTACTGGGTCTGTATCCCAAGGAAATCATAAAGGAGGGAAAAGGAGCCATTTATTGATTGACTGCCACTCAGATTACTTCAGGAGCAAACATAAACTTATACTTTGAGCAACTTAGTAGTAGAAGTAGGAGACAGTAAGGAGGCTTTGATGTCCGCTGAACCAATAAATTGACAAAAAGATAAAGACAGGAACCATTTTTCCTTTGATAATAGATGGCTTATATGTTACTTTATGGGATAGGGATATTTTACACCACTTAGGGATGAAAATCACCACAGATTTTTAGGGTCATTGCTGCTGTGGCTTTCAATGCTCCCAAAATTACTTGGACTACAAACACACTGGTATGGGTGGAGCAATGGCTCCTGACCAAAAAACAGCTTCTTTACATCAATTTTTATACAAATGATTAGAGTTAGGACACATTTAGGAAACAAACAGCCAATGGAACTCCCCTGTATTTGTTATAAAGAAAATATCTGGTAAATGGAGGATGTTGACAGATTTGAGACAAATAAACTCAGTCCTGGAAGACATGAATACTTTACAGGCAGGTTTGCTGTCCCCAAATATAATCCCTAGGGAATGATCCTTATAGATAATCAATACTAAGGATTGCTTTTATTCTATCCCCCTTCACCCTGAGGACAGGGATAAATTTGCTTTCTCAGAACCAACATATAATTCTCAAAGACTTGTAGGGCTTGAGACTAACCCCAGAGGTAACAGGCCAAATGATATATGGCAGATGAATGTTACACATATAGGAAAAACATGCATTTATGTTATATTTGACACTTATCCAGGCTCTGTAGCTGCATACTCTCAACAAAGGGAAGCTGCCTTCACATGCAATAAAACATTTATTTCACTGTTTTGCCTCTATGGACATCTCATATACCATCAAGATTGATAATGGACCCTCATACACCTCAAAAATATTAAAACAGTTCTTACAGGAATTCTCCAGATATCATATTTGTGGGATTCCTTACAACCCCACAGGATGGGCCATTGTAGAAAGGATTAATCAAGACCCTCAAGAGATTCATCAAAAAACAAAAAGAGGAAAATGGAGGTAGGGTCACTCAGAAAGATATAAAGCAGTGTAAATACACAATAAATTACTTAAAATTCAATTCAAATGATTTAAGTCCAGCTATGAAATACTCTTTGGTGAGCATAGACATAGAATCACTAAAAGATAAAACTCCATCTTAGTTAAGAAGGCCCCTTAAGAACAAGACCATGGTGATGGGAGGGACCCTCTAGGGTTTTAATGTGAGGACAAGGATATGCTTGTATTTCCATAGGATTCCCACCAGACATCTCAAAGTTGTCCATAAAGCAGAAGAGAAAAAGAAGGAAGAAAAGGCAACTGTCAAAAAGAGGAAAAGACGTGCCCACAAGGCTACTAATAGGATGCTTTGTGTGTGTATATATATATATATATATATATATATATATATATATATATGGGTTTGTGTCACACACAATAAGAACTGGCAACAGAGGACAAGAGATGGGCTATCATGATGGACCCACCATGGCCTAGGATTATCTCATGGGGGTAATGGGGTATCATGTGACACACATGCTGGACATGCAGGCGATGTCCTGTCATAGCAACACCCTCATCCATGCAAGAAGGTTGCTGTGGTGTGTCTACATAAAGGGATAACCCAGATTGCCCCCTTAGAAAGCATAAGCCTTCATGGGATACATTTTTATCATTCTTGTCATACATTGTTTTGTCATTATGGGCTGGCAGTTTAGCACATGGAAAAACATCTTGGGCTCAAGGCATGAGAATTGGATTTAGTTCTACACTAAAGCCTGTCTAGAAAAGAAATGTGTTCATTTGAGGAGACTGTAACTGTTACCAAAGAAACATTAGATTTTTACAATGTTACTTGTTGGAAATGAACAGTCATTGATTGTTTAGAGAATGAAATTGAAAATCAGACTATATTTGTGGTCACTAGAGCTCAAGTATCAATGTATCACTAGAGCTCATGTATTGTAGCAAGCTGTCGTCTCCAGAAGCTGCCGGATCGCTCTCTGGGAAGAGATCTGCTGTGTCTACTCAAATCTCTCGGACAGATTCTTCTTCCTGTAGTGAACCGTTGTCTCCAGACAGTTGCTGTTAACTCTTGTCCTTAGAAGTGACTTCCCTTCCTGCAGAGAGCCCCGTCAGGGCTGATGTAATGCAGAGTCTTCCCCTCTTCCTGGAGTGCTGTCCTCTTTATCCTCCCAGAGAATGGGCGTGAGATAATGCAAGGGCTTCTGGGAAGAACCACTTCAGCCAATGAGCTTGCTCCTTCTATCAAGTCAACCTGAGTTCTCACCTTGTAATTGTCCAGACAACCTGAATTCTCACCTTGTCACTGTCCAGACAACCTGAGTTCTCACCTAGTAATCCTAACAATGTATCAATGTTTCCTGTCAAAAGAAAGATCATATGTTCAATACCATAACAGAAAAGAAGCAAACTGACCTTAGTCCCATTAGAAAAAAGAGATGTATCAGCTGTGTCAAATTAAGTATCACTACGTTGGTCTCACTTATAGTTTCATCAGTCTCTTTTGCAATGTCCATATCTAATGTACAAAACAATATAGTACAAGTTAGATATATAATAAAAGATTTAAGGGAAGAATCATTGGAAATAGGAGCAGAAATAGAGTTTTTGAAACTCCAGATTCAATAACAATGTGACTACAGATATACAAAATTTATGTAACCCCTTTGCTGTATAATCATACAAAAAAAAAAAAGATTATGATTGGGAGAGTACCAAGAGGAATTTGAATGGTTTATTTCTACATAACACAACTGAAGGTGAAATAGAAAGTTTATATAAACTAAAATCTGACATAGAGAAAGCTTATCATAAAGATTTAAATCCAGACAAAACTGCTCAAAAAAAATCATACATTGGTTTGATAATACCTCTTCATGGTGATTAAAATTAGAATCATGGATTGCCCTATGTGTTGTTACGTTGTTATTGTTTTGTTGTTGCCCTGTAATATTAAGATGTCCTTGTAGATCTTTCTCTGCTGTCCTTTCAGGGGTTGTGGCTCAAGAAAGGACTTTTTAATATAAAAGATAAAAGAAGGCGGAATTGCTAGGGTGTGGAACTCCACTGAGAGAGTACCCAGGCTACCTCACCTTTGGTGCACAGTAAGTTTTCTGCTATGTTGCAGAAACGCCCTTGTTGAATAAGGATCAGAGATTTGTGACCATGGGAAAGGATTTCATCTGAGGGTCACAGTATACTTGCTCTTAAATAGGAATGCTTAACAGGGTTTCTCCCCTGTGAGCAGGTTGCTAGATGGCTGGATTAACTCTTCTCCCATTGGCAGATACCATGCATATGCAAACCCCATGAGATGCTTCTCTAAATGGTGATTAGGCATTGCCTAATGATTACACCTGCAAAAATGTATATCAACAAGACTGTATAGCATAATAAACTAGAGCTCTTTTCACACTCTATGAGTCTCTTGCCTCATTCTTCTCACCTCTGAGATCAAAGGGCACACTGGTAGTTTTTTGACCCAGAGACATCAAAGAAAACCTGCAAGTTCAGTAGGAAAAGTTTGTCTTTGGGTTAGAGGACCTTGAAAAACCAGCAAACCAAGAGTGAGCACCAAAGTAGGTGTGGGCAGTGGGGGGTGGCAGCTTCTGGAGGCCTGAGCTCACAGAATTTCTCTTTGTTGGACTGAGGAAGGACTGAGTTGCTTTAGCACACTAGATTTTATAGCTATAGTGAGATAGGGACAATCTTAACAATTCCAAAACAGAAAAGAGTGCTCATGATCTGGTCCCCATAAGGAACTCTGAAAACAGCTGCACAAAACCCCTGAATGTTGGGACAGAACCCTAATTTTAAAAAGAGTTAAAAGTCAAGTAAGAAGCTACAAAAATGAGAATACAATACAAAAAGTTTCTGACCATTGAAAGTTATTATGCTGACAAGGAAGATCAAAAAATATACTCAGAAGTTCCAAATTAAAAGCTCCTACATCCAAAGCCTCCAAGAAAAATAAAAATTACATTCAGGCTTTGGAAGAGCTCAAAAGAGATTTTGAAAATCAAGTAAGAAAGATAGAGAAAAATTAGGAAGAGAAATGAGAGTAGTCCAAAAGGAAATACAAAACCAATGAGAAGGAAAATGCCTGCAAAAGTAAAATTGGACAAATGGTAAAGTTGAAGAAACATGAAGTGTTGATAGGGAGAGGGTGTCATATTTCCTGATTGTATCAATTTATTTTTAATTTAATTTTTACCTTTCTTTACATTCCTGGATTTTAGTCTGAGTATATAATGGACTTGTAAAATCTGTTTCTTAAGAGGACTAGACTCAAATGACCAAAATCTTCATAAAGGATCATAGGGTACCAACTGTTTTCCCTGACCTCTGAGTAGGATCAGTAACAGTTCTGTATTATACACTCAAACCAAACCCCCTAATTTAAATAAAAAATCTCCAAAGAAAGAAAATAATGTTCTTGATGCTGAATATGTAATTTTTGTTTTCAAAATTAGGAAATTTTAGCTTTAATTCACCCCACATTATAAGCCTATATATAGCTATAGATATAGATATAGATATAGATATAGATATATATCCAATCTTCTTAACCCCTCCAAACCAATTTTTCTTACCTGCAATCTAGATTCTCCAATTGCCTGTCTGACATCTCTGATTGAATGTCCAGTAGGCTGATTCAGTTTAAAAGTGTAGTAAAAACCTAATTATTTTTGCTTCATGCCCCTTTTCCTAACTTCTCTATTACTGCTTAAGTTATTACCATCTTATTAGTTACCCAGGTTCACAATATAGATGTTATCCTCACAAGTTCTCAATTTTCATTTCCAAGACAATAAAGGATTGTCTATTTTACATTTATGTCCTCTCACAAATATCTTCTTCTTTAATTAACCAAAAGTCATTGTCATCATAGCAGGCAAATCTTATTACTTCATGAGTGAACTATTGTAGTGATCTATGGTTGGTCTTCTTGCCACAGTTTTCTTCTCATTCCAATTCTTCCTTCACTGAGCTATCAAATTAATTTCTCCAAATCACAGATCTAAATGTGTCACACTACTTAATAAATTCCAGTTGTTTCCTATCCACTCCCGGACCAAACACAAAATTATCTTTGATGCTCAAAGATCTGCATCCTCCTCTAGTTTTCTTACATATTGTTCCCACATACTCTGTAATTCACTGACAATTCTTATTAGCTCCCCATTGCACAAGTCACTCCATCTCCTGATTATAGATATTTACTGGGATTGCCTGCCATTCCCAGAACATACTCTCTATTCATCTCTGCATCCTGGCTTCCCTGAATTCCTTCAAATCTCAGTTAAATTCCCACCTATTTCAAGATTCTTTTTATGATATTATTGACAGCTGAACTTTCTTTTTGTTTATTATATTTGATTTTCCTGTCTTGGAATGTAATTAATCTTTTTTTTTTTTTTTTTTTTTTTTTTTTTTTATAAATATTTGCTGTAATGTTATTTTTCTCAATAGACGAGTTCCTTGAGATCAGGGATTGACTTTTGCCTTTCTCCCTCCCCCTACTGCCCTCAGCATTTAGCATAAAGCATGGAACAAATTGCATACTTTATAATACATAATTTTTGACTATTAGAAAATTACAACAACAAAACCTAAAGATAAGAAATGATCTTTCATGTTATAGCTATCATGCATTTCTTATAATTAAAAATATCTTTAAAAAATCCTAGAATAAGAAAAACTCACTATCTTTTCATAGGATTCTATCTATAGTTGAGATTTGTAAAAATTGTATTGATTTCCAGTTCCAATTGTTCAGTAAATAAGAGTATCAGCTACACCCAGAAAGAGAACTATGGGAAACGAGTGTGGACCACAACATAATATTTCCACTCTGTTATTGTTTGCTTGCATTTTTGTTTTCCATCTCAGGTTTTTTCTTTCTTTCTGGATCCGATTTTTCTTGTGTAGCAAGATAACTGTATAAATATGTATACATATATTGGATTTAACATATATTTTAAAATATTTAACATGTATTCGACTACCCACCATCTAGGGGAAGGGGTGGGGGGAAAGACAGGAAAAGTTGGAACAGAAGTTTTTGCAATGGTCAGTATTGAAAAATTACCCATGCATATGTTTTGTCAATCAAAACCTATAATTTAAAAAAAACTGTATTGGTTTCACTGAAATTCATCTCCTGGAAGTGTATTTTGTGATAGATCATGTGCAACTCTGAAATTTAAAGATAAAACAAAAATCTCTTAACAATTTACTGACTAGATAAACTTCTTGTCCTAAAAAAAAAAAAAAAAAAAAAAAAAAAAGATCACTTTCCCCTGGGTCTAACCTGGAACTCTTTTCCACTTTCATACAGCAAACTGAGACAAGTGTGAAATCTGGCCTACTGCTAGGCTCTAACAATTAGAGATTATTCCATATTTGACCACTGATTGATCTGCCTATCATCTACAGAGAAATTTCAATATACCAGATTTCATTTAGGCAATGAATGAAGTTTCTTCCCAATTAGGAATAGTCTGACAAGCTTCATGCTATTCATATATGCAAGGATTACAGGCTTTCACTATTATAATCTTCTTGTTATGCATAAATGGGGAATTGCCATCTGGTGTAACCTCCCAGCAAGGCTATTGATTACCAGAGCCATACATACCAGTCTTCCCTAGATAGACACAAAGACAAGACCAATGCTAAGGTGCCAAATAGCTTTTCTTTGTTGGTGTTCTCAGCGGGGGTTAGCAGGAAGCAAGAGCAGGGGTATGTATGTCTCTGCTTCTCAGAATCCCTCTATATCACTGCCTCTCTCTACTTCTCTCTGCATCCTTCTCCGCCTATGAAGTCAAAGCTGCTTATATTTACTCTCTTCTGGGATTACTCTGTGCTAGTCCACTCACCACTGTGTAGGTGGATCCACAAAAGGGAGATACCTGGAGTTAGTGCTCATCCTAAGAAAAGATCTAACACCTGTAAGACACAAGCTCCTGCCTCAGAGGCCAAGCCCCTCTCTACCTCCTGGATCCACCCCACCAAGTGACATGGAAAACATGGTATTTCTCAGAAGGAAAGTCTCCAACAATCTGGGTCACCCACTGATTGACTCTTATTAAAGTTCTCCTCTTCTATTTCTGTGAATATACCCAGAAACTATAACACTAAGGTCAAAGACTGAGCTCTCAGCTCTCAATTTGGGTTTGTAGACTACTCTGGAGCAGACTGCTGGTTGGAGGAGAAAAATTCTGGAGGGTTAAGTTAGATGATGAAGATACTGAGTCCATGGAGAATAAATAAATCCCCCATAATTACAGAGATCATAAAATTCACAGTAGAAATTGAACCCAGTTGTTCTCTCTCCAGGTAATACTCTTCCACCCCGCCACTGTTTTTATTATGAGGTACCTCAGACAATCACCACTGCCCATTTTTTTCAGGACACTTCAGTTAGTTGCCTCAATCAGGATGGTGAAGCTTTTAAGTTTCAGAGCGGGAATTCAGAGTTAAAATTTTAGAATATTGGTACTTCCAACTTCAAGAATCTTTGAATTGAAGATGTTTCCATGAAAAGAAAATAATTTCTTTTAGAATTATTATTATTATTTTTTGGTGAGGCAATTGGGGTTAAGTGACTTGCTCAGGGTCACAGGGTTACAAAGTGTTGAGTGTCTAAGCCCAGATTTGAATTCAGTTTCTCTTGATTTCAAGGCCAGTGCTCTATCTACTGTTCCATCTAGTTGCCCCAAGAAAAAAATTCTTAAAGTTGAAGTGGATTTCTGCTTCTCTTCAGTTCCTACAATACAAGCTTTCATTTTCTTGGTGATTCTTTTTGTATCAACGCATGGAATGAGAAGCTTTGAAAACAGAAATCTGAGCAATTACTTGCATGGGCAAAAGATAACAAACAGACTGTTTAATGGTATCAGCCTTATTCAGGGAGTCATAACCAATGACTGAAGTAGTAAGACTGGACTGAAATAAATGGGAGGGAAGATTCTCAGGAGAAGAAGCTCAGGAAAAGTTTGGAAATCTAGACCAGCCAAGATAATTCTTGAAAATAATCCTTCAGGAGCAACTAAGTGGTGCAGTGGATAGATCACCAGCCCTGAAGTCAGGAGGACCTGAGTTCAAATTTGACCTCAGACATTTTGTACTTTCTAGCTATGTCATCCTGGGCAAGTCACTTAATCCCAATTGCCTCAGCAAAAAGGAAAAAAAAAAAATAATCCTTCAATTGGATGTCCCTTTTCCCCTCATCTCCAATCCTTTAATGATCTTGTTGAATTTTTAATCTCTCTCTGGGAATCTGCAAAGGTTTCTCACTTAAGTTGCTATCAGCTGTAATTTTTTCAATTATTTTTGGACATACTCATTATTAATGAGTAATTGTTAATTGGGTATTATAATTAATCAATAAAAATAGATGATGATGATTTATGCTTCTTTATCTCTTCTACTGTCCATACCTCTGTCCTATTTTTACTTGTCTCTCTCTCCTTCTGTCTTTGGCTCTGTCCCTATTTCTCTGTTTCCTGCTCCCTTTGTCCCTCTGACTCTCTGCTTCTCACTGTTTTTGTCTGTCTCTCTGTCTAAATCTATGTCTGTGTCTTTCTATCTCCCTATGTCTCAATCTGAATCTCTCTCTGTCTCTCTTTTTCTCTCTCTGTTTCTCTCTGTCTCTGTGTCTATCTTTCACTCTTCCTCCTCCCTAGATTGAAAAGAATTCTCCTGTGACCTGGTAAAATTAATTTCACAAGCCAAATTAATTGCTAATTAACTTCTACATTAATTTCTAATATTTGGCTATCTGTCATCTGCCCACTACTTAAAGGAAAAAAATCAGGAAATACAAATCAGGTTGAGCATTACAAGTCTTATTTCATCTCCTTAGTAAATATTCTCCAGGAAATTTTGAAAGTTTTCTTCCTTCTTTTGTTTCTTCTTTCCTTCCTTGCTTCCTTCCTTCCCTGCTTCCTTCCTTCCTTGATTCCTCCCTTCCTTCCTTCCTTCCTTGCTTCCTTCCTTCCTTCTTGCTTTCCTTCTTTCTTCTTTCCTTTATGCCTTCATTCCTTTGTGCCTTACTTTACTTCTTTCTCTGACTCTTACAACACATCTATTTTAGTCAGTAAGAAAATGCTTTTTCTCGACATAGTTCTAGGCATTTTCTTCTTCATTCAGGCAGAAGTTGGTGTACTGGTAAACTCCTCCCTTCTTATCTCTACATTCCCACCTCCCAGGAAGATGTGGCCCATAAACTCCCCTTTTCCCATTTGTCCTTGTCCAACCTCATAAGACTAATTTCCAAGAGAATCCCTCAGACAATGGTTGGTTTGGGGCTGAAAAATTTCCTGGATTGTGTCAGCTGTCCATTTATTGTTTTCCTCCACTGAGTGGCCTATAGTCTTTCTGTCACCAACACCTGCCTTCTGTAAAATAAAATTACTTTATTTTCAGATTAAACCCATCAGTTCCTTTACCTGTTCCAGATAGTCAGAACTCAAAACCCATGCCTCAATATAGATTTTTTCATTTTATTTTGTTCTTTTGGATCCTACAAATACTCATTCATTTCTATGTGTTTGTGAATATGCAAAACATTAACAGAAAGCCTTAACAGCACAAGCATATGGAATTTATGATTCTGCTCACAATCTGTTTCAGCCTCATTCAATGAAATAAATGACTCAGTATTTATAATAGTGTACTCTATTCCTGATTTCCTATGTGTAAGATTTATGGTCATATCCACTGGCTACCAGGTGCTTCACGTGCAAAAACAGTATTGACAAGTCCAGTATATTCACAGTTCCAGTCAATTGTACCTTGATATTAGAGCTACTTACACCATCCTGATGTTGGTGGGCAGTTATGTTTTCTTTTACTTAGTCAATTCTCTTCATTCATTTTATCTCTTTAAATTTGATAAACATGATCAATGGTTGATGCCCATCACAGCTTTTCCAAATGCATGTTTCCTATCTATCAGCCCATTAATGCTTATCAGCTCTGATTCTCAAATTCTCCATTTTTTTTATTCATTCTGGCAAAAGAAAACATCCCAAGACTGTACTTTTTCTACTGTCCAGCATTTTATTTCCACTTTTGCAAAAAGAACACTTAAATAAATTTTAAGTTTGAAAATTACTTTATTTTTACTTTCCATTTCACTTACCTAGATATCCTTTTATTCTGATCCTCCCTGTCTTCCTTCTTTAAGATCATTTTGAACTCTTTCCTGAAATGTTTATTAAATTTTCTCATTCTACTTTCAAATTTTTTGTCACATATTTGAATAGTATGTTAGAAAGAACATTCTATATTGACTGACAGAGAAGAGACAATTGAAAAATGTCTACCATTTGCTCCCACATATAAAGTAAGGGAGAGATTTCATATTTTATCTGTGGTTTATATTAATACCTAAGTAATAGCTATAGAAAAACAGAGAATTTATTGTGAAGCTTGACCCTCATAAGGAGTGATATATTATGTTGCAAGTGAATTTTTTAAAAAAGGTTTAATTGAAGCATTTCTCAGAGAAAGATAACATTTATCAAAAGGGGTATGCTGCACAACTAAAAAAACTAGAAAAAAATTTAAAACCCCAATTACATATCAAATTTGAAATTCTAAAAACAAAAGGGGAAGCTAATAAAATCTAAATTAAAAACTATTGAATTAATAAACAAAACTAAAAGTTGATTTTATGAAAAAAACAACAAAATAGATAAAGATTTAGTTAATTTGAATAGAAAAAATAAAGAAGACAGTCAAGACGTTAGTCTCAAAAATGAAAAGGAAGAATTTTCCACCCATGAAGTGGAAATTAAAACAATAATTAGAGCTATTTTTCCCAACTATATGTCAATAAATCTGATAATCTAAGTGAAATGGATGAATACTTACAAAAATATAGATTTCCCAGATTAACAGAAGAGAAAAAAGTTACTGAAATTGTCTGATTTAAAAAAAAAAAAAAGAAATTGAAGAAATTATTAAGCAACTCTATAAGAAAAAATCTCCAGGGCCAGATGGATTTACATGTGAATTCTACCAAACATTTAAAGAACAATTAATTTCAATACTATGCAAACTACATGTAAAAATAGGGAAAAAAGAAGTCCTACCAAATTTCTTTTATGACACAGTTATGGTGCTGATACTTAAATTCAAAACAGAAAGAAAATCAGAGACCAATTTTCCAAATGAATATTGATGCAAAAATCTGAAATAAAATATTAGCAAAGAGATTACAGCAAGTTGTTCTCAGGATAATACACCATGACCAAGTAAAATTTTGTTTTCTTTCTCATTTCGTTCCTTTTTGATCTCATTTTTCTTGTGCAGCATTATAATTGTGGAAATATGTTTAGAAGAATTTCACGTGTTTAACATATATTGGCTTATTTGCCATCTAGGGGAGGGGTTAGGGGAAGGGAGGGGAAAAATTTGGAACACAAAGTTTTGCAAGAGTAAATGATGAAAATTATCTATGCAGGTGTTTTGAAAATAAAAGACTTGAATAATAAAAAGGGGGTATGTTGCCTGTGAAATAGGCCAATGGCTTGCCTCCAATTATGCCAAAACTTCAGAGCAAAAAGACATTTCTGCTTTTATTGGTTTGGAAGAGTTCAAAAGAAAAATCAGAACATGACAGGATATTTCGTATAGTTTATAGCAACATGACATGACTGGTTGCAGAGCTGAGGCTTCTTATGATTGATTGAAAACTTGGTAATAGTATTCAGTAGCAACCTCCTCCTTCACTTCTAAGAATCCAAGTGCATAAAAACCAATCAGAAATCATTGAAGGAAAGTTTGGTGGTCTAAAGACATTAGACCTGCTAGGTGTACCTGATCTAAAGCTATATTATATAGCAGCAGTCACCAAAACCATTTGATATTGGCTAAGAAATAGACTGGTTGATCAGTGGAACAGATTAGATACAAAGGACAAAAAAGGGTACAGCTTTAGCAATCTAGTCTTTGACAAACCCAATACCAACATTAGAGATAAAAATTCATTATTTGGAAAAAAAACTGTTGGGAAAACTGGAAATTAGTATGGCAGAAATTAGATATGGATCCACACTTAACACCATATACCAAGATAAGATCAAAATGGGTCCATGATTTAGGCATAAAGAATGAGATCATAAATAGATTAGAGGAACAGAGGATAGTCTACCTCTCAGACCTGTGGAGGAGGAAGGAATTTATGACCAGAGGAGAACTAGAGATCATTATAGATCATAAAATAGAAGATTTTGATTACATCAAACTAAAAAGTTTCTGTATAAACAATACTAATGCAAACAAGATTAGAAGGGAAGTAACAAATTGGGAAAATATTTTTAAAGTTAAAGGTTCTGATAAAGGTCTCATTTCCAAAATATATAGAGAACTGACCCTAATTTATAAGAAATCAAACCATTCTCCAATTGATAAATGGTCAAAAGATATGAACAGACAATTCTCAGATGATGAAATTGAAATTATATCCACTCATATGAAAGAGTGTTCCAAATCACTACTGATCAGAGAAATGCAAATTAAGACAACTCTGAGATACCACTACACCCCTGTCAGATTGGCTAAGATGACAGGAATAAATAATGATGAATGTTGGAGGGGATGTGGGAAAACTGGGACACTAATACATTGTTGGTGGAGTTGTGAAAGAATCCAGCCATTCTGGAGAGCAATTTGGAACTATGCCCAAAATGTTATCAAACTGTGCATACCCTTTGATCCAGCATTGCTGCTATTGGGCTTATATCCCAAAGAAATACTGAGGAGGGGTATGTGCCAAAATGTTTGTGGCAGCTCTTTTCACAGTGGCTAGAAACTGGAAGATGAATGGTTGTCCATCAATTGGAGAATGGTTGGGTAAATTATGGTATATGAAGGCTATGGAATATTATTGCTCTGTAAGAAATGACCAGCAGGAGGAATACAGAGAGGCTTGGAGAGACTTACATCAACTGATGCTGAGTGAAATGAATAGAACCAGAAGATAGCTGTACACTTCAATGTTGTATGAAGATGTATTCTGATGGAAGTGGATATCTTCAACATAAAGAAGATCCAACTCACTTCCAGTTGATCAATGATGGACAGAAACAACTACACCCAGAGAAGGAACACTGGGAAGTGAATGTAAATTGTTAGCACTACTGTCTATCTACCCAGGTTACTTATACCTTTGGAATCTAATACTTAATGTGCAACAAGAAAATGGTATTTACACACATATATTGTATCTAGGTTATATTGTAACACATGTAAAATGTATGGGATTGCCTGTCATCAAGGGGAGGGAGTAGAGGGAGGGAGGGGATAATTTGGAAAAATGAATACAAGGGATAATGTTATAAAAAATTTCTCATACATATATACTGTCAAAAATTATAAATAAAATTAAAAAAAATAAAGACATTAGACCTGGTGAGTTCACAATCATCCCCTATGGTCAGTTAAGTTCCTTGAAACAAGAATACAGATGATGAGATGGATTTCTAAAAGTGAGCCATTGCGAGCCAACTGAATTCTAAATAAAATTTATTGACAAAGAATTATGACTTATGGTGCTACAGCACAAAAGAAATTATAGGACAAGATCAAATACTTCTAAACAAGATCTATAGGAAAATGACTTCCAGATTCCTGGGGAAAAGCCTGGTGATGTTTTCTTTTGAACTTTATTTATTAATGCTTTAAGTGGGTCTTCTTTTGGTGGCTCCAGTCTATATAAAAGAGACTAGATTAAAGTTAAAGTAACCATTGCAAACAGACTCTGGTACAGTCTGAGGTTAAATTAAACCATGAGCAAGTAAAGGAGTAAGCCTATCCCTGAAAGTGCATTGACATTTTTACTGAAAAGCTTTGTGGCCAGTACCATCTATAAATTATTAATCTTTCATCCATTATACATAGTTTAATAATAGTATGGATAACTTAATTTGATATTAGAAAGGTGTAGGGTCATTACAATTAGATAAACTGATCTATTTTCAGGTTTATTTTTAAAAGAAAGATAGCTCCCTAAAGAAATTGATGGTTCATTTGGAGAAATCATTTTTTTTATAATTTTTTTACAGTATATATGCATGAGTAATTTTTTTTTTGTAATATTATCCCTTGAATTCATTTTTCCAAATTATCCCCTCCCTCCCTCTACTCACTCCCCTTGATGACAGGCAATCCCAGTGTTCCTTCTCTGGGTGTAATTGTTTCTGTCCATCATTGATCAACTGGAAGTGAGTTGGATCTTCTTTATGTTGAAGCTATCCACTTCCATCAGAATATATCTTCATACAGTATTGTTGTTGAAGTGTACAGTGATCTTCTGGTTCTGCTCATTTTACTCAGCATCAGTTCATGTAAGTCTCTCCAAGCCTCTGTATTCCTCCTGCTGGTCATTTCTTACAGAGCAATAATATTCCATAACATTTACATACCATGATTTACCCAACCATTCTCCAATTGATGGACATCCATTCATCTTCCAGTTTCTAGCTACTCCAAAAAGAGCTGCCACAAACATTTTGGCACATACAGGTCCCTTTCCCCTTCTCAGTATTTCTTTGGGATATAAGCCCAATAGCAGAAATGCTGGATCAAAGTGTATGCACAGTTTGATAACTTTTTGGGCATAATTCCAAATTGCTCTCCGGAATGGCTGGATTCTTTCACAACTCTACCAGCAATGTATTAGTGTCCCAGTTTTCCCACATCCCCTCCAACATTCATCATTATTTGTTCCTGTCATCTTAGCCAATCTGACAGGGGTGTAGTGGTATCTCAGAGTTGTCTTAATTTGCAGAGAAATCATTTTTTTGAAGAAATTTTGTTTCCTATGTTCTCTTGGAAAGAAAGAGAATTCATCAGATGAAAGGTTGGAATATTTCAAGATATCTCTAAGTTACTCAGTAAAAGTAGATTGTGACATATAAGAAGGATGTGATCCCATACATTAAACTACAACAAAATTGATCCCTGGATTTCTCATATCGCTTTGTAATTAAATGAACCTGACTTATCCCTCTGTCTTCCTCCTTGCCTTAAAATCAATAAACAGTACTTCCTCCCAAAATTACTGCAACTACCACCAACACCTTGGGCCGCTGGATCCCGCTGTAGCAAGTAGAGGAATAAGAACAAAATGCCGATAATTTACTGTACAATAATAAATAAGTAATTGTTTATTTAAATAAGACCATCTGAGAAATGAAGACAAAGCAGTTATTAAGTAAGAGGACAGGAGAGAGCTACAAAGCCCTAGTACATAGCAGTAAATATCATAGTTTAATAGGATGTTTAAAGTGAACTACAGCAATGTTTTGTCTGCTATTACTCACCCTAGCAGAGACACTAGACTTCTGTTAGTCAATGAAGATCTTCACAATGGATGAGAGTAGGCTGAAACAATGAAGAAAGATTCTGGTAAAGTGGGTACAAAGGATATTATCACAGAGCTATGTGATCAGAAAAGGAGAAAGAATGCCATGTGACAAATAAAGATAATCAAGTCTTAATCAAAAACCCTTAATCAATGAACATCATTATCCACTGGAATTCATGTAATGTCAAAAGACATGAAAGAATGTTCTTAGTATGCCAGGCATAGTCCCTTTGGATGACTTGTGGTAGGGCATTGACAAGAGTTAAACGAGATAGGGGGAAAAAAGTTTGACTGAGGCAACATTCAGTGAGTGATTAAGACTTTTTAAGAAATGAGGCAAAGAATAACCTCTTTTACCTAGTCAAAAAAAATTCTCATTACTCAATTTTATATTCTAAATTGCTTTGTTATGTACTAATATGTCTTCTGGGGGGTTGGAAGACATTTTGGGGGTCCAGATTTAATGACCGTAGGATGACCATTAACCTTCGTGGAAAAGTCTTTAGATAAGCCAGAATTTTATATGTTCATTAAAATGACATTGTGAGCAACAAAGCATAACCATGATTCTAAATGACTACTTTATTCCTAAAAGGGGGGGGGGGGTTATTAAGCCAATGGAGCTCTGTATATTGGGCTTTCTGATTGATCCACACTGACTATTATCTCATGTCATTCTTCTTTTTCTATGTCTTTGTACTAGATTGTGCCCATGTATAGAAAATTTATAATCATGTTAACATTAAAAACAAAACACCAGAGTGAGAATTCTGGAAATTTTACATAGGTTGGTAGCATTATAGTGCTCTCCATACTTTAAAAAAGCTCTCTTCTAGCCATTTATATAGCCAAAACAGCAAGCCAATGCTAAATCCCCTTGGATATTACTGGACAAAAACCCTAAAGTAAAGATGCCCTACTTTAGGAGACCTGTTATCTTTTGTGCTTCATTCTCCAAGGATCATTTTACAAATGAGGAGTTGAAATGATTTGCCTAAAATCACACAGATTAGCTGATCTTAGTGTCAGTAAAACATGGTTTCAAGACAAACTGTGTGATGTTGCATAGATATTTAAATAATTCATTGTCCCCAGAAAATTCTATAAGCCTATGTCTTGCTGTTCTGCAGAATGGATAAATACTGTATACTTAAAGCTCTCTGAAATCACAGGCCTAAACTTCAGACCTCTCTTAGCAGCCCCAAAACCAAGCTGTTGGTAAGGGAAAAGTTATCCTTATTAATTGGACTCTAATTAGATTCAATATTAAGTTTAGTCTATATAGAAAAATATTCATAAGGAAGGGGAATTAGGTAGTGTTTGGAAGATGCAGAGCATATAGATGTCAGATGGGCAAACAGATCAAAAGACTGGGGAAAAAAAGCTAAAGATAACCTCAAAGATCTCCCAGCAAAGGAAGGAAAACACAGAAAATTGAAAGTGTAGAAACCTTTTTGCTTGAGAGATAATAAAATTCAGACAACTGTAAATGATTTTTAAAAGCCATACCATATGATATTATAATCTAAAAAGCCAAACACCTCCATTTATTTACAAAAAAAAAAAAAAAAGACCTACTACTTTCCTCAATTTAGAATCTCTGAAATGGGGGGGAGGGCATTTCTCATCATTCATTCAATAGAATGCAAGCTTATTAGGGACAGGGATTATTTCCTTTTTTGTTGTTTTTGTATCCCCTAGGTCTAGGACAGCACTTTTCACATAGTAGATTCTTAATAAATACTTATTTATAATTGATTGCTTGAGTGATAAGGAATTGCTGAAATATCTATCCTGAAACAATGATGTCAATTCCTGAGGCAGTGATAAAAAAACAAACATTTTAAAACTGCAGATTTGTCCATGATATGAAATATAATTTTTTTTTCAAGTATAACAATCCTGAAGCAGGCTGAAAAGTTTGATTATTATTGCAAGACAATCTTAACTACAACCTTCATGGATTCCACACCACTACTTAATGTATAGCCTCTATTTCAAGAAAACAAAAACCAGGGATTTAGGCATTTAGGCATTTAGTTTTCTACCTCCTCTCCTGCCCCAGACCACAAAAAAAAAAAAAAATTAACTCAAAAAATGAATTATTTGCTACAGAGTGATTACAGAATTTTTTCCCTAGATTTTCTTTAAATTCCCTTCTGAGAATAAAACTGTATCTTCTACATGGTTACAAACATGAGCAAAACTAGAGAGAGTAATTTAAAGATTTTTTTCTTTAAAAATCCAGTCACTGCTTAGGCAAGGGACTTTGCTTAATAATACAGTCTGTTTCGTTTCTTCCTGTGAAATTCCTGGGCAATGTCAGATTCTTTTAGCTATGAAAGCTACTCCATCAGAAAATGAAATGAATGTATATGTATATAATATTCATATTTACAAGAGATTTTTCAGTTACTTTAAAACACAAAATAGTATTAATGAGAGTCAGGGAAGGGGGAACCCCTCTTAGGTCAGCTCAAAGCTAGTCACACGACAGTGCAGAGTCCCCTGTAAATGAATTTACAGGCCCAAAAACCTAGATTGATAAAAAGGATTTATTGTAGGGATTTGGAAGCAAAGTTTAGTAAGTAAAGTTGAAGGTAAAGATGAAAGGGCACCAGATTAGATCCGGTGGGTAGAAACCCTTGGCATGACCGACATAAGGATGCCATGCTTAGGACTTCTGCAACTTGGATTCCAAAAGTAGCCCCTTTTATAATGGGGGCTCTTGGTGATCTTGAAGGTAGGTGGAGTCCCAGGCTCCTGGCGGGCTTTCAGCCAGGATCAGCATTGAATAAAATTCAATGGGTTTAAACTGTGGGGATTGGGAAAACCCAAGTTAGCTCAGATCTTCTGGGGGATAGGGAAAGCCCACTGACCAGGAATTGTAAATCAAAGGTCAGCCATGGGGAGGGTTTCTTAAAGAGACTTCAATCCCCATCAGTATGGTGGAAAAAGAGCATGGTGTTACAGATGGAAGGCTGGTTGTGGAATCAGGAAGGCCTTTCCAATCCATCCTATCATATGTCTAATTATTCTAAGAACATTATATACTGTAGCATTTTGATCAATGAACATTATTAATATACTTCTATTGAAGGCCTATTACATCACATGATACTTTGATAAATTCTTTGGGAGATAGAGAGGTGTAGATCAATGGGAAAAAGTGCTTGCTAAATTCCTGTGATTTGAAATACTTTAAATTTTCCATAGCTTGATCTGCATAGGAACTTTTTGCACTCATGCAAATGATGAACCCTTTTTTCCTTAGTAAATAGTCACTTCATATTTCCATTTTAAAAAATCCTCTCCCTGGAAGTCAGACCTTTGAAAATTAGTCTCGTCATTCTTAGCTAGTCTGGCCCTTCAAACAATAGTCATACAATTCAACTAGGTGGCTGTCCATGAAGACTTTCTAGGTTAATGGGGCTTGCCAAAATCTGTGGCCCATTATAGGTGTGTGTGTGTGTGTGTGTGTGTGTGTGTGTGTGTGTGTGTGTGTGTGTGTGTGTGTGTGACAGAAATAAAGACAGAGAGAGATTGAGAGCGATACAGAGGGAATCAGACAGAGAAATAGAAATAGAGTTTGGAAAGGGGGGAAGAAAAAGAGAGTAAATAAATGGTGTATAATCTCAGAGGAGAACACACCAACAGCTGGGGAGATCTACACAAGCCTCCTATCATAAAGGATTTGAATCTTAGTCTTGAAGAAAGCCAGAAAAGCCAGGATTTAGAGAGGATGAGGCAATAAATTCCAGGCAGAGGTACAGCACAAAGGAAGGGTAAGCTACTAAAAATGATTTGTAGAGAGTGTGGAGAGGAATAGTAAAAGTGTGGCAAGTGAGAATGTAGAAAAGACCTGGTTAGGAAAAGCTTTAAGACTTCAAACAGAAGGCTTGACTTTTTAATCTTAGATGTACTAAGGAGCCACTGAAGCCCATTAAGTAAGGTATGATATGGACACAGCTACACTTTAGGATAGATTGGAGAAGAAACCTAAATCAGGGAGGCCATTTAAACAGTAACTACAAATAATCTATGTGAAAGAAGGTAGTGCTGCCCCAGTTCCTATTGCACAGAAATAAGGCATCAAAAATAATAAGGCATCACCTTAATGATGGCTAAATTGCTATTGTAATTTGTTGAACAAAATATTATAAGGTACTGTTTAGAAGATTTATCCCCTATAATTTATTTTAAGATGGAAAAATTCTTTATTTGTTCATCATTAAACAGATTTAAATGATATTTTATTTCACTCTGACTTTTTATTAGGGGAAATTTCATTAAATTGTATGGATATTTAATTTTTTTTAAATATGAGAGGTGGAATTTTAAAACTCTTTCAAATATAGTTAGAGAATATTTAGACAGAAAGGATCATTTGGTCATATTTAGACTTAATCAAACTACACTTTTCTACTTTACAGGAGGATAAGAAACATGTACAAATTACATCTTTCTCTATAATTAGCCAAATTTAAAATAAATCATTTGGACTGTCATGGAAACTGTTGTTATCACTAATAAAAAGGATGGAAGAGAGATACTTGTCATCTCTGTAACTGTATGTGAGAGTGTTTTTAGCAAAGCAACAGATGTGAACTATCCTTAATAGACATTCAAATTGTTCTGATGCCAGATGAAGAATGTTAATTGGCATTCTTTTATCCAAGACTTCCTGTGATTTCTAGAATATTTCATTGAAATTATACTAGTAACTAGTAACTAGTATAGAAGCCAGTCATTGGCCTAATCTTAGCAAGCAGGGCTCTGGCCCAGTATTTCTTTACTCTTGCAGAGAGTCAGACTTTGGATATTTGATTCCTGGGTCAAATACTAACTACAACTCAATTAAGTGTCATGAAGTGCCTTCTTAATTTAGGGAAGAGGGATCATGAACTTGTTGGGAAAAGAAAGGAACACATCCTTATCTCCTATCTAGTACCATTCTATTTTATTTAATTTTTAAACGTGATTTGTAACTTGTTTTTATATTCCCCT
The DNA here is from genome assembly GCF_048593235.1 of Sminthopsis crassicaudata. Taxonomy (NCBI): domain Eukaryota; kingdom Metazoa; phylum Chordata; class Mammalia; order Dasyuromorphia; family Dasyuridae; genus Sminthopsis; species Sminthopsis crassicaudata. Next base: position 189,856,198 of record NC_133618.1, on the reverse strand, counting down.
AAATTTCCCAATCAATCTCTCCCCCTCACAAGTCTCAGAGACATATCCTTTTATAAGAATAAAAAAAGAAAGTTCATCAAAACTAAATAAGAGTTTAAAAATTCTAACAATATAAACAATTTTCTGTACTCATAGTTATCTGAAGCTACAAAGAAGTAGAAAATGTTTCTCAAGTCTTTCCTTAGAGGTAAGTTTTGTCATAACATTGTTTTGTTGTTGTTGTTTCTATTTGTTATTGTAGTCATACTGCATGCTGTTTCTACTTCATTTTGCAATGAATTTTTGCCTTCCCATTTAATTAATTATTCTTACTAACTATTCCTATTAAGAGGTTGTTAAAGATCCCAAAGTGCTATCATTATCCTTTAAATCTGGCCCCTAGAATAAAGTTTTAATCAGCCTTTTCTTTCAGCTTAAACCTTTTCCTTTCTCTCTCTATCTTGTACCGAGTCCTGGCTCCCCATTGATGACACTTTCCTTGACCAGCCTTTCTGTACTGGTTATACTTTCTTTCATAAACCAATTTAATGCTCATGGTAAAGGAGATGCAATCTTTTGTTTGATCTTCATTCAAGTCATGCCAATTAACTGTGAATATCCCTGAAGGCTTTATTATGGGGTCATTTTTCTTCTCCCTCTATACTGTTTCACTTGGTGATGACATCAATTCCCATGGATTCATCTATCATCTTGATATATATATGATTCAGATTTACTTCTTACCCTAAATCCTAAATTCTTGTTTGATCTTCAGTCTCAAATCTCAAACTGGATGTCTTGGACTTAACTGTGCTAAACAACTGACTACCTTTCCCCCAAAATTTATCCTTTTTCCTGATTTTTCTATTTTTATTAGAAATATCATTATCTTCTCATTCACCTAGATTTACAATCTAGATGTCATTTTTCTATCATCCCCTTATCCAATCTGTTGTCAAGTCCTGTCTATTCTAGCTTTGTAATATATGGGGTAAATGCTCCCTTCCCCTTTAAGACATTCTCTCACCAGCCTGGTACAGGACATTACCTCATACACATTAGCCTGATGATTTTATTTGTCTGCCATAAGTCTCTGGCTTCAAGACCATTCTACACTGAGATGTTAAACTGATCTTCCTAAAGTATAGGTATGACCATGTTATCTTTCTAGTCACTGAACTCAAGTGGCTCCCTGTCATTTCTAGGATCAAATATAAACTTTTATGTTTTGAAGTCAAACTTTCTAGTCTTATTACATCTTAACAAAGTCCTTCTCCCTTTTACTTGGTGATCAGTGACACTGTTTTTTCTCTTTATTCTTGACACAATATCATCTATCACTTAAGTTTGTAAATTTTCCCTTGCTTTCCCCAATAGTTGGAATGATCTCTCTCCTCATCTCTACCTCCTAACTTGTTTAGATTTCTTAAAATTTGAACTGAAAGCCTACCTTCTACAAGAAATCTTTCCTGATGTCTCTTAATTCTAGTGCTTTCCCTCTATTAACTAGTTCCTATTTGTCCTGTATATAGCTTGGTTGTACATAACTGTTTACTTGTTGTTTTCTCCATTAGACTGGTGAGTTCCTTGAGAGTACAGATTATGTTTTTTCATTCTTTATATCCCTAATGCTTAGCCCAATGCCTGGTATGTAGTTGGCATATAATAAATATTTATTGACTCACCTCTATTTATCTACCATCACCCCTAATAGAATGTAAGTCCCTTGAAAGTTGTTTGCTTTTATCTTTGAATCTCCAATTTAGCACAATGATTTGCACATAGTAGGGGTTTAATAAATGGTTGTGTGTTAGGTTCTTACTAAGTGCTAATGAGATAATGAGATATTAGGTTCTTACTAAGTGCTAAGTTGGTACTTGACAATTCTCTAGTTCTGGCCTTTCCTGGGGAAGAGCTTGAATGCTTAGGAAGAGCAAGTTCATTGGTTGAAGTAATTCTTCCCAGAAGCCCTTGCATTATCCCATGCCCATTCTCTGGGAGGATAAAGAAGGCAGCTCTGGAGGAAAAAGGGAGTTGTTTCTGGACCAGACTTGAGGCTGCTCTCCGCAAGAAGGGAAGTCGGCTCTCTACAGGAAGAAGAATCTGTTTGAGAGATTTGAGTTAACACAGCAGATCTCCTCCCAGAGAGCGATAGGCAGCTTCTGGAGACAACAGCACATTACAAATTGGCATCCAACGTGGGGCAAGGACTTTTCCTTATCTTGACAAGGACTTATTCTGAGCCCTTCAGAGGAGCTAGACCAGACCATCGCAATTTGGCGTCCGAACAGGGATGCCATCCCCATCAATCTGTGGGGAAGAGACATTTTACAGCAGATAGGATTACAAATAAGCACTTTGGCTTTTTAGGCAGGGCTGCTGTTGAAAGTCTACCTGCACTTTCACTGGTTCCTATTCAGTGGAAGACTGATTCACCAGTGTGGGTAGAGCAGTGGCCCTTAAGAAGTGATAAAATTCAGGCCTTATTAGACATAGTGAACAAACAACTTGACCAAGGACACTTGCGGCCTTCTCTAAGTCCTTGGAATTCCCCAATATTTGTGGTGAAAAAGAATTATGGGAAATGGAGGATGTTGACTGATTTAAGAAGAGTAAATGAACAGATGGAAACTATGGGAGCTCTTCAGCCTGGACTTCCATCTCCTACTCAGTTGCCAAGAGAATGGCCTCTATCGGTTATAGACATTAAGGATTGTTTCTATTCTATCCCTCTAGATAAGGAGGATATGAAAGATTTGCTTTTTCAGTGCCTAGTGTTAATTTGGCTGAGCCTTATAAAAGATATGAATGGACAGTTTTGCCACAGGGAATGAAAAACAGCCCTACTATGTGCCAAATGTATGTTCCTGCTGCTCTTGCTCCAATAAGAAAAGCATTTCCAAAAGTAATATTGTTACATTATATGGATGATATTTTGGGATGTGCACCTGAGGAGTAAATGTTAGAACCAAGTCTACAAAAGACCATGGAAACACTAAAGTACTACAAACTGCAACCTCTATATGACATTTTAAGGGGAGACAGTGCTTTAAATTCACCACACCAGCTTACAACAGAAGCACAAGAGGCTTTGAGAGAAGTTGAACTGGCTTTATCCAATGTGGTTCAAAGAGTCACTCAAAAACCTTGGAAATATCAGTTTTTGCTACAAAAGAGGCACCCACAGCAGTCTTTCATCAAGGAGACAGTGTGATTGAGTGGGTGAACCTCCCAGCACAACCAGAACAAAGCCTTACTCCTTACCCAGTGCTTGTGGCTAGAATTTTATTAAAGGCAATTAAGAGAGTAATACAATTATCTGGGATAAGTTCTGAAAAAATATACACATTCTATACTAACACACAAATTAATGTATGCTGTGAGACCATCCCAGGATGGCAAATTTTATTGGCCACCACTCCAAATTTTGCACATGAATCTCCATTAAAGATAACCCGGCTACTACATAATTGGCGATGGATTTTTGAGGAAAAGGTTTCTAAGGTTCCTCTTAAAGGACCAACAATCTTTACAGATGCCTCCAAAGAAAATATTTGTGCTATATACTCTCATGATTTAACCATAAAGAGAGTAGTCAGGACTCTTTTTCAGTCCACTCAACAGAATGAATTATTTGCTATCATGCCAGCTCTTACTTATTACCCAGGAGACGTAAATATAATTACTGATTCAGCCTATTCAGTAGGTGTAGTACAAAGAATTGCCACAGCCCAAATAAAATTTGCAGCCTCTAATATTTATCAGCTCTTTAAGGAACTTCAAGAGCAAGTGAAAACATCCAGGCAAGATTTATATCTTGCATGTCCACTCACATAGTGGACTTCCAGGTCCTATTTTTGATGGAAATTCAAAGGCAGATAGCCTTCTAACCATGTTAGCCAATAGTCCTTTATTTCAGGAAGCACAAGAATCTCATTCTAAATATCATCAGGCTGCTTGAGCTTTACATTTACAATTTGAAATCACAAGAGAAGAAGCTAGGAGCATAATAAAAAGCTGTACAACTTGTCTTCCTTTCCACGCTCCTACACTCCCTCCAGGGAAGAATTCTTGTGGTTTGAGACCCAATGAAATCTGGCAAATGGATGTGACCCATTATAAATCTTTTGGTCGTCTGTCTTTCATCCACATGGTAGTAGATACCTTTTCAGGATTCACTTTTGCAGTGCCAACAGCAAAAGAGACAGCCTGAATGGTCACTGAATTCCTTATCCAAGCATTTGCAATTATGGGTGTGCCAGAAATAAAAACAGATAATGGATCTGCATATAGTTCTAAACATTTTGCACACTTCTGTGCACAATATAAGATATTACACATTACTGGAATACCTTTTAATCTGCAAGGTCAGGCAATAGTAGAGAGAAGAAACAGAGACATTAAGACACTCCTCCAAAAACAAAAGAAAGGGGGAGCCACAGGTAGCCCTAGGGAACTTCTAAATTTAGCTCTCTATACCATTAATTTTCTAATTTTTGACAAAGATGCACTGGCTCTGGCAGACAGGTTTTACAACCCACCAGAAGGGCAGTGTCCAGTGCGAGCAGCTCCATTGTCCTTAGATAATCGCTAGGTGATGTGGAGAGACCCAGAAAGTGGTGAATGGAAGGGACCAGATAGGTTAACTGCTTGGGGGAGAGTGTTTGCTTGTATTTCTTCAGATGGAGAAGGAATCAGATGGATGCCAACAAGTTATATTCGCCTTGTCCACCAGAGAGAGACAGAAAAAGAGAAAGAGCTCAAAACAAAGGAAAAAATCTAAGAAACATCTGACACTGAAAAAGCATGGCTAATAAGAAGACAGTTAAAGAACTTTAAAAACCAGCAGGAATCATTGGATTTCCTAACACAAGATGAGACTAATGGACAATGGACTTATGGACATTTATAAATTCTCAATTTATGATTATTTGATCATGTTATTTGTTACATACTTCTAGCATGTATTATGTTACTATGTTACTATGTGTTTATGTAATCTATGTAATTATGTGTAATGCCTCCCATATTGATGGATTTATGTTTCAAGATTATGACCACCCTATGTTCTAAATCAAAAGAAAGGGGGAGATGTTAGGTTCTTACTAAGTGCTAAGTCGGTACTTGACAATTCTATAGTTCTGGCCTTTTCTGGGGAAGAGCTTGCATGCTTAGGAGGAGCAAGTTCATTGGTTGAAGTAATTCTTCCCAGAAGCCCTAGCATTATCCCACACCCATTCTCTGGAAGGATAAAAGAGGGCAGCACTCCAGAGATAGGGAGTCTCTGCTCTAGCCCAGAGTTGTGTCGGCTCTCTACAGGAAGAAAAATCTGTTTGAGAGATTTGAGTTGACACAGCAGATCTCCTCCCAGAGAGCAATGGGCAGCTTCTGGAGATAACAACACGTTACACTCTTGCTTTAATATTTAAATATATTAGCTGAATACAAATAAATAACCTATTCCTGCATAATCTCTTCTTCAGTACCCTCAGCTCTCATCAGAGTGACTTACAGATGGTAAGAAATAGATCTGGGCTCCAGCACAGATCTGTGGACTCTAAATCAATCTGAAGGAGTATAGCTTCTAGGGAGACAGCACTAGGCAGGTTCCACCCTCCCCCCCAAACCTTGAAGTGCTGTTGTTCTGGCAATCTGTCTATCAATTATTGTAAAAGTCTCCTGGCCCAGGAATTTAATAATATTTCTTCCCTTAAACTTTAGGGAAGATATATTAGTGATCCTGAGACTTTCTAACCTTAGGATGCTATTGTTCTAACAAATCTGTCTTTCAATGATTCTGAAGTCTTCTGGCTTTAGGATAATTCCAGGTCTGCTGGTCAGTGATAACCAAATTCCTGAAACCACTCCTTAGTTCTACCTATAGGCCATAAAATTAGCATATTAATGACATGGAGAACTAGATAAAAGTTGCTTCAAGTACTTTGCTAAGTTCTTTTGGAATTTAGCCTGCTTCAATTGGCATTACAATTACAATAAACTTTGTCCCTTATCTTGGATATGTGTTCAAGCCTGCAAATTCTTTTGATGCCTCACTGGTCTGTGAACCCAACCTTTTGGGGTCCCTTCCCAGCCTCAACAAATCCTCTTCATTACTTCATCTATTTCTAAGACATTTCTTCTCATTTCTTTATTGAGAAAATTGAAGCATTAAGAGGTTAAATATCTCATTCAAAGGACCTCATATCTGTGTAATAGCAAAGTTGAAATAATAAAAACTCTAAATATTATTTTTTAATAATTTGCCCCATCAAATCCTGACTGACTTCTTATCACTCCCCTGGCACTCACTGTTTTCCAGACAAATCAATCTTCTTCTCTGAACTCACCATTCATCTTACTTCTCTACCTTTTAAAAGATTGGCCCCCATACCTGGAATTCACTTTTTCCTTATCTATGCCTCTTAGAAATTGTATTTTCCTTCAATGTTCAGCTCATGGTGCTGAACCTCCTAAGGGAGGTTTTCTCGGGTGTAGGATCAAATTATTTGCATTCACTTAACTCTTTACATGTTATATCCACTAGTATATTTCTTTGTGGCCAAGATTGTGGAGGTTTGGTGTTTTTGTTTTTTGCCTATTCATATCTTTCTCTTATGTTTCCTGCCTAAGGATGTGAGGCAAATAGAGACTGATTTAATTTTAAAGTGGAGAGTTTAATAAACTAGCTGACTGATAGGACTACCCAAAATCATTCAATCTATAGTGACTGAGGCACAGCGTTTATATACAATTATAACCAGCAAAGTAAGCAGGTGATACAGAAGCAAAAAGAATGTAGTTAGGGTCATCAAGAAGCTGTTACGTAAAAATAAAAAAAATAAAATTTAAAAAAATATTATATTTCTCATGTGCAAAGGTCCAGTCTAGCTCCTCTGAAGGTCTCAGAATAAGTCCTTAAATGTGAAGATCTGGGCTAGCTCCTCTGAAGGTCTCAGAATAAGTCCTTAAATGTGAAGATCTGGACTAGCTCCTCTGAAGGGCTCAGAATAAGTCCTTAAATGTGAAGATCTGGGCTAGCTCCTCTGAAGGGCTCAGAATAAGTCCTTGTCAGGATAAGCAAAAGTCTTTGCCCATGTTGTAGGCGCCAATATGTAATGTTCTGTTGTTTCCAGAGACTGCCGATTGCTCCCTGGGAGGAGATCTGTCTCAACTCAATTTCTGTTGTCTCCAGAAACTGCCGATCACTCTCTGGGAGGAGATCTGCTGTCTCAACTCAATCTCTCGGCCAGATTCTTCTTCCTGTAGAGAGCCACCTACTCTGACTTAGAGTAGAGACTCCTCTCCCTTGCTCAATGTGGCTTCTTTTATCCTCCCAGAGAATGGGTGTGGAATAACTCAGGGGTTTCTGGGAAAAAATACTTCAACCAATGAACTTGTTCCTCTTAAACATGCAAGCTCCTCCCCAGAAGTTCAAATGGGTAAAACTTCCCTTAAAGGCTGGAACTAGAGAATTGTTAAGTACCAACTTAGCACTTAGTAAGAACCTAATATCTCATTATCTCATTAGCACTTAGTAGGAACCTAACACTCATGGCCTAAAGCAATAACCAGATGCATACAATGATGGAAATGGGCTTAAGGAGATCTTCCAGGGTCAGTATTTTTAGAGAACAATAACTGATCTTATCTGTAAAAGCACCTCACAGGTGTGATGCCCAAGTAAGCAGAAGAACAGAAATAGGGAAAGTCACTCTATAGTCATGCCCACTTTGAGCTAGTATGTGAGGTTAAATTCAGGTTCTCATGAGAAATTTACAAGGTCCTTTTTGATTCAGCAAGGAGAACCCTAATCAGTATAGAGAACTCCTGGCATGAAAACTTTTCATTGATGGCAGCTAACCATCTATAACAGATAAAGCTTGTTCTTCTGTCATTTAATTTTCTGTGTAGCCTTAGGTAAATCATTTAACCTCTTCATGCCTCAATTTCCACAATTTTAAAATAAAGCAGCTAGACTGTTACTATAAGGTTCCTTTAAATTATTTGTCTATGAGTTTTATCAATATATAATAACATTAGTCATTTTCTACAGGAATTGAAAAACTAAGTGAATTATTCATATCTGCAAAGCTAATATGTATAGGTAAGACCTGTAGACTCCAGGGTCTATTATGCTTACTGTTTCTCATTTTGCTCATGTAGGTACTTAATAAATGCTTGCTGAACAGAACTGAATAGCTGAATTAAAACATATCTGTGATAGTTCTGTAAACTAGAAAAGGATAAATCTTAATCTTTAATCGTTCCCTGTCACTGAAGTATTTACCACAAGACCTGTTTATAGAAGTAACTTAATAAATATTTGCTGAATTTAATTATTTGAATTGAAACAAATTTCAGGTTAGGTAAAGTTTTCAGACTAACCATTCCATTATCTCATCTTTATATTTAGTTGCCTGTAAGGTATTTCCAGAAGAGAAACATTTATTAATGTGTAATATGTAACAGAAAGAGATTAATGGATATGTCACAATAATATACAGTAGATTTACTGAACCAGTTTCATATTGAAGTTTGTGCTGGTTTTTTATTCAAATACATGTATTTTTCAAATACATACTTGTTTTGTTTTCAATCTCTACAAATCTTAAAATACATGGCAAAGAGAGAGGTTCAAACAAAATATCTGACTGGTTCCTTTAAAAATCCTTAACTACAAAATACTTGAGGAGAGAGAAGAAGTATAGCTTTTTTAGTGATGATGTGCTTTTAAGGAAAACAAAACCAAAATGCATCAACTTAAAAATTTAGAAGTAAACAGTCACCTTCAAGTACTTGATAGGTATCTTTACTAGCTTGATGTTTGGGGTTAACTCTAGACATCAGAAATCTTTTTTTTTTTTTTAAGAAAGCACTTTGTTCCCTGTTTATTGTATTAGGAGACTAAAATCAAAAAAGTAATTTTAAATCAGGAAACCCATCTTTCTGCCTGGGGATGAAGGAATTCCCTTGGAAATGGCTTGAAAATTTGATCTTCTCACCAAAGATCAAGAACTATCATGAAAATCTTGGAGATGTGAGCATATCCTTTGGGTGAGTAAAGGGGAAGGGAGGAAGGAGCAGATTTAAATCCTCAAACATCAATCATCCTACCAGACTTCAGCATCTAAAATTTTTTTTTGCTATTTGTACTGGCTGCTCAATTTCACTTTCCAAATTATACTTACTACAGAATGTCTGAATTGTGAGTTTGAATGGGGTAGAGGTGGAAGGGATAAACATTATGCTTGCATAAACAAAGATAAGATTCTGAATTTTAGATATTTGAAAGAGAAGATGTGTGTGAGAGGGAAAAAAAAGGAGAAAAGGAAAGGGAGAAGGAGAGAGTGAAACAGATAGACACAACAGAAAGACAGAAGAAACAGTACATAAGAGACAAAGATAGAAACCGAGAGACAAAGAGAGTGAAAGGGGGGGGGGGGAAGGACACAGACAGAGATGTTTGGAGAGGGGGAGAAACTATAGTACTGTCAACATCTCTTTATTACTCAATAACATGACACTTAGTATAATAATGAACAGGTGGTGGTGTAGTGTAAGTATGCATCTTGAGTATTAAAATACATCACACTGTCAAATAGTCTCATCTGGAGAATGAAGGGGAGGGATGAAATGATCTTCAAGGTCCTCTCCTATTCTAACATCCTATGAAAATTATAACGTAATCCCACCTGTCAGTATATAACATGAGTTGTAGTCAATTTTGTACCATCTACAGGGAAAGATGTGTCTTTCAAGAGGTAACAACTCTTGCTTCTTTCAGCAGTGCTCAATTATAACCTTGGGGATAAGGTTTTTTTTTTTTTTTTTTTTTTTTCCCTACTCTATACTAATTGGTTTCTAGCTTCAAAAGAGCAAGCAGTATGACATAGTTAATAGAGTAGAGAGGCCTAAGTTTAAATCTCACCACTCTGTGTGAGTACAGGCAAGTCACTTACCTGCCCTGATCCTCAATTTCCTCATTTGTAAAATGTGATGATATGGTTTCTGTGAAATTCAAATGGAACAATATACACTCAAGGTCTTTAAAATCTTAAAATGCTAGTAAAATGACAATTCATCTAAAGTTATCCATTTCCTAGAGGGTTAAAAGTAAGGGAACATTTAGTCAAATTAGTCAGGTACAATGATTAGCCTTTTTTTTTTTTTAACTTTTTTGCATTTTGTAGTAATTTAAGGGATAGACCAATAAAATTATGTGGTTTATCATTTTAGAAATATCAATACAATGTAGACTGCAGAGTTGGTAATTTAAAAGATCAGGTCCTTTTAGGTTGACTTACTAGTGGAGATTTGTACAATCAATTTTGTTCATAGCTAATTTGGGGGGCAGTATGGCATAGTGGACAAATAAGTATGCTCTGGATCAGGAAAGCCTGGCTTTAAGTCTTTCTTTTGGCACATACTAGCTGTGAGATTTTGGGCAAGTCATTTCTCTGTTCTTCTCTAGTAGCAGAGAATTCTTTATGCTTAAGCTGAAGAGAAGGTAAGCACTGGAAGAGAAAGTTTCCTTAAAAATCATAGTCCCAGACCCTATCTTCTAAAATTAATTCTATCACAGCTTTGTGACAAGATCTGTAACTGTGGTACAAGACATTGATATCCTTTTGTTTTGTCTTTCTTCATTAGACTACAAGTTTTTTGAAGGCAGGAACTGTCTTTCCTTTTCTTACTTGTACTTCCATAACTTAGCACAGTGACTAGCACATAGTAGATGCTTGATAAATGACTATTCAATTATTGAACTGAATTGGATATAAAAATTTAAACACATGCATTTCTTCAGCAGAATAAGAGCTAAAATTCCTACTTAAATATTTAAGTGGTTCTCATATAATTTGGACTTCAATCCCTTCACCATTCTTTCTACTCATCCCTGAAAATTCTATGGTCTGTCAATTTTCTTTATAATCTGGTATTAGAAGTAGTCCAGATGTGATCTGAAGATGGTAGAGTTCAAGAAAACTACAACATCCCTCATTTAGTGAATAGTTTCTATCAAGGAAGGCTGGGGTAATATTTACTCTTTTAGTTTCTGTAACAGTAAATTTGTGGATTACTAAACTCTTTAAATAATTTTCACATAAACTATTATCTGTCTATGCATGCCTTCCTCCATCATGTATTTGCAAAATTCTTATTACATTTCATCTCATTGTTTGTCCTATCATACTAGCTTGCTAAAAACTTATGAGGTTCTTATTCAGATATAAACTTTATTAAATTTATCCCTTAGCTATATATGTTCTGTAAATCTGACAAACATAGCATATATGGCTTCATCCATCTTGCTTTCTAATTGGTTACTAAAATATACAAAGTAACTATGTAGCCTTAGAAGAAAGACATATATATATACATACATATATACATACATATATATATATATATATATATACATACATATATATATATATATATATATATATATAAAGATGTTGTCTCCATATAAAGTACATTTCCAAATATTGCATATCGCATTATTGGTTTGTCATAGTCATCAAAAACAAACACTTAGTGAACACATACTGAATGCAACACTATGGTAACTCTCTCTCCTCAAAAGCTTATGGTCAAAGTGAAATGACAGAACAAATATTGGATAATTATCAATATTATTCCCATGAGCTCTAAGTACTCCAAGTATCCCAAGCCTCAATCCTGAGCCTAATCTTTTATCTGTCTCCAGTCTCTCATAGAAGAAGCTCATTGTTTTTCATGGTCTCAAATAATCCTCTCTATGCAAATAGTTCCAAGTTCTATATATCCAATCTCAGAAAACAAGAATGCCTGTGTCTGTATTTGGAGGGTTTTCTTGGGGCAGAGACTTGTTCACTTGGTCCTCAAGGGCAGAACTAAGAACACTGAATGGAAGAATGATGAGGAAGCCTCAACAAATCAAATTTTGATTAAATGAAAAAAAAAATTTCCTCATAGTTAAAACTCTAGAAATAAAATGGGCTCTAACCCATTAAGCATCTTTAAACAGAAGTAAAATGATCTTATTAGGGAGATTGTTGAAAGTATACCTATTTATAGGCTGCACTTGATTTATTAGGAAGAGAATTGGATTTAGAGTCAGGGGACATAATTTACATCCTAGCTGTGTTACTCTGTATGTATGTCAGAAGGAAGGACATAGGCTTGGTCAAGTATATTCACATTTCTGGGTCTGATTTTCCCTATTTACAATGTAAGGGATTTGAAGTCTACAACCCTTTGTCTCCCTCAGAGACCTAGTACTTTATGAGTCAACAATAAATATATGATATTATTATTTATAATTTGTGGACTAGATTGGGATCATGAAGCTTAACCTCAGCCTTTGAGAATACTGGAGCCATGGACCAAAAGGAGAAAGTCCTGAAAAGGAATTGGTTTTGAAAAGGAATATGCTCCTTCATATTTTCCCTCCTTTATGGAACAAAAGGAGAAGTTACTGATAAAACAGAAAACAATCTGATTCAGAATGACTTATTTGTAGGTAGTAATGCAGAAATGAAGTCTGGAAAATCATCTTCCACAAGAAAGAGTCTAATGTTTTGAAATAAGGATTTTACTGGCATATTTTATTAGATTCAAGAATTTCCCACTGAAAGTCATGACCTCAATAAAATAAACTAATTAATTTTCCTTTTAAAATGTTTACTTTTTCACAGTGGAAATGTGTAGAAAATAGATGTACTCTTATAGAAAGAGGATTATGAGAAAGTTGCAAGATACTTAAAACCCTTATCATCTCTACAACTGATTCTTTTGCAAGTACTTTAAAATGAGAAATTGGATTATTAAAAATAATAGTATCATTTCATACTTTTATAATGCTTTATGTTTATAAAATGCTTTATACACATCACCTCATTGGGATCACAAACAAGTCTGGGAAGTAGCAGGAAAGATATTACCTCTAACTTATAGAAAAACAAACTGAGACTGAAAGAGGGGAAATGAATTATTCAAGATCATACCACTAAGAAAGAGTCAAGCCAGGCATTAAACCTTGGATTTAATTCCCAGTTTAGAGTTCTTTCTGTCTTACCATGCTGTCTCTATAATAATATGTAGAACATATCCCAATATATTAAGACTCTCTAATCTCATTATTATGGCTTCTTATTTCTCCAATTGGCACAGATTCCCCTCTGCTTTAGTACATATCTTCAGGAATGGATATGGATAGGAAAAAAAACAAAAATATGTATCTCCAAATGGTCTTCTCTTTGATAAGTCTCTCCAAACATCTAACAAGACTTTTATACAACAAATTCACAGAGGAAATGTTGCTGTTCAGTCATATCTGACTTTCTGTAACCTCATTTTTGGATTTTCTTAGCACAGTTATTGGATTACTTTACCATTTCCTTCAGCTCATTTTACAGAGGAGACCACTGAGGAAAATAGGATCATACAGCAGGTAAGTGTATGAGGTCAGATTTAAGCTCAGAAAGATGAATCTTCCTGTCAGTCCATATTCAGAGGTACCTGGTAGGTATCTCAAGAGCTTTTATTCCATTGGCATTCTTTCCAAGAATCTTTATACCAAAAGACAGCATCAAGAAATAATTTTAAAAGAAAAAAAAATTCATTACTAAAATCATTTCTCCAACATGAAAAGTGATTTAAATCCCCAACAGATTCAGATTAGATTATTTTTCTTATTCTTTAGGAAAATGATAAAATAGAATAAGGTAGAGCACAACTCCAAACTACTGTTGAATAGATTATTATCAGTCAATCAATAATCACTTATTAATTACATGCTATGTCAGATACCATCTTATCAAGATGCCTTTCCCCATCCCTGAGGTTCCTCCCCCTATTAGTCATCTCATCTTCTATGTCATCCCATCTCCAGTGGCTCACCCCACTCTGTCAGAGTCCCAGTCTCTCTTTCAGCATCCCCACTTCACCCCTGCCTCAGTCTACCCCCTGAGTCTGAGCCATGTGTATCTATGTCATTGAGAACTCACATTTTTGGCTAGATTCTTGGAGACAGTAGTCTCCATAGGACCAAACCATGGGTCTATTTGGTTCCAGTAAATCTCTCCCTTTTAAATAAATTATTAAATACTCTCTAATCTCTATCTTGCCTCAGTTTCTCCAGCATTAAACTACACAACAGATAATTAATAGGGAAGGTACTAACATTAAAGGAAATTAGAAAAATGCTTCTTGATGAAGTTTTGATTGTAACTAGAACTTGTAAACCAAGAAAGCCTGGAGATGGAAATGAGGAGAAAGTGAATTCCAAGCATGGATGGGAAGCTAATGAAAATATGCATAGGACCAAAAAATGAAGGGTCTTGTTCAAGGAACAACAAGAAATCTAGTGTTACTGAGATGAGAGAATATAGTAAAAATAATAGAAATAAATGTTCAAAAACAGAAAGGTTCATGAATGGATTCTTTTTATCCTCATTTTTTCTCACTTATCTTTAATCCTTCTACTATTTTCTCCCTAGCTAAGGAAACAGAGGAAAAGGGAACAAAAATTAGCAAGGAGATAGACTATGCTTAGTGGCTTCATGTTTAGCCTGTCATGTAAGGCCCATACAATGCTTTAAATTTCCTAGGCTTTCATTTCTCCCTCTGTCCTATAACAGTAATAGCCAAGAATGGCATCATGCCCTTTGCCCTCATTTGGCATTTTAATTAAGTCTTTTTTTTTTGAAAGACATTTTTGCTATTCAAATTTAAACTCAAATTCTAATATCCAATATTATCTTGCATATTCCATCCATGATTTTTCTGGGCATCTATTTTGTCTTTTTAGTATATCAATGAAAAATTAATATTTATTTATTTCACAAAAAGCTATAGTTGACTCAAGATATCAACCAATGGCTACTAGATATTTAGATAATAGTTCTTTCAGAATAGATTGCATTTTCCAAATAGCATTACCATGTGAAGACTCTCTTGTCAGGATATTGCAATCTTCTATAAAATGACATCATAATGCCCCCCATTATAAACTTTTCAGTATGTAGGAAATAAATCAAAAGGCCATTTTCTTCTTTTTAATTCACTCTAGTGTTTGCCTTTTTGCATAATATGATTCCTATTCTGAATCTATCTGTTATATTTATGGTTTCATTATGAAAATGTTTTTCATGGAGTGGTGCAGGTGTCTCAATAACAGAGCAGAGTAAAAACTATATGAATTTAACATTGATGAAACAAGATTTTAGACAAAGAGGCCTATTATATGTTCACTTGGTTATACCTGAGTTTTTGCTCTAAGTGACTAATGTTCATTAAAACCCAAGGTCACCAAAATGTATGCTGAAGTGATAACTGATGACAAAAGTTTTTAAGAATGATCAAGGGATAGATCTGCACAAGTCTGCCTTTGTCTTCCTCTATGAATAGATACATGGCCTTCACAGTGGGGTTTCTGGTACATTGTTGTTTGTGTATTTCTATGTTTTGGATAGAATCATATGCTATGGATAGAAGATGACAGGAAGACATTTCCTATGGGTCTGTATGTATGCAGGATATACTATAGATACACTGATAGGATAGTTACCAAAAGAAAATTATAAACACAATTACAAAAAACTTACAAGCACAGTTGCAAATGTAATTTATTAGTTTTTTTGTATTATTTTTTCTTTGAAAATTATATTTAATTCATTACCATTAAACAAGTATATATTAAACATTAGCTCTATTCCAGTAACTATGCTAGCTACCTGAGATAAGACAAAATTGAAACAGCTCCTTATGTCCTTATTGTGATATGACATTAATTTAATTTATGCATAACATATTTAATATCATTGAATCTTAGGAAGCAATATACTTTTCTTCTGATAAGGTCAAGGATATTAATAATAACTTCCTTGACACCAAACCCATAAAATATATATGCCATAAGGGGAAAGCAATGAAGTTGCAAGTCAAAAAGAGATGATGCAAGTAATCATATAAATGAAAAGAACACCATTTTAAAATCAATATTACTCAAAAAGTATAAATATAGAAGGTATCTCTTAAACCCTAAATTCTTTGCAAAATTGGAAGATGTTTTAGATAAGTCCCATAATTGTTGGCTTAGCTATTTCATGACTGTGTATGAATTAGCAAATAATTTTATCAGTCTATTATGAAGTCTGATTTCACCATTTTAAATAAGCATCATCTATTTATTACTAAAATATAAGAGTACAAGTGAATTCATAAAAGTAAATTGTGTTTAATGTACATTATTCAAAGTTTCCATTGTCTGTATCACCAAAAAACTTCTATAAAGATATTTTTTAAAAAATAAGTATATTGGCTGAGGAGCAATAGTAGAATTCCTAAAACTACTAGTACTATAAAGAGTAACTTTTTATTGATCTGATGATTATTGAATAAACAGCTGAAAACTGTATAACCTTGACAGTACTTTTATTGCTGATTACAAGACCTCTGCCTGAGTTCCATACTCCTTGCCTAGATATTTACTATAAATATATAATTGATCCCCAAAGCAAAAGTGCTAAAATATTTCATATGCACATGGAAAAGTGGTTTATACCAATATTATAAAGTCAAGAGAATTACATAAAATGTAGCATATTTCAGAAAGATAATTTTAACCCCACTATGATTTTACCAAGCCTTAAATTCATTATCATCACTCCTAAACTCAGAGTGGCTTTCAAGTCAAAGACAAAATCAAAATATAATTTTAACCACTTGATACCTCTACCTAAAAGTATATCAAATACTTCTTGTGGAAATTTTCTCTAATAATGTCAAAATGCAATTTGACTCAATAAAGGTAAAATGTTTAAAGTTCCTCAGGAAAGAATAAGTACTATAGGCTTGGAGCTTAAATCCAGAGTCCAAAAAGAACCGGTGAGTGAAAGTGATATTGTGATTAAAGATGTGCAGAAAAGATCTGTATTAGAATATTACATCATTATTTAGTTGTCATGCATAGCTTAAAAAAAACTTGAAGAAACAAATGAAATGTGACATGAAAACAAAAGTATATCAGAAATTCTTCACCTACTTAATCAAAGATTCTAATTTTTTTTTAAATAGTATGATCCAAGTAAACCACTTCAGGCATAAGGCTATGAAGGAGAAAGCTAACATTGTAATTAAGAGACTGCCTGACATCCTAAAGTCAAAACTCACCTGAAAGATCACATTTTGAAGGATTAAAATGGACTACAGATCATGCAGTTTAGCATATAACAACCTATTCAAAGATAATGATAAACAGGTGATCTTAATTTACTAAAGTGTCTCTGGAAAGATCAATACCTTCTTATCTGAAAAGAGGAAAAGGATCTTTGATATTTTCAGCATCCATAAAAAAGCAGACTAAAACTTTACAGAAATATTTGTGGAACAAGTAGGCATCACACCAAAAAGCAACTGTGACATCTTATAAAATTTTTATACCACTGAATCTGTCAAATGTGGCTTATCTTCAGATGGTACCTATAAAACATGGAGGCACAAGAATCAAAAGCCATCTTCCATATGATAATGTTGATCAAACAAAAAAATAAGTTGAGGTAGGCAGATTTGCTTTGTAGAATTACAGGGATTTTGTTATAATGACTTAGAATTTTGTCATTGCCAAAAGAAATTATAGAAAAGTGATATGTAAGTAATGTAGGCCTATGGAGCAATGCAGATTATAAATGAAGTAATAGAAATTGCAACACATCACTGCAGATTGCAAAAACTTATTTCAACCAGATGCCTAGAGAGGTCTGACTAGAGATTCTATTATATGCAGAAAATCATTATCTCTTTTAAACTAATAAATAGATGATAAATGTCTATACTTTGAATGTAAATCCCAAAATAAAATCGAATATTATGCTGTACTGGACATTCCATTCTACTGGAACCTGAGCATCATTAAAGACAAAACTATTGTTCACAATCACCAAATCATAACATTGATTCATAAAAATGTAAGAAAATATTTAAATAGAAATTGTCATGCCAAATACATATAATCTCCAAACTAGTTTGCTTGAAAAGATATAGTAATCCAGTTCTGGGGGGGAAAAAATCATTATTTTTGTCGAAACAGGACATCTTTTCCATTCTGTTTGCCATTAGAGTTGTCCTGAAAATATTTTCAATGAGGTATAGAAGATAAGTGCACATTCCAATTATAAAAAGCAATTGTTTTGTCTTTTTCTTTAAATTTATTTTATTTGAAAAAAACAGAATAAGAACAAAAAAAATACAAAACAAAAGAAAGCAAAACAAATGAAAACAGTGTCATATGCCCAGAAGAACATAAGGGAGTATTCAAAATATATAACAAATTATCAGATCAAGAAATATTAGTAGAAGAAATTAAATGAATGTAATTTTTTTCTTTACTTCCTTTTCTTTGGTTCTCTGCTGTGTACTTTATTTACTTTATTCCCTCTTTCCCCTTTCATCCCCTCCACTACTCCCAAGCAAATTACAGTTAAGACAATATATATTTATGTATACATGTATTCAAACTGTTATGCCTCAATTTCCTTTAATTGTTCTGCCTCAGTTTCCCTGAATTGTCCTGCCTCAGTTACCCTGAATCATTTTGCCTCAATGGCAACCCCCCCCTTCCTGACCATTAGAATTTATATAAATTAGGGTGGGGAGCCCTGACCTAACATTCCATAGAGCCATAAATTGCAGATGGGTTATTTAGAGGTAGGCAAGCATATCTCATATTTCAGACTCAGTGGCTCCTAACCTCTCCCTTTTATCAATTTATGGTCCTCACCCCCAACCTGTCAGAACCAAATTTATGGTCTATTCACCAGTGCTCTACTCCAACCCTCCTGCTTTTGTCTCTTCTGACAACTGGAGCCCTATAAAGAATCCCTAGAATTCTTCACTCATTGCTGGATACTTTGAGACTTGTTCAGTCCTGGGGGCAACATGGATCCTCTTTTGCAACCAGCACAATTTCTCCTTCTCAAATAAAATATTTAAAACTCTTTAATCTCTACCTCAGTTTCTCCAGCATTATATTTTGGAGGCCCCAGGAAGATATGAGAACAGGATTAGGGATTAGAGACCTACAGGTCTTCGCCTGGAGCCTTGGGGCAACTGAAGTCTGCACTCTTTGTTTGGAGAGTCTAGACACTCTGGATTGTTCTAGAGATACCAGTTTTTGGGACCAGTTTTTGGCCATGGCAAGGATCATTGTGGATATCTTCACTTGGCCATAGGACAGTCTATTATAAAATCCCTGCAAAGTAAGTTGTTTTGTTTGTTGTTTTTTTTTCCTGTTCTGTTCTGTTTTGCTAGCACCTTTAGGTTCCCAGATGATAGGTTGAAGAAACAACAATCTAAGAGATACTCAGTGGGACACCACTGGAGTGCCATCTGTTCTGAGTGTCTATTAAGACATGCCTGGTCTGAATATATCTTTGGACAATAAATCTGGGTGCCTCCAGGCACAAGTTTGTGTTCTGGGTATTTTTTATGTTCTATGTCGTATTTGTGTGATCATTGTCTTATGTTCTTGTGTTCTGTGTGATCAATCTGTCTGCTTTGTTGATTTAAAGAGTTCTATTAAGTTTTAAGAATAATAATTAAGAAATCTGGCAATTGGTCATTTCAGTGTTGCAAATATGTTTAGCATAAGATAAGAGAGAGAACAAAAGTTGAAGCTAATTGCTTTAGGAGGGAAAAAAAACTCAGGAAGGGGGGGAAAAAGCCTCTGAGAGCCAATTTAAAATATATGTGTGTGTGTGTGTGTGTGTGTGTGTGTGTGTGTGTGTATGCATGTATATTATCCATAACCAACTGGTAATTCAATTTGTCTGCAACATTTAATTAGAAATTTTAGGAAACTTACTTAAGTGGGGGGAAATCTATATCCTTTCAGCTTATTGGTCTATAATTTTTTAAAGTGGTATTGTGATTCTGAAATGCCTTGTGTGTGTTAGATGTATTTATTCTGAGTATAAAATCATAGAAAGTTGTGTGAATATTGAACCTTTACTACTGAAGGAAAAAAAACTTTTTTAAAAATTATATTTAATTTGATTCAGTTTAACAATAGCTTGTTAAAACAAAGTTTTGATAACTTGCCTGAAGAGGTCACATGCCTCTAATTAGATAAAGTATATTACCTTCTGAAACATATATTTGGTAATTTGTAAACATTTTAAGTTATGCTTTAAATTTGCCAGTTCTGCCGAACATGTGTATGTTTTATTGAGTTATTTAGCTATTCACTGTATTGTGAATTTTAAAAGTGAATAATAAAGTGTTTTATTTAAATATAAATATAATAAAATTACACAAGTGTTAAGTACAGTATATATTAAGTTTGAAAAATAAAATTCTTTTATATCACATGAACCTAAAAGGCTGCCTTATGAAGTAAAGGGAAAAGCAGAAGAGGACTCCAGTGCTTTGCCCATACATTATGAATGAAATAAACCATTTTGAAGAGAACTCTTGGAATACTTGAAAATGAGAGAATGTTACTAGTTGGGATGGGGTGGAAGAGGAAAGCAAGTTCAGTGAAAACTTCATAGAGGAGGTACAACATCAGATAAATCTTGAAGGAGAATACAAATCTGAAAAGCAGAGATATCATTACCCTTTACATTCTTGAAAATACTATAGAATTATGCTTTCCACCTTTGTGAACTGTTCCTTAATCAGAAATACCCTCCATTGCATTTCTGTTTCTCCAGAAGCACAGATTCTCTTATAATCTTGTTGCCTTGTACAATGATCTCCTAGTTCTGCTCATTTCATTCACCATCAGTTCATATAAGTCTCTCCAGGCCTCTCTGAAATCATACTGCTGATTATTTCTTATAAAACAATAATATTCCATAACATTCATATACCATAACTTATTCAGCCATTCTCCAACTGATGGGCATCCACTCAGTTTCCAGTTTCTTGAGGGGCTGAGTTCTTTTTTTTTTTTTTTTAATAGTTTTTATTTACCAGATATATGTATACATGTCCAAACAGTTGTTTTGCTGTACAGAAAGAATCAGACTTTGAAATAGTGTACAATTAGTCTGTGAAGGAAATCCAAAATGCAGGCGGACAAAATTAGAGAGATTGGGAATTCTATGTACTGTTTCATGGTCATTTCCTAGAGTTCTTTTGCTGGGTGTAGCTGGTTCAGTTCATTACTGCTTTATTGGAACTGATTTGATTCATCTCATTGTTGAAGAAAGCCATGTCCATCAGAACTGATCATCATATAGTATTGTTGTTGAAGTACACAACAATCTTCTGGTCCTGGTCATTTCACTCAGCATCAGTTCATGTAAGCCTCTGCAGGCCTTTCTGAAATCATCCTGTTGGTCATTTCTTACGGAACAATAATATTCCATAATATTCATATACCACAATTTATTCAGCCACTCTCCAATTGAGAGGGGCTGAGTTCTTAATGAGGAAATGGGAAGGAAAAAAAATGCTGGATCTCTCTATAGTAAGTGGTTATTAAGATAGGAGAGAAATAATCATGTTTCTTATACCACCACCCATTTTCCACTTCCCCTGTGTTATCTTCTTGCCCCATATACACTTACCATTATAAGGTAAACTACTTGAAGGTATAAAATATGTTATTTATTTGAATTCATATTCTCAGAATATTGTTCAGTATCTGGCACATGATAATTCTCTTTAGACTACAGGTTCATTGCCAGCAGAGATTGTTCTGTTCTTTGTACTTATATCCCTAGCACAGTGCCTGAGTATAAGTCTTGTCCTCTAATAGGATAATGTTAGAAATAAAAATCTAACCATATAAGTGTAAAAAGAAAACTATAATTGTCTTCAAGTGTTTGAAAAGCTGACAGTCAGAAGTGAAGTTATAGACTATTTATTCCTCTTTTAATATAGTAAACAGAACTAGGGGTAATGAGCAAAAGTCACAGAGTAGTAACTTTATTTTTTTTTAAACTTCTAACTTTTTTGTTAAAGATTTTTATTTTCAAAACACACGCATAGATAATTTTTCAATATTAATGTTTGCAAAACCTTATATTCTGATTCCCCCCCTTCCCTCACCCCCTCCCCTAAATGGCAAGTAATTCAATATACGTTAAATATGGTAAAAATATGTTGAATCCAATATACGCATACATATTTATATAATTATCTTGCTGCACAAGAAAAATCAAATCAAAAAGGAAAAAAATGAGAAAGAAAATAAAATGCAAGCAAACAACAACAAAAAGAGTGAAAATACCATGTTGTGATCCACACTCAGTTCCCACAGCCCTCTCTCTAGGTGTAGATGGCTCTCTTTATCACAAGGTCATTGGAACTGGCCTGATTCAACAGAGTAGTAAATTTAGGCTTAATGTCAGTATTATTTACAAGTGTAGCTATCTCAGCATGTACTGGGCTCTCCCAGAAGGAAATGAATTCCTTCTTACTTGAAGTTTTCAAGGAAAAGCTTGATGACTTCTTAGCAGGGATATCAAGAAGTTTCCTGTTTTGCTCTGGATTGATAAGATCACAAAATCATAGCTTAAGAATTGGAGAAGATTTTAGGGGCTATCTATTCCAAGTCCTTCATTTAACATGTGAAAAGACTGAGACTTGGAGGTTAAAGGCTGATCTTGGTAATATCTAAAGTCCCTTCTAAATCTTAATTTCAGTGAGTCTGAAATCTATTCAATTCAAGCATATTTATAAGGATTAGGCCACCCCACTGTGCTCAGGCTTTGTGATCAAAAGGGGTAATAGTTGATACCTAGATCTATAGAATGTCCAACTCTAATAGGAGTATTTTATATTTTCTAATAAGTGACAGATAGTGATTTGGGGTAACAATATGACCAAGGGCTCACATTTCAGTGCATCTTGCCTCTGCCTTTATGGCTATATTTTTTATAAGACCAACCCAATTTTTAGTGATCTTTAAAAACAAATTATTTTTATAATCAATAAATTTCTCTCCTAAGCTACTGAATAAATTATTGATTGTATTAATTAGCTATGAAATGCCACTATAATATAGCTCATCCATCATTTAACATCTTGTTTAATAACAAATTCTAAGTTACTGGTTTTGGAGGTCTCATAGTCCCTTAAGTTCAGTAAATTGAAAAAAAGGACAGATGAGAATGAAGTGTAGAAGTTTCGGGGCCAGCTAGATAGAGCACCAGCCTTGAATTCAGGAGGACCAGAGTTCAAATCTGGTCTCAGACACTTACCACTTCCTAGCTGTGTGACCATGGGCAAGTCACTTAACCCCAGCCTCAAAAAACAAACAAACAAACAAAAAAAGAAGTGTAGAGGTTTCATGTATGGCAGAGAAAAGGAAACAGAGGTTAAAGAGGGATATTGAAGACATAATAGATTACAGAAGTTTGCTTGTCAATGGATATCCTATATAAAGCCTAGGCCATTGGCTTTTCTCTCAATTATCTTGTAGATAGGTACTATACGAAACAAAATAATTATTGTTCTCTTTGGATATAAGGAGACCCATTTGTTCCTATTTGAACATCACAACAGGTTAAGGTAATGTGTAAAGTTCCAAATGAATATTTAGAGCATATTTATTGAAGATTAGCATCTGTGTAATAGCTTTAAAAGCTTTTTAAGAGAGAATTACAAACCTGTGACTATAAGTTCAACACTAATATTTTCTTTCATCTAGTTTCAATGTCACCTTCTCAAGTTTTAGACTCAAGATGAAACACACTGCAGTCTTTTTTTTTTTTTTTTTTTTAAGAAAACCTATGTGTGTCAGCTTATCATTTAGTCTGGTTCTCATAATATTTGTAAGGAGCCTTTGTCTGAGAACGAAGAATGTTGTCTATTCCAGTACCCATTTGGTAGCTGGAAAGATTGAATTTCACCTGCTTGGGATCCAGAGAACATTTCTTTTAAAAAAAAAAATCTAAAGCTACATTGTTTTTTTTTTGTTGTTGTTTTTTATAAGTCTAACATCCTTCGTGAAATAATACCTCATATCTTTTGACAACTCAATAAATTAATTTATATTACTTAAATTTCATCCAAATAATCCTTTTGATTCCTTATCCCTACCCTTATGCAATGACATGGTCTTTAAATCAATAAATGACAAAGGAGTATGAGTCAGTATTGTCATTTATGAATCAGCAAGACCTTTTTTTTTTTTTTTTCGTATTTACAAACTCAAAATTGTACAACAAGCATTTCTTTCAGAACTATTCCTGTTATCCTAGTCTCTTTTGTTAAAGTATAAGAAAAGAAAAGCAAATTTAAAAAAGGCCAAGGAAGAAAAATGAAGGAAGGAGAAAACAGAAGGTACTGAAGGATCAGAAATAGAAATTTAAATAAAATGCGCACTACTTTTTGAGATTTTTGATCGTATCATCTGTTTGGTGCTTGACTTCCTCTGTCTCAGTGGCTAGACATAATTAAATTTTATTTGTGTTTAGTCATTGATGTCAATGATAGCCACTCATATTATTCTTTATTATAAAGAAAATCTGGGTTCTGTGAAGTTCCATACTCACTCTAATAGTTTGCATATATTTCATAGGGGAAAAAAAAACAACAACAACTAATTAACCATCATGTTCTTAATGGCTCACAGAGTCAACAAATGTTTATCACAGTCCCCTTTTTGGGGCTCTGCTACCTTACTATCAGCCTGTGTGTATATTTGTGTATTTATCCAATCAGAAATTATCTTTAAACTTCCACCCATTGACATAGTTCACTTACTTCCTTGTACTTGCCCTGCTCAAATGCCCTTAATATAATAGAGTTGACCCCATATAAAATGTATATACATGGGTACTGTATCAAGTATTTTATTTATAATAAAATCTACATTTATCATGTCAGAAGATGACAACAAGGAAACAATGCAGAATATAAAATATCTGCCAGATCACTATTAGCCTTCTTTTTTCAATTTCAGAACCTTCCTAGATATCACAAGAGTTACTTCAACTCAAGACTTCCAGGAAATGCAGTTTGCATTTGTATACTTCCCAAATATCACTACTCATCTAGCAGATAAAAGCAATGTTCAACTTACTAGATAAAGAGGCAGACATTCTTAAAGGAGACTCATGACATAGGGAATGGATGTACAATCTTTGTGGGCTCAGGAGTAAATTGAAGAATAGTAATTTCCTCAGTCTTAGATATATGTCAAATCAAAGCTAGTATACCTTGGAATAGGGTAAATGAATTCCACAACTAAGCCTGGAAAGGAAATTTTTGCTCCAACCATAGCCAGTCCCAGTGTCTCTTCCTTTGACCATGGCCTTGAGCTTGGCATTGCTCAATTACAACTCATCAAAATATTTTTTCCTACTACTATCCCTTCTTTCTTTATATCCAGGTCAAAGACCACACTGCTATTTAGTTGAGGAAGGAGTAGCTATAGAGGAAATCATATTATATTATATTATATTATATTATATTATATTATATTATATTATATTATATGTTATTATATGTTATTATATGTTATTATATCCCTACTTTTTGAAAGGTACTGGAGATACAAAGATAAGTAAGATACATTCTCTGTTTTCATTAATATCTTTAATTTAGTTGGTAAGACATCATCACTACTCTATTTTGATAGATTCATGATTTCATTGATATGATTGTGCTTTTTCAAGGAAGCCATTTACATTTTCTCATCCTTCATGATTCCCATTTTTTTTCAAAACAGACCAGTGATTTCAGGATATGAGGAACTTCCATTATGGAAATTCCTTTCATTGATGCAAATCAGTGATTCATTTGTGTCTTAGAGAGTTGCTGTGAGCACTGAGAGGTTAATTGACTTTCCAACGGTCATATAGCTAGTATATGTCAGAAGGAGGACTCCATAACATGCTTCCTTTTTATTCTTGTCCTTATCTTCTTACAAATCATTCAGCAACCACTAAATATGCATTTAAAATATTAATATCTGGTAGAAGTATGAATAAAATTCTTTGAAAGTTCCCTAGAGGGAATGATGAATTCAACTAAGTCAATAAGAAAGAACTTCAGGGAGGAAATGATCCCAAAATTAGATCTGAAAATGAAATTTCTGAAATGGAGAAGTATCACTTAGAAATCCTGAGTTCCTTAAAGCTCAGTTGAGATGCTGAGTTTTAAATAAAGCATTTCCCTATAACCCTGCTCCTCTTTTCACTCTCAAACCTCCAGCTGCTAATGTTTCACAGTCAAAATTACCTTGTTCTTATTCTGTATAGATATGTGTATGTGTTTTCCCAAAATACAATCTAAGTTCTCTAAGAGCAGCAACTTGTGTCAGTTTTATTTTTATCTATCTAGCACCTAGAACAGTGTCTGGTATATAGTAGAATCTTGACTCTTGATAAATGCTCATTGACTGATTCTGTAAAATAATTCTGAAAACTGTTAAGTTCAGTAAAATGCTGGAAGTCCTTAAATGATAAGCTAAGGGATTTATGGATTCTTGAGATTCGGGAGATATGAGCAAACAAATATGAGTAAAATTCTGTTATATGGATGTTTTTCAACATAATAGATATGACCACCAACAATTATGTAGTTCCAAGAGGAAACCTTAATGATTTTTGAATGAAGAAGTGATACCATTATAGCTATACACTAACCAGAGGTACTATAAACAGACATTTACGCTCCCAATTGCTGTGATATCCACAAGTGTCTGATGAATTTAATTCGCATTAGTGATTTCCCAGTGATGTTGGAAAGTTCTTTCTTGAACCTTCAGAGTCAGCTTCACAGCTATGCATACAGTTTAACAGATTTATATCATAAGATTTTATTATCTTTGCTGTTATTCACCTTCTTTCCTTCCTACTTTACTTTCCTATCTTCTTTACTTCCCACCAGTCATCCATAAGATGGGTAAAGTTTAAATCAAATATCTGTTTATAACAATTTGATGTTGGAGTTACTTAAATATTCAACATGTCTTTACAAGTAGTGAATGACTCATAAATGACTTCTCAAATGTCAACTACCTCTGAAATCTGATCAGAGAGGAGTTTCTAATAATCTCTCTTTTTTAATGAACAGTTTAAACTTTTTGCGTGTTTCTTTGACAATATTATTGTTTTCTTGAGAGTTATAGATGTACAAGTAATCCCAAACAACTATCTGATACTTCCTTTATGAGTCATTGCATCTCAAGGGTGGAGGACGGTTTAGAGATTTAGAGAAAGCCAATACAATCCACACATTTTTCTGATAAAAGAAATTGGATCCTAGAGAGAAGAAATGATATATTTGTGAATCATTTAATCTTTACCTACCTTACTCTCCTCATTTGTAAAATAGATATAATAATAGCTCTTACCTCCCAATGTTATGAGCACAAAATATGTGTACAATACTTTTCAAACTTTAAATTACTATGTAAATACTAGTTATTATTAACAATTATAATAATAATATAAATCATATAGCCAGTTCTGTCATTTTGAATATTTTGCAATTCAGTAGACCTCTAATACCATCAGTGTATTTGTTGTTCCTCCAATGTGGATCATAACCTGTCATACCTCATTTTATGGAATTCCTGACCATGATTCCCCATAAAGATCTTCCCATCCATACACAAAAGGAATTTCCACTGCAACATACTCATGAGTGGGCCATCTAGTCTCTGCTTGAAGACTTGCAAGAAAGGAGAAACCATTATTCCTAGAAACCTACTAAACTTCTTGTTCTTGTTTTTGTATTCAAACACCTTCTCCTTCTTGTTCTTATCTTGTCCAATCTTTTTTCTTGTTCCTCCTTCTCCATCTTCTTGTTTATAACTTCTGGTACACAGATGGCAACACAATAGCCTGTCATATACCATTACATTGGTTCTTAGATTATCTTAAACTTGTATTGTTTCAAAACTATATGTTCAATTATGGTTTGGGTTATATGAACTCTAAGGTCCCATATAGCACTAAGTCTTGTGATCTTATGATTACAACCTTGAAATATGTTTCTATTTACTATAATCTTGATGTTAAGGAAAATTTGGTTCATTGAAATCTTTGTAAAATTTTCCAAATGAGATGCATCTAAAATATAAATATATTGTTTAATTGAATCTAACAACAATTTATTAAATATCTATTATATACAAAATACAGAACTAAGAATTGGAGACAGAATTTTAAAAGTGACCTAAATAAGATAATACTTTACTAGAAAGATATTGTTTGTAGAACCTACTTTGTAGTATTATATTCAATCACCATTGCTACTCAATTAGCATTTAAATAATGTTCAATTGCTATTATTATCACCTATTATCATATAAGACTATGTTTTATAAGTGCATTAAATATATGTGTATATATAGTACTTTTCTAACCATAAAGTAATATTCAAATATATATATGATTATTATTATAAAAATGCAATCATTTTAATTATAACATGATATTATAGTTATTCATTACTATAAGTGGAAAAAAACAAAATTAGTAATGTCATTTTTAATTTATAACAGAATTAAAGAAACAGTTCTATTCATTAAAATTATTATTCAAACTGAATAATTTTGCAAATTAAAAATGTTTAATTTACTTTTCATATTTAAGTTAGAGATTTCCCATTTATCTTCATGAGACAACAGATGTCAAGTTTATAAACAAAAATATGGATACTGTAATTAAATATCTGTTTATGGAGGGAAACAAAAAAACAAAGCTTACTCTAAGACAACATTTGTTATAATTAAAATGTAGTTGATACTTTTTAACTCTATTGATTCAAAGTAACAGCTACTAAAAAATGAATGCTAATAGCGAAATAAAACTAAAAATAATATTCATCCCTTAATAATAACATAACATTATTAACATAATTCTTTTTTGCTCCTGTTATTTGTAAAACCTTGTACTGGGCCCTATTCAGATACAAAGCAGGACTCTGCTTTAAGAAGTTTAAATTTTAGCTACAGGGATTATTGTACTGGATTTTGAGTAAGGAAGGCCTGAGTTCAAATTGTGTACTATATACCATCTGTATAACCTCTCTGAGTCTCAAGTTTCTCATCTGGATGATGGGATTTAACTAAGTTGATTTCCTCTGAGATTCTTTCCAGCTCAAGATCTATGATTCTATGATTGATAGATACTTGACAGAAACAGATTCTCTGTCCAACCTATTATACAGGGCAGTTTCAGCAAGGACCTAGAATAAATAACTCCTTCCAACTCATGTCATGGAATTAGAATCATTGAAAGTCAGATATGTTTGGTACTTTCAAAATGATTTGGTCAAAGACTTCATTGTATCTGAGTCTCATGCAGAGGAAAAGATCTAAGGGAAGTTGAGAATTAGAAGTTAATGGTTCCCCGGGAATACTCTTAGCACATGAATCTATTTCTCCAGGGATATATGGGATGTTCAGGGATGACTGGCACTTCTGATATGAGGCCATGCTGAGCCCTTTTCAGGCCTGCTCATCCACCTTTGGTGTCTCTAAGAACCTTAGCATGCACAGTGGCCACACACACTGGTAAAACCACCTTAGTAGATGTGCTAAACCAAGTTGAAGGTTAACTGAGGGATCTCAAACTTGTCAGGGAATCATAGGGATGTTTATGCCAAACATATGAACACTTCCCCCAATGAAATGGGTAAATGAAAATAATTTGTTCCAACTATCACAAAGCCATCAAAGAGGTTAAGGTCATCCACTGCATCCAAAGTCATTGCTAGTTGTCTTGACTTTTGTCTTGCCACTGAACTCTGATGACTCTGGAAAAGAAAATGAGGCTGACAACTTGGAGAAATTCTGTCTCATTTAAATTCAATTTATGTGTGAGTCAAAAGACATAACCCACATGATTTTACCATTTTTACATTACTCAGAGTGATATGGTAATGGACAACTAGCAAAACAGCATGTGCAGATATACTAGGAACTGTAGTCATAACCCTGAACATACATATCCCAGGATATAAGTTCATCTTCTCACTGGACCTGAAGTAGGAGCAGCTTTTACTTTTTCTAAGAATCTCGCTGTTCATCTCCTGGCATGAGGAAGAGACTAGGAAAAGTGCCTTAAAAAATATCTGCTTCACCTAACCCAACCATGCCCTGCTTACTGTGGCAGGTGGGGATTGTACCCTATAGTCAACACACACACACACATACAAGCTTTTGCAAAGATGATTCAAGTGGCTATTAGTACATGGAATATGTGCATACTTATGGACAATTACAAAATTCAGTGGACTTGAAAATGAACAACTCTTATTGTAAGAAAACTAAGCAAGTATTGCATCTGATTAGCAGTTCTGAGTAAAACAGTTGACAAATGAAGGCCAATTTACCAAAGTTGGAGCTGGATACATGTTTTTTTCCTTCTGAAGTAACCAAAATGATAGGGTGAGGCTGGTTTCACAATCAACTAATCTATTTAACAAATTTTATATGCCTCCCACAAGAAGTAAAATTAAGATTTAAGACAACGTGATTGCCACTTACCAGAAATTGCCCTGTCACCATTGTCAGTTCACATACTCCCACCATGAAAAAAACTGTGGTGAGATCAAAGAAAAAATTTAAGAGACCCTCATCATCAATGTGATGAAAGAAAACAAGCTTGTAATTCTGAATGATTTAATGCAAGAAAAAAGCAAACTGTCAGACATGGAAGGGAATGTTTGAGCGGTATGGAGTGAAAAACAGCAATAGCAATGGTTACTTACTTACAACTGGAGACTCATACATCTCATGAAACTTTTTGTCACTAACACTGTCTTCCATTTACCTAATTACAATAAAACTTCATGAATGCATCCTCACAACAAACACTGATATTTAATAGATTATGTTATTTTAAGAAAAAGACAGACAAAAGGTAAGAGGAGTAAGAGTAATGCATGAAGCAAAGTATTAGGCTAGTCAGGGACTTATATTCTCCATGCTAAACATTCACATTCCACAAAAATGGCAACACTAACAGAAGACTTTTTAGAGTGCTTCTCCAAATGTGAATAGTTTGTTGCTTATTTGGAGAGAAAGCTGAGCCAACACAATAATGGTGACAATGGAACAGAGAAAGAATGGGCAACTTTCAGATCTTTAGTATATAGCAACAGCAACACATTTATTCATCTGGATCAGAACACTAACAAAGAAGATTGATTTGATGAAAATGATAGGAAAATTCAGAAGCCTACATGTGAAAAATGAGAATTTCATGGGTTTACCAGCAGGATAACTTATCAGCCTCTAAAAAAGCAGCATTTTATGCCATCAAAAGTAAACATGCAAGTGAAGCCTAGAAAGATATGGGATTCTTGGCTCAGTAAGAACATATGTGAAATTTAGTTATACACTGGTAGTAACAATCCAATGTCCTTTTACGATGTCCTCAAGACAATATATGAGCAAAAGACCTATGGGACATTCCAACTATTCAGGGTTGATAGCACCACATTAATATCTCCTGAAGAGATGGCTGAATACTTGTATGGAATTCTCAATGTACCATCACCAACCAATGCTGAAACTGTTAACTGTCTATCTCAGGTTGAAGGCAATCCATCTCTAGTCAAACTTCCAACTGAAGAAAAGATTTTAAGTTCCAACAGGCTCCTCTTTTGTAGCAGACTGCTTGATATTGATTCCATTGTATTTGAGATTTACAAGGCAAGGAGTCCATACAAAAGCTCACTGAAATCTCTCAGGTTATATGGTGAGAAAAAGTTATCCCCAAAAGTTCAAAGATGCCTCCATTATGTATCTCTATAAAGGAAAAGGAAATAGGTTTTCCTGTGACATTCACAGAGGTGTCTCTTTTGATCATTGCAGCAATATTCTTGCCAGAATCCTCCTTCATAAGCACAATCTTCACCTGGAAGATGGTTATCTGTCTGAGAACCAGTGTGGCTTCAGAAAGAGCTGATATGGTGTCCCTGATAACTCCAGAAAAAAAAATGCCAGGAACAGAACATAAGCCTGTGTACAACATTCATTGGATTGACCAAAACTTTTGTTAATGTCAGTTGAAAGGGCTTTTGAAAGATCACAACAAAATTTAGTTGCCCAAAGAAGTTCATTAGAATTGAATACTATTCCACAACAGCATATTTGAATGGGTTCTGAATAATGGACAATGTTCTTACTCTTTCTTAGTCACTGGTGATATGAAATAGGGGTGTGTACTTGCCTCCATCTTTTTTAGCATAATGCTTCTACTGATCTCATCAAAAGCCTTCAATGAAAATAAAAAATGGCATTGAAGTAAACTACCATACTGACAGTAAATTATTTAACTTACTTAAAAATTATTTCACTTTAAGGCAATATTAAAGTAGAAGAAAAACTGGTTCATGGCTTTTTATTTTTTTATAAAGTTTTTTTTATTTTCAAAATATATGCATGGATAATTTGACAACATTGACCCTTAAATAGCTTTGTGTTTCAGATTTCCTCCTCCTCCCCACCTCCTCCCTTAGATGGCAAGTAATTCAATATATGTTAAACATATTAAAATATATGTTAAATCCAATATGTACAAACATATTTATACAATTCTCTTGCTGTACAAGAGAAATCAGATTTTTTTAAAAAAGTAAATGAATAAGAAAACAAGATGAAAGCAAACAACAACAAAAAAAGTGAGAATGTTATGTTGTGATCCATATTGAGTTCCTACAGTCCTACATCTGGGTGTAGATGGCTTTCTTCATCACATGATCATTAGAACTGGCATCAATCATCTCATTGTTGGAAAGAGTCACATTGATCAGAATTGATTGTAGTATAATATTGATGTTGTCTGGTACAATGATCTCCTGGCTCTGCTCATTTCACTTAGCATCAGTTCATGTAAGCATGACTTTTTATTCATACATGATTGTGCACTCGGTGCAGCTTCTAAGACTGATATGCAACATAGTATGGATCAATTCTCTATCGTTATGCTATTTTTGGTCTGATAATTAACATAAAGAAAACAAAAATTCTCTATCAGCAAGCATTGCACCGTTCATACATAAAACCATTAATTACAGCAAATGGAGAGATCTTGAATGCTGTAGATAAGTTCATTTATCTTGGCAGTATACTTTCTAGGGATGTACATATAGATGGTGAAATTAGCACACATATTGACAGTTAGTTCAGTGTTTGAAAGACTGTGAAGTGTGAAAGAGAAAAATTATTAGTGTACCTACTAAAGTGAAGGTTTACAGAACTGTTGTGCTGACTTCATTGCTGCATTCTTTTGAAACTTGTATAGTATATTATCACCATGCCAGGAAATCAAATCAGTTCCACTTAAAATGTGTTCAGAAGATTCTGCAGATTACCCAGAAAGTTAAGATATTGCACACTGAAGTTCTCTCTAGTGTTGAATTGCCAAGTATTCAACTGTACCACAGAAAGTGTAACTTTCATGGAATAACCACATTGTTCAAATGCCAAATACAAATTTGCCTACAAGACTATTTTAGGAAAAACTCACACAAAACAAGTGCTCAGATGGAAGTCAGAAGAAGCAACACAAAGACATTTTTGAAATCTGAGGAACTTTGGAATTGATTGTGAGACAAGGGGGACACAGGACTGCCCAGCATAGTATGCCCACATCAAAGAAGTTGCTATGCTCTATAAGCAAAGCAGAATTCCTATAGCTCAAAAGAAATGTGAGATGTGCAAATTTAGCGCCATCTCCATTCCAACAGCCATATGGACTATTTGTGCCTGATCTGTGATAGAGTCTTTCCAAGTTCATATTGGTCTTATCAGCTATAGTCAGATACCTTGACTCTGATGGAGTGATGCCATTTTTGTCCCCTTCAGGAATGAAAGACAACAACCTTGTATTCAATCTACAATCCAAACTATACTAGCCCATCCACTGTTCTGTACAAAGGATGCTTCATTCCCATTATTCATGCCTTTGTATTAGCTATAATCCATGCTTAGAATACACATCCACTCCTTTTTTGCTTCTTGAATTCCCTGTTTCCTTCAATGTTCCCTCAACTATCTGGAATTTATTTTGTAATGTAATCTGTTATGTGTTCTTAAATATGTGCATGCTTTCTCTGTTACTATATTCTTATTTAAGTGTGTGTTGTCTCTCCAACTACTACATGATCTCCTTTAGGAGAGGAATTGTTTTGGGTTTTTTTTTTCCTTTCGATTTGTAGTGACTAGCAGGATTTTTGGAATAAAATAAACATTTAATAAATGCTGGCTGATTGACTGATCTCTTTGCTCCCTGCTTCACAAGATTAGTGTGAACAAAGCACTTTATAAATCACTATATGAAAGTTCTAATATTATTTATTAAACATTAAGGTGACATTATTATTACTAATATTACATTATTATTATTATTGCATGCACCCATCCTATGTACAGCAAAGAGAATTGGGTATGCCTTAGCGACATACCCAATTGAAGAATATGTCCTTCCTATCATGAATGAGAATAAGGAAAGTTAACATGTTTATATTTTTGTAGTTTATAAATCATTTTCATAGCTACCATCTCATTCTAAACTGAGGTAAAGCAACAGGTAAAACCCTGTGCTTACTCTTTTACAAATATTATTTCACTTGATCCTCACAACAACTCAATATCCCTATTTTACAATGCATGAAGCCAAACAAACAGGTTAAGTGATTTGCCCCAAATTCCACAGCTTACTATGTGTCTAAGACTGTATTTGAACTCAGATCATTATGATTCCAAATCTAACTATCTATTTATTGAGCCACCTAGCTGTCAAATGAAAGGAGGAGAACATCATTTCCCAAACCCAGTTCTTTCTTGAGAAGAGTTGTCTATTTTAGAAGATATTACACTGGGGTTGCTTCATCTATACTTCAAGGACAACCCCACCTTCTCTCCAGTCTTGATATTGAATTATACACATTGCAGGAGGACCAAAAAAAAGGAAAATCTCCAAATTGACAGAGTGATGTCATTAATGAACCTTCTCTGACCCAGACTAATCAGAATCATCTTCTTACTCAGGGCTAATGAGAATCATTAGGTAGTAAATAAATAAACTCTCTTCTTGGGCAGACACCAATACATTGAGAATAAATACAACTTTGAATGTCCATACTGATAGAATGTACATTTCCTGAAAGCAGATATTATTTTAGTTTTGTCTATCTCTAGCACTTAGTACAGTGCCTACCACATAGATATACTTAGTAAATGTTTGATTTCCATTATAGAAAATGCAATTAAATTTTGTTGTGATATTTTGTTTGTTTTTAATCCTTTTTTTTTTAAAAGAGGACCAATACATCATGAGTGTTGTCTTGACTTGCAGGTGAATTGAATTTAAGTGATAAGGAATTGTACAAAATAGTTATACAATTAAATATCCTCAATCCAGCAGTGGGGAAGCAGTACTGAAAGCTCATTGGTATTATAACCCTATTCTTATCTCTTCTTTCAAGTCCTCACTGCATTCCAAAAAGTCAAAATTAATAAGATATAAAATAAGCCTTTACTTCAGGCTCCCCATGTTGTTTCAGAGCCTTTCTTTAAACAACTTTATTACATTTTACCTCATAATCTATATTCATATATGCCATTTAAAGGGTCATGATGCTAGAGTACCTCTTTGATGGAATCGACTTTTATCTTCTACTTCTCTGAAATAAAGGCCAAATTATCCCCCTCTCATTAACTACTTTGTGTCCCTAGAGAAAAATAAATTCTTCTCCCAAAAGCTTTATCTCCCAAAAAGAAATGAGCAGCATAATTTCCTACATTAGGATGTATTTCCTCTCCTCATTTATGAGCTCATCATCATTGCCATATACCAGCTCTTTTCTTTAGGTACTTTGATGGCTTTTGTTTCCATAGATATCAGTTTTAGCTGAAAAAAAGAAACAAAAACCTGAGTCAGTAGCCACACCAAGGAAACATACCCACCCACATACATACATGCATACTTGCACACACAAAAATATCTTGGATAAGAATACCTCCCAGAAATATGATAACTAGGTTTCACCTATAATGGAATTCCCTGGCATTTCCTCACAGCAGAAACCTGGCTGGAATGATAAGATCTGACAGCCTCTGTGTGATTTTGCACCATGTGGTGGTTGTTACTGCATAAAACCCAATGAAGCTGAAATAGTAGGACTGTAACTTACTTGCTTTCAGCAACTTTTGAATGGCTATAATTCCTGCATGGAGAAACCCTTGATTGCTAAAATGTTATTTAATCTTGATGTAGTTAAATTAAATAGAATTCTATTGGTACTTGAAAGATTAAATAGCTCCCTAATATCTGATCAGGTTCTTCTAAGAACAAGCCCCAAATGGGTAGCCTCTTTTTATCTTTTTGGTTGCTTTGTCTTGTAGCTTTATAGAAGCTATTGCCAGAACTTTTAGGAAAGGATTATATACAAATATGTTATGTGTGTGTATGTATATATGTATATATTATAAAACTTGACCCAAAGGCCACATTACTAAGAGTATACTTAGTGTGATTTCTAGGGGCTGTAGAGAAAAGGTAAATGAAGGAAAATACTCATAACAGGTTTTTTTCTAAGATAATATAAAATTAGAACCAACATGTGTGTTTAAAAATTGGGAATTAACTTAAAATTTATTATATGAATGCAATGGAATATTCTGAATATTCTTATACCATAAGAAATGGCAAATAGGAAAAACATGAAGAAATGTGGAGTAATTTATTTTTAATAATGTTACATGAAGAATACAAAAACAGACCTATATATATATATATATGTGTGTGTGTGTGTGTGTGTGTGTGTGTGTGTACATATATATATATGTATATATTAATTATGTAAAAAGAGAAGCCCATACCACAAATACCATGAAAAAGTTTACTGAAAAGAGTTTGTAAAGGGCAGATGCCAATAAAATAATTTTGTTATTTTATTAAATTTACCATGCAAATGTAGTTTTGAATTTGAGGTTTTCTGTGCGATTTCATTTTTTTCTATTTGTTTATTTCAATGTTTGTTTCTGTTGATAGTCACTAAGCTTATAATTACAATAGCTGTTCTCATAGAGAGAAGATTAATTTCAATAATTCAAGAAAAAAGTGAAATTAGACAAAAAACTGTTGCTACTACAATAATAACAACAAAATTATATTCTGTCTTTTAAGTTATTAGGAAAGATAATGTCATCAATATAGATAGTCCTTCCACTCATGTAAAACACAAATTATCCCTGCTGTTTCATCTTGTGTAATTGATGTTTTATAGGGTTATGGAGGGTAGAACAGTTGTGCTATGACAGTAAAGAAGTCAAGTCCTTCCTTTCTTCTGTATCCTCTCTATGAATAGAATCATTTTTTTTTTTCCTCAGTCACTCCAAGGACTCCTCATCTCTGATGTCACTTTCTCTATAGTTTATACCTCAGCTCCACCTCTCTTAGAGGATAGTTTTCTTTTCTGAGTAAACTGGGACAGAGAGGGGAAAGAGATCATGGAAAAATAAAATAATTTGCAAGCTACTTCTCATACCAGTCATAACTTTCCTCCCAACACAACTAAATAGTCAGCTGATATTTTATTTTTCCTTGCTACTCCAGAAAAGTTATTTTTAAAAAATGATAATTTTCATTCATTCATAGTGAGCCCCAAGAGGAGGAAAGTTCTGGTTAATATATTGTGCAGTTATGAAATTTTTTTCTCTGTCTTTCATGTTTCTCCCTTTTCTCTACTGCATTTAACTATTAAAACACATTGATCAGCAATGCAATAGTTAACTACATTAATTTTGGAAGAAAACAGTTTTAAAACAGAAACTAATTTTTAAGAAAGTATTATGGGAACTGATAAATCCCTTACCCCAGAAAGCAGAAGTAGGAGATAAAGGGATTTGAGTTATCACATGCCTTTATCTCAGAATTTCCTTCAGTTTCAGTAAATTCAGGATCTGCTCCATTCTCTGGTATATGAAGGTCTCTGTTCTCCCTTTCTCCATTCTGCTGATTATAAGTCCATCTTTCACAAGATTATTTCTGCCTCCCCTGCTTCTTTCACATTCCACTTTTGGTTCACAGCAGTGCTGCTTGTCATATGGAGGAGTTCTGATTACCTCTGTCTGTATCTGTATGTACTCTAATTCTTCCTGTCATCTGCTTTAAAAAGTACCCATTCTATTGAGCCTTATGCCTTTCTCCTCTCAAAGAGAGGAGAGTGAAGAGATTACCATCCCACAAGTAGAGCATCTTATTATACCTGTTCATTCCCTTACATTAATCTTCTATATATGGATTATAAAAGAAAAATTCCTAATCCCAAATGCATTTTCTAATAACAAGAAGTTGATTATAAGAATAATTTTCTATGTAGAAAGTTTGCAATAGGATTATCAGATCTTTTGCTCACAACTTTCTTGCATGTTTACAAATTTGGTATTAATGATATTTGTATTTTAAAATGTAAAATATAGTTATTGTTTTTTTATTAAGAATTTAAGGGTGTAAAATACCTATACTTAAACACCATGTGACTCTATACCCTATATTAAAATAGCCACTTAAAAGGTGAATTGACTTGTTTATAATTTTTGTGAAATAGTTTGACAAAAACTAATTGATGTTTTCCTTTTTAATTGATATCTTTCACTTTTGCATAACCTACATTTTCCAATATCTCTTCTTCCTTCCTTCCAACAACAACAACAACAATAACAACAAAAATTCCTTAAATTAAAAAAGAAAGAAAAAAAAACAACTCATCAACTAAATCTGACTTAATATTTAAGTGTTCCAAACTCATAGTTCTTCATTTCTGCAAAGAGAGTAAGGTATGTTAAGATCCTTTTTTTTTTTGGACATACAAGCATGTTCATTATAATTTCATAGCATTTAGTTTGCTTTTCATTGCTCTTTTGCTCTACATTGACATTGTTTCAGTCATTATGAATAATGTTTTCCTTGTTCTGCTTACATTATGGTTCATTTCCTAGAAATATTCTTTTCCATGCTTCTCTGTAATGTTTTGTGTTCATAATTTCTCACAGTGTAGTAATATTCATATACCTAACAGTTATTTAACATTTTTAATCAAAATATATCTACTTTTCATTTTTTATTTCTTTGCTACAACAAACTACTTTCATTTTCCTCCATAATTGAAGAGGAACAAAATGATCTTATAATGCAAGGATCAATGTACTACTTCTTCAGCTATTGCAAGGATCAATGTACTACTTCTCCAGCTATGACTGATCAAATGACTATAAGCCTGGAAAGCTCCATCACAACTCAGGCACAAATACTCCATATGAACGTTTGGGAAAGAGATGTCTTTGAATTTTCACATTTCTTGTTTCATTTGAGCTGCCAATCAAAATAAAATTTTGATATAAATGGGATCTTTCTATCCTTGACTTTCAAGGTTTATGTCCCTAGCACCGGGAAC
Organism: Sminthopsis crassicaudata; assembly: GCF_048593235.1. Lineage (NCBI taxonomy): Eukaryota > Metazoa > Chordata > Mammalia > Dasyuromorphia > Dasyuridae > Sminthopsis > Sminthopsis crassicaudata. The sequence continues at coordinate 189,816,856 of NC_133618.1, read as the reverse complement.
TTTAGGGCAAAGACTATAGGAAATTTATTTACTGTATTCTTATTCATAAACTTAGAATCTGTGCTGATTCAAAAAGGATGGCTCATAAAGGATGTCATCTAAACCTCTACATATGTGAGCATAATTCATGAACTGCTGAATATCCTAGCAACCATTATGGTAAAGGCTGGATATTGCTGAAGATGACTTCATTTTATCTTGTAAATTGCCTCCACTGCATTTTAATTTTTTAACCTAATTCTAGAAAAACAAATTCTACTATATTAAAAAGCAAAAATACAAAAAATAAATTTAATATATGCTGCCATTCACTCTTTTTAGCTTTTAAGAGCTTAAACTCCATTTGAAAAATATAACATTCTCACACACTGGTTAATATGAGGTAATGTGAGGAGAAAGATAGGACTAACAATTGAGGTAGTCAAGGTATAATAACTGAACTTATAGGAATAAAGGAAAGAATTCTAAGAGGTAGATGTGGAGTACATTCTGAAAATATAGTACTAATCTTAAGTTACTACTATTATGTTTATTGATTCTATAGTAAATTTGCAAAAAGTAAAAAGTAGAGAGATCAAGATGGAGAAGAATTGCTTAAATCATGTCATGTGAGGATCAGTTAAAGAACTAGAGAAGTTTATCCTAAAGAGAACCCAGGAGTGGAAATAATTAGATAAGTACTTGAAAATCTCCTTAAGAATGAAATTTGTTCTATTTGGTCCAAGAAAATGAGAAAAAAAAATGATGGAGGGTCTTGTTATAGACCAGAACTCTGAACTTGAAACAAAGGATTCTTACAAAGTACTAAGTCAGGGGAATTGATAGAGACAATGATTATTTAGCATGATATTTAACGGTTCTCTAGTTCAGTACATGTATTTAGTACTTACTAAAGTTCTAAAGGATTCACATCTTTAAGAGAGCATATATAAGCTAGGAGCCTCAACCAGGATTCAATTGGGGAGATTCAGAAGCCAGAGCTCAAGCTTTCAGAACCAAGACTACAGAAGGCCTCCAAGAAAGCTAACCAAGCCTCAGGAAAGAAGACAAACTTGGAAAGAGACAATAAAGAATTTAGACTTTAACTCCTGGCTGAACTTGGGGTGATTACTGAACTGAAACTAAGGATGCCTCCAGAAGCCCCCCAAGAAACCTGCTTCCAGAGAATATTACATTTTTTATTAATTTTATAATTATACATTTTTGACAGTACATATACATGAGCAATTTTTTTTTATTACATTATCCTTTGTATTCATTTTTCCAAATTTTCCCCTCCCTCCCTCCACCTCCTTCCCCAGATGACAGACAATCCCACACATATTAAATGTGCTACAGCATAACCTAGATACAATATATGTGTGTAAATCCAATTTTCTTATTACATGTTAAGAATTGGATTCTGAAGATATAAGTAACCTGGGTAGAAAGACAGTAGTGCTAACAGTTTACATTCACTTCCCAGTGTTCCTTCCCTGGGTGTAGCTGTTTCTGTCCATCATTGATCAACTGGAAGTTAGTTGGATCTTCTTTATGTTGAAGATATCCACTTCCATCAGAATACATCTTCATACAGCAATGAAGTGTACAGCGATCTCCTGGTTCTATTCATTTCACTCAGCATCAGTTCATGTAAGTCTCTCCAAGCCTCTCTGTATTCATCCTGCTGGTCATTTCTTACAGAGCAATAATATTCCATAACATTCATATACCATAATTTACCCAACCATTCTCCAATTGATGGACATCCATTCATCTTCCAGTTTCTAGCCACTACAAAAAAGAGCTGCTACAAACATTTTGGCACATACAGGTCCCTTTCTCATTGTTAGTATTTCCTTGGGATATACGCCCAGTAGTAGCACTGCTGGATCAAAGGGTATGCACAGTTTGATAACTTTTTGGGCATAGTTCCAAATTGCTCTCCAGAATGGCTGGATTCTTTCACAACTCCACCAACAATGCATCAGCGTCCCAGTTTTCCCACATCCCCTCCAACATTCATCATTATTTGTTCCTGTCATCTTAGCCAATCTGACAGGTGTGTAATGGTATCTCAGAGAGTTGTCTTAATTTGCATTTCTCTGATCAGTAGAGATGTGGAACACTCATATGAGTGGATATAGTTTCAATTTCATCATTTGAAAATTGTTTGTTTATATCATTTGACCATTTATCAATTGGAGAATGGTTTGATTTCTTATAAATTAGGGTCAGTTCTCTATAAATTTTGGAAAACCTTTATCAAAACCTTTAACTGTAAAAATATTTTCCCAATTTGTTACTTCCCTTCTAATCTTGTTTGCATTAGTTTTGTTTGTACAAAAGCTTTTTAATTTGATGTAATCAAAATCTTCTATTTTGTGATCAATAATGATCTCTAGTTCTCCTTTGGTCATAAATTCCTTCCTCCTCCACAGGTCTGAGAGGTAGACTATCCTCTGTTCCTCTAATCTATTTATGATCTCATTCTTTATGCCTAAATCATGGACCCATTTTGATCTTATCTTGGTATATGGTGTTAAGTGTGGGTCCATAACTAATTTCTGCCATACTAATTTCCAGTTCTCTCAACAGTTTTTTTCAAATAATGAATTCTTATCCCAAATGTTGGTATCTTTGGGTTTGTCAAACACTAGATTGCTATAGTTGTACCCTATTTTGTCCGTGTACCTAATCTGTTCCACTGATTGACTAGTCTGTTTCTTAGCCAATACCAAATGGTTTTGTAAACTGCTGCTTTATAATATAGATTTAAATCAGGTACAGCTAGACCACCTTCATCTGACTTTTTTTTTCATTAATTCCCTTGAAATTCTCGACCTTTTATTCTTCCATATGAATTTTGTTGTTATTTTTTTCTAGGTCATTAAAATAGTTTCTTGGGAGTCCGGTGTAGCACTAAATAAACAGATTAGTTTGGGGAGTATTGTCATCTTTATTATATTCGCTCCGCCTATCCACGAGCACTGAATGTCTTTCCAATTATTTAAATCTGACTTTATTTTTGTGGCAAGTGTTTGTAATTTTGCTCATATAATTCCTGACTTTTCTTTGGCAGATGGATTCCCAAATATTTTATACTCTTGACATTTGTTTTGAATGGAATTTCTCTTTGTAGCTCTTGCTGTTGTTGGTGATGTATAAAAATGCTGAGGATTTATGTAGATTTATTTTGTATCCAGCAACTTTGATAAAGTTGTGAATTATTTCTAATAACTTTTTATTAGAATCTCTGGGGTTCTCTAAGTATGTCATCATATCATCTGCAAAGAATGAGAATATTACATTTTAGAGAAGAATATTAAAGGGTCTGGCAAAGAGTAAGGCTTGGACTATTGGAGAACAATGCTAGCAATTAGAATTGGACCAAAATAGAACATCTTGCTTCAGGATGTAGTTGATCTCTCTCCCTGTAGAGATTTAATCAAAGACTTGATAAGTACTTACTATGTAGTACTTACTAAGTAGTGTATGTTGTAACAGAGTGATTTTGTTCAGAAATAAGTCAGACTAGATGACCATGAAGCTGTCATCTAATTCTGATATTCTCTGAGTTTGTAATAAAAATTTGGTGACTCAGTTTGTTCTACTTTTTCTTCCTTCCTCCCCACTATGTTACTCAATGACCATATCAAATTATCAAGAAAGGATATAATGACACTAGGAATACTTCTTCTTGATTTTTCTAATCAGGGCAAGGGCCAACTATTTCTATATGTTTTGAAAGCCAGGAGTTTATAAATAGAGGAGTGTATGTAAATAAAATAAATGAAACAGTGATCAAATTGAATAAGAAATGGTGCTTAATTTACTTTGTATTCTGATACTTGAGAAAAGAAATAAATTTAATGGAATGAAGATGAAGAGAGAAATAGAGTTTTGTGGAGACACAGCTAGATACTTCTGACAATCAACAAGGATTTTAGATATAATAGCATAAGTTCTTTATTATATCTAATCTAATTTCTAAAATATTTTGCTTTGTTGTAGCTGTATCATTAGTATTAATGTTTATTATCAATGGCTAGGGTAATCATTTTACTCCCAAAAGAAACAACAAGTAACAAAAGTTATAGAGACAAAGATCAGAAGAATAAAGTAATGAACAAAAATTAGAAGAATGAATAAATATGGAAAGTGTGGAGGCAGATGATAGTATCTATGTATATATATATGTATATATGTATATATATATATATATATATATATATATATATATATATATAAAGAAGGAGAAAATATTGGTTATAATTAGCTGAGTGATGAAAGATAAAAGATAGAGAGAAATGGAAAGCATACTATGTGCATGATTTCCCTCCCCTTAGTGAGAAGAAACAAAGTGGTAGAAAAGAAGCCTCAAACAGCTTGATGACCACAAGGTGGTGATGTTGACCCAGAACAGCTTAGTTTTATCTGAAGTAAAACCAAAGGATAAGGGGGAGGGAAGTAGAATAGAGAAAAGATAAAGGGCAAAGAGGAATAAGGCTAAGTAAAAGGAGTATGAAACCAGAATCATTAGGGGGAAAGACTATCCCCCACCCTTTGTATTTCCATTGCTTAGCACAGTTCCTGTGACATAGCAAGCATTTTTAATCAAAGCTTGTTGAAATGAATAAAATCCAACCAGTATTTTATATTTATCTTTATAAACATCCAAAAGTGCTGAGTTGTTTTTAATGTATTTTAATGCATTGAACTTTATACAATTTTACAAAGAATTTTGCATTATTTTCTATATTTTTATTGCTTAACTTACATTCATCACTATATATTTAAAGTATTCGAAGCAAAGGGAAACATTTCTCTTTCAGAAAAATTTAAGTATCATTTTGTTTCATTTCAAAATATTTATTGCCTTATTTGTAAAAATTTTATCTAAACCATTTTTGGAGAAATAGAAAAGAGAATTGGAGATGATGGAATTAACTTCTTAAAGATTCTCTGAGAAAATGTAGATTAGTTTTAGATTTTTTACTTAACAAAGTACTTTTATTTTCTGTGTCTTTTACTTTTATATTTCCTGTAATTTAATGATGTACAGAAAAGATTTACATTTTTTAATCAAGTGAAAGTATGATATCCATCCATAAAAATGATAGGATGATATAGCCGCAATTTAAAATAAAACTCATTAGAAAAATGTTATAGAGGAAGATACTAGAATATTAAGACTAGTATTACCTTAGAAAATACAAAGATTTGATAGTATAACATTATAAAGACTGAGAACCTGGAAGTAAGTTTAACGAAAACTCACTTTGTAAGAGACTCATCTAAGCAAAGTCATACCAAGAATATTTTAGGATGAAACTTAAACAGACAAAAATGAAAAACATCTATCAAGAAAGTATTTTCTCCAATAATTACATACATTTGAAATCCCAAATGACATTCATAAGTATGCTATATGAAGAAGTATAAATTATATTAAGTAAAACAAAGATGGGAATGGGAAAAACATATAGACTAGACCAACAAAGGAGATACTGCAGGGAACAATATATGGAGGCCAGTGAAGAACTATTCTTAGGGTATCATAAAGAGAGAACTCTTAAGGGTAAAATGGACCTTATTGTTACCAAAAAAGATGGCTAAGAAAATATTAATAATTACTGATTCATGTGCTTACTTCCATATATATATATATATACATATATATATACATATATATATATGTATATATATGTAGGTGATCTTAAACATCCTTTAAAGACATCCTTGATGAAAGCATAAGAAGGGAATAGTCAAGATTTTGTAAACAACATGCTACATCAGACTGTATCTTTGAAGTCATGCATTTGACTGAAAGAAATAAAGACTAGAAGATCTTGTTGCATTCATTTCTATTTGTTGACTACCTAAGTCCATTTGATTTGATAAAACAAAATGCTCTCTTAAAAGTTCTTTTCCAATGCATATGTCAGAATCACACAAGAATCACTGTCTTTGTTAAATATCCCTAAGATTATTAATATTGAGAGGCAAGTTTGATGAAAGTGTTAGTTATCTTAGACAAACACTGCAAAGGTGCAATGAGCTGGATGCAGAATTGAATAGATAAAAAAAAGGTAAGTTAAATTACCTTCAAAAATTGTGCCATTCTTTTAGTGACCTCAAGTTTCTCTCTGAAACAAATTTTATTTTTAAATCATGATATTATTCTCACAATGCTTTGTAGAATTCTACAGTCCCTGAAGAACTTCAACTGAAGGGCAGGATATTCAAAGAACATTGGAGAAGTTCAAAGTGTATGTCAGTAGATTACAAGCTCTATCAATTAAAAGTTATGCAAGAAAAATAGTGCAAAAAATTATTTTGGGGAAATGTAGGATCAGAAATAGATCCAGGCATGCAGCAAGCAAAAAGAATATTGATACTCTATATCGGCATATTCCAGTAGAATACACCAAGAAAGGCCTATGGAGTAAGACCCATTGGGTAAACTTCTAGGGAATATCTATGCACAAAAGCATGTATAAGAACCTCACAGAAGAAGGCACAAATAACTTGCTTGGAAAGAAGAAATTTTATATCAGTGAGATCACAATGTCATTTCAATATTAAATTATTTCTATCTTTCTCTTTTTCAACAGATTTTAAAGAATGAAAACAGTTTACCAGAATAATACATCATTGAACAAAAGTCAATAATTGTGTAAAAATTCAAAAGATGCCCTGACATATGCTTTATCTCTTCCACTTAGCAGGCTATCCACAATAAAGATATTAGAAAATGAAATCAATGAGAAATGTAAAATCTAGTCTGCAAGTCTTAGTTGTTTCATCAATTCTAAAGAACTTATTGCTTAAAATCATACAAAAACATTTCTAAATATAACTATATTCCATTGACTAAAATATAGCAATTCTATTAGTCAATCAAGTATTGTAATTTCATTTGAATTTGGATTGACAAATTTGACAAATAAGCTTTATATGTATTATCTGTGTACATGTTGTGACTGTCTGTAGTAGGGAAAAAGAATGAGTAAATTAGTGAAATGTGTTTCTGTTTACACTTGCTTTCCCAAAAATAATGAAGAAAAGAGGTTTTTGTTTTTTCTTTTTCTTTTTCTTTTTTTTTTTTTTTTTTTTTTAGCAATTATGGCTATCTTGTGATTGAATATATGTTTACATTTCTGAATGAGTTTAAATATCATCAACCTTAGGGATAAACATACAAGGAAAACAGCTTTCACAAATATTTAATTTCTTATCTAAGTGGGAAATGCAAATTATTAGCTTTGAGAAAGTTAGGTTCAAATTTGCCTCTAATAGTTTCTAGCTTTGTGATCTCAGATCATTTAATGTCTCTGACACCTCAATTTGTTTTTTTGTAAAATAAGGAAAATAATACCAGTAGTACATGCCTCACATGGTTTGATTTGGTTTAGCTTTGGGGATTTTTTTTTTTTTGGTATAAATGTAATAATGTTTTTAAGATATTCTGAAAACCTTTAAATGCTTATTGTTATTAATATCATCATTATTAAGATTATTGTAAAATGAATCAGTTTCATTGAGGAAATGGCAAAAAGTAAGGAATGTTCATGAGGTCCTCATTTTTCTTAATCTCTCTTCAGACTTTGACATTGTCAATCATCTCTTCTCTTTTATATTTTTTCCCCTAGGTTTTTGGGACATGACTAATTCCTGGTTCTCCTGCCTCCTATCTGATTGCTCTTTCATAGTCTCCTTGTCTGGATCTTTGTCTAAGTAAGAATCACAAAAACTAGGTGTTCTACAGAGTACTTCCTGGGCCTTCATCTTTTAAATTTCTATACTATTTCCATTTAATAAACTTATTAGCTCCCATAATTTCAGTTGTCATCTCTATGCTGATAACTTTCAAATATATGGCCCTTCTAGCTCTAATTTTATATCTCCTGAAAAATGACTTTTAAGGTTACATCTAGATCTTTTTCTCAATCTTCAGATTCATATAACTAAATACTCAGATATGTCAAACAGAATATCTAAGAGATATCTTAAACTTAACAGGTCCAAAATTTAATTGGTTACTTTTCCCCTAGACTTCCTTCTTAATTTTCCTATTACTGTTAAGCCACAACCATCATACCAGCTACCCAATCATGAAATCAATGTCATCCTCAACTTTTCACTGTCTCTCACCTTTTATATCCAATTTGTTGCCAAAGCTTGTTAATTTTACCTTCATGATATCACTTGCATATGCCTCTTTTTGGGATCAGACACCAGTGAATACTTCAAGTCATTGAGATCAATGTGATTACTTCCCGTCACAAGCCTTTTCCCACTCTAGTGTATCCTCCATTCAGCATTTAAAGGGATCTCCTAAAGCAGATGTCTGACCATATTTCTCCTGCTTCTTACTTCATAAACTTCAATAATTTCTTATCATTCAAGACTAAATTTAAAACTCTCTGGAATGAATTCAAAGTCTCTCATAATCTACCTTCTTCCACCTTGCCAGTCTTCTTAAACCTTGTACTTTATCCTTCATACACTATGATCCAATGACAATAATCTCTTTACTATTGTTCAAACATCTCTTAACTCTGGATATTTTCATGGACTGTGCTCCATGCCTGGAATACTCTTCCTCCTCATCTTCATTCCTTCGTTTCCCCAGCTTCCATCAAGCCCAGTTAAAATTATACTTTCTATGAAATTATTTTCTAAATCTTCTTTTGGTTCCTCTATTGATTCCTTCCAGTGCTATACACAATGCTTGGCATATAATTAGAGCTTAATTATCATTTATTGATTGAGTGGTGACTATTTCTTTCAGTGACCCTTTAGTAACTGCTGGTGCCTAACGTCCAATGAAAGTACAAAGTTTGATATCAGGTGATGTGGTACAGGGGAGAAGCAGAAAATTTGGAGTCAGATATTGGGGATTCAAAGGATGACCATTACTTATTATGTGAAGGATCTTTGACAAATTGCTTAACTACTTTTATGCTCTGTAAAGTAAGGGAATTGGACTACATTCCACACTTGACATTTGCATTTCTGAAAGTATGATTTGTTTCATAAGACTGTTGGATTTGGGAGTCAGGAAGACCAGAATTCAATTCTGCCTCAAGACCTTATTAATTATATGATTTAGGACAGTTCATTTAATGACCCTGGGCCTCAAAGAAGGGATTGGATTTATGAATTCTAAAGGCCTTTCCATCTCTAATTATATAGTCTTCTGAAAGATGACTTTGAAGGTAACATCTAAACCTAGAATCAATGATGCTGTCAAGATCCTGGGAGATTTGATAGGTTATTTCAAACCTAAGACTGAATATATTATTTCATTTCTAAGATAGAAATGGAGTAGATCAATCATTTTTTTGAAATCACTCATTTTGTAAAAGAGGAGGAAATAAACAAACAAAACCCCCCCAAAGAAGTAAATGACTTGTCCATGACTACATAGTTTGTAAGTGGAAAAAGCAGGACTTCAAATGCAATTTTGTTTTCATTGTAGAATATTGTCCTTCATGCAAAATTCAGAATTTGTGTAAATTTTATTGTTATAGTACAAGAAAGGAGAACTTGTTTTTTGCTCTTGTTGTTGCCATTTTTTTTTTTTATGTCCACAAAGACATTGATTCACAAGGAGGAGGAACTCAATTGAGCACTAAATAAAAACCACATAATAATTTGAAGTAAATTATTGTGAAGTAAGTTAATGTGAAATAAATTATTGTTCACATACTTATTCACCTATTTTTCTCTCTTTAAATTCTCCCACTGCCTTTCACACTCCTTTGATTTTTAAAGAGAAAATATAATAAGATTTTTTTTTTTCTTAACATCTTTTCCCTCTGTAGACAGTTGGAGTTGTCAAACTGACAAACTTCCTGAAGACTAGGTTAGAGTATTCATGGGCATTAAAAAAACTACTTGGGTTGAATTTCAGGTCTAATACTTTGGAAGATATCCAAATGTAAGTAGATCTTTATATATCTCTATGTTTCAGTTTTCTCATTTGTAAAATGAGGACAATAAACATAAGGTTATTATGGTTAAAACATTTTATAAAACTAAATGCTAAAGGAAGGTGAACTATTATAATTATTATTATTAGAGACTACAGAAAAATCAAGAGTGATTGTATTTAATCTCCTTTTATAACTTGCTCTGACCAGGCCTTCTGAGACTTTTCCAAGAGGCTAATTAAACATTAAGATAAAATCGTCAGAATTTGAGCCCCACCCAGGTGCAAAGGTTGTAAAAAAGGCTTAAGTGCCTAGGATCAAAGGTCATGGGACTGGGAAAAATGAAAACAAAAAACTTGGAGAGCATTTAGTACAAAGAAGTGTAATTATATACAGAAAGTGTTTTTTCTTTTCTTTTTTTTTTTTAATTTTAATCCAAAGGGTATTGATTTATTGAGTAGTAGCTGAATATATTGTGATATATAAGTATAATAGAAGTCTACCATGCTGAAAGAAATGAATAAATAGGTTATTTTGAAGAGACCTGGAAAGACTTATATGAAGTGTTTCAAAAAGGGACTGAACAGAACTAGTGGTACAATTTACATTATATGAGGATTATAAAGATAAATAATTTGGGGGACTTTTATAAACTATTAAAGAAAAAATGAGCAGAACTAAAAAAATAATAAGTGACTAATGAAAACATTGAAAGACTGAGTTTTTGGGTAATTAATAATTGGTTTAGTAATTAATTTAGCTGGCAATCAATAAATTGGTGATCAGTGATTTCTGTTGGTAACTAAAGATACTAAAATGCTTCAAATCCTTTTTGAAAGAGAATTCCTCTGACAAGTAAAAATCAACCCTTATTGGTGGACATTTAATGAGGAGTTAGGCTAAAAGTCTTTAGTTCTTCCTGATGAGAACTTGGTTTGATCTTGAGGCCCAGCAGGCTCAGGTCTTCTGAACAAGGGAAAACCATCTCCAGATATATCTCTCTAGTTACTTTTTTCCTTCATGAGATAGGTTGCCCCAAAATCTAAGGGGAAAAAAAAAACAAGGATAGAGCGTGTTCCTCCTAGCAAAGGCTCTCCCAGACTGGATTCTGTTTATGTACACTCACCAGAGTCTATCTCATTCATTATTTTTTAACAATTCTTCTGGTCAGTATGTACCCTTAAAGATTACTCTAAGAATATTCATATTTAATCTTCCCATTCTAGGTAGAATTTAATAATTCCCTTTTCTTTCAAACTTCATCTAGCAATTATTCTTTGAAGCTTTCTCTTCTTGGATCTTCTAAAATATTTTCCCAAATTAAAGCTATGTGTAAATTTACATGTACCAACAGACTTAGAAGGGGAAAAAAATCCCCACCCCACCAAAAAAAAAAAAACAACTAAAACTTGTCATGAGTACAATCAATCAGCTTGTGAACTACTATGTTTGAAGAATTTAGACAAAAGTTCATTTATTTTAGGATTGCTCTCCATGAGATAATTTTACTTTACATCAGTTTATGCAAGTCTTCTCAAGTTTTTCTGAATTCTTCATATCTGTCCTCTACTATAACATAAAAATATGTTATCATATTCCTATGTAATAGGACTCTTCAATCATTCAATCTTCAGATCATTCATCACCATCCTGATAATCAGCTTTGAGGGAGCTGTGGGATCCCAAACTTCAGAGTATAAGACCCATAAATGAGAGTTTCCTGATTGACTGTTGAGGAGGACAAACTGAAGGTTCAGAGGATCTCTTAAAGAAAAAAAATGGGGCAGCTAGATGGTGTAGTAGAGCACCCATCTAGCTTCAACCTCTTAACATTTCTTCCTAGTCGTATGACCCTGGACAAGTTACTTAACCCCAATTGCCTCACCAAAAAAAAAAAAAAAAAAAGTTACAGTTTCCATCTGGTATTCTTTTGCTTGTAACTCTTTAGGTGAACAAGTGTAATTCCAATTAGGAGTGAGGAAGGAGAGAGTCCTTTTATCTGCCCAAGATGCCTTTATCTATCCCATCACATGAAAGCTGAGGCTAGAAATCATGACTAGACAAAATTGTGCCTAGGTCCCCGGCAACCCCTTAATTTTTTGTGTTTCCTTTCCTTCAGTAGATCACCTCATGAATGTGAATGGTCTGAAGGTTAATAAGCAGCAACAATATCATCTACTTGAGAATTTTTAAGAATAGACTGGTCATAAAGGAGTATCTACTGAGAAAAAAGTCACAAGAAAGAAAGTCAGTCTTGGTTTTTGATTTCACAGGGGACGCTGCAATGAAACCCTTAATTAGCAATACTCCATAATAAAAATCATCACTGTCATTTATATAAAACTTTAAAGTTTGCAAAGCTTTTTGTGAATGTTATCTTATTTGATTCCCACAATAATCTTAGGTAGCTAAGGAAGAAGTTATTATTATTATTCCCATGAGGAGTGTGACTTGATCAGCTAGTGAGTATCTGAAGTAATATTTGAACTTAGTTTTTCCTGTCTCTAGGTTTAGTGCTCCATACCATATAGCTATTTTAATGTTGTAAGACCTATCAGTCTCTCTGTCAACTGTATCTATAATTATATATTAAATTACAGAATCCTATTATGTGCTGTTTTTCTGCTAGGTTTAACATTGCTTTCCTAGTAAGAATAAATGTTCTGTTTTATACCCACTTCATATTATGCATAAGGCATCCCCTTTTTTTTTTTTCTTTATTTCACTCTCTTCTTGGATCTTTGAGCAATAATTGTTACTATAATTAGCAACTTTCTCCAGAACCCTGGAGCAGGGATGATGGGCCAATGACAACAAGGAACCCAGTCTCCTAGGGTAAAGATCAGGCTTTCCCAAAAATAAGCCAAGGCAAACCACAAGATCTAAGTAAATAGGGGTCACCAGCATCTGTGGCTACAGCTGAATGGTACGCCTAATGTTTTATATTAAACATACATTACAATTTGTTCAAATACCCCCCAAATAATATTCATGTCCAGGTCTTTACTACAATAAAAGTGTTGCTAGTAAAATGCTGCTGGTATTTGCTGTAATAAAAGTTTTACAGATGCCTGAATATGTCTGTACATGAGTCCTTACTTTCTTTGCCCTCTTTGGAACATATACTTAATAGTAACATCAGTGAGTCAAAGGGTATATGAATAGTTAGATGACTTTGGGGGATTTGGTTACAAATTGTTTGCCAGAATGGTTGAACCAATTCACTTAATGATTTGTTGTGTATTCAGTAGAAATTTGTGCTTCAAAAAGCACAAATTGACCTAGGTAATATCTACAATCTCCTGAAATTCTCTAAGCCTCATTCAAGTTCATATAGCTAAAAAGATAAATAGACTCATAAAATTACCCATTTTCTTTCACAGAATGAAAAACAACATCATCTACTATACATGAATTGACTTATTCTACTCACACTCCCATTTTTAAATGCCATTCAATTTCATTGATTATTGGTTTCATAATATTTTTTCCCCCAGGACTTGAGATACAGAAAAGGAAAAGAATAATTGGACTGTCTTGACATGCCTTCTAATCCTGTTGTCCTACCTGCTGTTTTAGTTTCCTTAGGGAAAAAATATTCACTTGGAACCTTTGAAAGGTCAGGATCTTCCTAACATTTTCAGTAAAGTAAGAAATAACTTGGATCTTCAGATGCCTGGCATAGTTTTGTCATCATTCTTGCAATTTTAGGAAAGAATGAAATTTTGCAAATACCATTTGTGTATGTTTCATCATGTGAATGTGTTTTCATTCCTTTCTTACTTTTGTAAACACAATTTTTTTTCCCTTTCTGGGACTGAAACATAACAATATAATGATAATATTTATACAGGGTTTTATATATTTCAAAGTTGTGTTATATACATTATTTTATTTAACCCTCTTATAGATGCTACAGGCTACTTTTATTATCCCCATTTACTAAATAGGAACATTGAAATGCAGAAAAGGTAAGTGTTCTGTAGGTCTAAAAGTATTAAACTGAAAACCCTGTAATCTAAATACTTTCAGGGGCTGTACCAATAGTTATGTGACATGGGAAAAGTAACAGCCTCCCTAGATCTCATCTTATTTACCTATAAACTGAATTAAGATTAAATATATTATCTCTAAGATCCCTTCCAATATAACTTTCCCAAATCAAATTATTAGTTAGCTACAGAACCAGGACTAATAATTCAGAGCTCCTGACTCCTGATGGGAAAGCAGAATGAAAACAAATCTCTTTTAAATGCCTATGACATACAAACTACTGTACTAAATGCTTTACAAATATTATTTCACTTGATTCTCACAACAGTGCTGGGAGGCAGGTGCAACTATAACCATCCCCTTTTTACATTTGAGGAAACTGAGGTAAGCAGAAGTTAAGTGACTTAATCAGCTAGTAAATGTCTAAGGCTAGACTTGAATTTCCTGACTCCTGACAGGAAGTCAACCACCTGTAGGGTAGGTAATCCACTACAGATTATTTATTCATATCTGAAGAATCATGTAAAAGTTGTTTAAAAACTTTTAGGACAGAATTTGTTTTTGAAAAACAAAGCAAATGTCCCTAGGACTCCAGCTTAAACAAGGCCTTGGTTGGCTAATTAGCCAAATTCTTCCTGTAAGGAAGTAGGAAGCTTAGACCATGATTTTGAAAAATCGTGTCTCACTTTTCCAGTATTAGGAGACAAGAGACTAGAATTCAGGTCTCTGGACACCCTATCAATATTCTGACCAGTGCCTCTTGTCCACAGACTCATTGAGGGATTTTCAAGAACATCTAGTCCAACATTTTCATTTTAGTAAAAGGGAGATAAGGATCCAGACTACGTTACTTCTCAAAAGTTCACACTGCTAATTATTGGTCAAGGAACTACTAGAACTGTGCTCTCCTGACTATAAATCCAGCAAGTCTTTTCCTTCACAGCAACTTGTCACAGATAGCTGAAGCTTCAACATCCTCCTTCCCTCTTTACTCTCCCCTCCCCTGCCTTCTTCCTTTTCCCTTCCCCCTACAAATTTCAGTTTCTAGGATAAGGCATATTAGTTTCCGTGAGACTACTCAATTTTTAAGTTTAGTTTTCTTTTTCTTTCAAAATGTGGCAAAGGAAGAGGAGACTGAGGATAACATATGCTAAGTAAATACTTTAATTAGGGCTTGTCTTCCCTGGAGGCAGTGCAGTTGGCCTGGGCTCCCCTTCTCTCCGTCAGACAGTCCCACTCTCTCAGGATTGGCTGCTGTGAGCCAAGAGGGCTGGTTCCCTGGCAAGGTATCCGTGAAAGGCAGCAAGCTGCCGGTAAAGGTGTGGAGTTGGAGCCGAAGACAGCACAGACTGACTTATGCTTAGAGAACTGGAATTTCTGCCCCTCCTCGGGCAATGAACTAAAGACTTTGGAACTGGACTGAGCTCCCAGGACATTAATTAATGCAAGAGGCTGCCTTAGCACCAGCCTCTTGCATTTTTCTGGCCTGAGTTCCAGCCACGCCAAACTGACATGCCAACTGAGCTCGCTGCGAGCCTGGGAATGCATGCCCTCTCCGACCTGGATTCCTCCCTGACGACCCGGCTGCTCCACAAGGGTCCCGAGTACCTGCGCCGGCAGATAGAAAGAGGAGACCGGGCCAAGAAGAGTGCTGTGGAGAGACTAGCAGCCGATAAGGCCAAGTATGTCAAAAGCCAGCAGGTAATTGGCACCAAACAGGAGCCTGTCAGGCTGAGCTCAGCTTCAGAGAGCAGCAGTGAAACCTGTTCTGTGGAGAGCAGAAGGAGCAGCAAGGACTCAAGAGGGAGAAAAGAGGCAGACAGCGGGGACACTTGGTGCCCCACTCCCCAGGTATTTCCCGTGACCCGGAGAATAATTGGCAAGAGGCAACTGAGGCCGGACTCCCTCGTTATCTATCGCCAGAAGTGTGAGTTTGTCAAAGGCCAAGGCTCTGAGCACACAAGAGGGGGCTTGGTGAGGAAGATCCTCCAGGGTCCAAGCAAAGAAAAGATGTTAGTGTCCCTAGATATGCCCAGAGTGAAGGAGGAAGTCAGAGTGGAAAGTGAGGAGAGTCCACTGGAGAGCAAAGATGCCAAAATGGACCCTAAGGAGGCTGGGCTGGATGGTGAAGAGACCAGTTTGGAAAGAGCCAGAGTGGAGAATAAGGAGATGAGATTGGAGAGTGAAGAGCCCAGCGCAGAAAACAAAGCCAGAGTGGACAACAAGGACACTGTCCCTTCCAACTCCCCAGCAACCACCTGCCTTGGTGGCCCTTCTGGGCAGGACAAGATGCCCCTGAAGGCAGCTGTGGCCCTGGGTGATCTCAAGGAAGTGAAGAGAAGAAGCCTGCACCGCTCCAAATCTGACATCAGCTCTCGCTATTCCAAATCCTTCTCAGAGTTTGACACCTTTTTTAAGTACTGTGGCCTGGACCCTGAGGTGGTGGAAGATCTAGGGAGGGAAAACTTCTCAGAAGGATGGGACCATCGCTCCTTCAAGATCCGCAGCGTTAGCATGGCCACCTCCGAAGGCGGCTTCTCCCATCCCAGCGGGGATGAGGGGCTGCTGGAAGAAGAGGTGACAGAGCAGGTCCCCAGCACCACATCAGTGATAGAACGCAATGCCCGGATTATCAAATGGCTATATACCTGTAAAAAGGCCAAAGAGACTCAGAGCAAGGGCACCCAAGACTTAGCTGGTAAGAAGCTGGTTCCTGAGGCCACGGAAGCACGGTAAAACCAAGGTGTGTCTTGGGTCGAGTCCCAAATGACTCCCATGTGTGTGCATTGGAAAGGGAAAGTGGGGAGGAGGGCATTACAATGCATTTGGGATGGAAGAGTGGCTGAGTTATATAATTGGTCTTAAAAGCACAACACATTTCACGGATCATATAGCTAGAACTGGAAAAGACCCCAGATTCCCTGTAGCTCAATCTCTTCATTTTATAGGGTTTTTGTGATGAATTTCTCCTAAAATAAGTAGGTAGGCTTAATTTGATTTATTAATGCTAGAAAAAGAAATAAAAGTAATCAAAAGTTTGATGTAATGGGAACCAAGAAATAGTTTGAAGACTGATAGAAATAAAACTAGGATCCTGGGATGCCTGGGGAAGACAGGATGACATCTGGGCCAGGCGCCAGGACCCCAAATAGAGCAGAGTTCTCCAGTTATTGTCCTAAAGCAGGCCCAGTAGGGGGGGAGGGGAGGAACAAAACATTGATACATTTCCTGTTGTTTCTTTTGTCATAACTGACACACCTTTTCGTGGATCACAGGTGAAAAGAATCATAAAATAACCTAGAAATTATCCCAAGATTTCAATAGAACACTCTAAATATGCCTGTGTTCATCAAAATAGTCTGGCTTTATTGGGCAAACAAGGGGTCTTTCCATTTTTGTGAAAGTTGTGCTAAACTCCACTGTACAAAAAGTACAGGATATATAGTCTCTGAGTCAGACACCAATCACATTTCCTTCTAGGCACCAACTCAAGTTGCCTAGGATAGCTTGAGCTGGTTTTCAACACTTATCAAAGTATGGGAGCTAGAATTTACTGGGATATAACTTACTTAAATTAACTCATAGGCTTTTGTGTGAGTCTAAATGTTTTCTGATTTGGCACCTTGCAGTGACTGAAGAAAACATCAATTTTAAGTGAATTATGCTCTTTTTCATCTGGAATATAAGGGAATGGGACTAGATGGCTTCTAAAATAATTTCCACCTCTCAGTCTTGGTTGATTGGCAGTTTTCAAAGAAATCAAGACTTTAAAAGAAAGCGCTTTGTCTTCAGGTGGAAGGTTACACTGTAACTATGTAATCAGATTTATAGTAACCTCAATTTAAAATAAAACAAAATAAAAATCTCTGAGTCTGAAAACTATGATAAGTAATACTTTGAGAGAAGTACGTTTGGTCTTTGTGTTGACTGGATTTAATGTATCACAGGAGGCTTAATTCAACAATATCCTAAGAAGGGATTTGATCTTCTCTGCTATAATATCCCGGGGTGTCTGCAGGCCAACAGTGTGAGATGTTATATATCATGAAAAGAACAGAGATGTAGGAGTTAGGAGACTTGAATTTCAGTTTGGGCTTGTTACTAACTGGCTGGGTGATTTTAGGCAAGTCATTTAACTTTTTTTTTTTTTTACTTCTCTTTCCTCATTTGTAAAACGAATGGGTTTGAAGGATGTTCTCTAAGGCTTCTTCCAGCTCTATCTATGCAACTATTTTCTAATTGTTTCCAATCTGTATGATTTGGAGGAAACATAGGAGACTACATTTAACTCTGTCTTTGATGTTTTTAACTTTGTGACCTTAAGGAAGTCACTTTAAATCTCAGGGCTGGAGCGTTTCATCACCTGAAAATGGTATTCTTTAAAAAGAATAAATAATGTTTCTTCTAGTTCTAACATTCTCCAATTCTTTGTTTCTAATGCATCACGTCAATCCCCTCCTTTTGGACAACTAGGATAAATTTTATTTATTGATGTAATACCTAAGTATTACCTAAGTAATGATCCACTATATAATACCAATTCCCCCTTTGCCACCAATATACACAAAGAAAAACTCAGAATTGGGTGTCTCTAGGAAAACTGGACTTTGCATGATTCTGCTACAGACCAGAAGTTTAAGTTGAAGCCTCTGGCCCTTTCTTTTGAAACACATCTTCCCCAGAGTCCTTCAGTAGTAGTAAGGATCTCTTTGGATTAAAATTATTTCTCACATCTTTAAGGTGAGAGAGGTAGAATCTAGACTATTAGAAGCCTGGGAAAATATGTGCTTGCATGTGTTTAGGGAAAGGTAGGAGGGTAGAGAGAAAGGTGCTAGTGGTAAGAGTAGCCAAAGTGAAAAGGCCTAGTAGGCAAGGCACAACAGAGTCTTGGGATCTTTATGATCTGTGGAATGAGCCTAACTATAAATAAAGGGCAAAGTGTATTGAAAGTCCATTTTAAAAGATACTGCCTAAAGCACTATGTAAAAGTACACAGAAAAGCAAAAGCTTACAAGCCTTACGAGGCTTAAACCAGTATCCTACAAAGCTAAATTGAGTCTTGCTTTGCTTTTAAGCAGATAAGTGGGAGTCAAGTTTGAATATTAAGGAGTGGAGATCAGAAAATAACACCTGAATTCACAGAAATAAAATCTGAAAGCCTCTGAATGATAGCACTTCCTTTCCTCACTCCCCCCTTCCATACCAAAACAGTGATTTGCAAGGAATGAACTAATTCCTTTCATGAAGTAATCTTTCCAAAGCCAGCTTTACTTTTCAAACTAGAAGCAAATACAGGAAGTTTGCTTGGGCAGTGAAGGCTGTCACCTGTAAGACAGAAGCACATGGTTTCAGAGTTAACTGCTTCCCTCCCCACCCTCTGGCCAAAAGAAAACAATAATGTCACCTGATTTATAAGAAGGGATAGAAACCCAGGGTTGTGAATTTATACAAATAATCTGAGGCACTTAAATTCTCATACTAGCCTTTCTTCTTTAATCACATCTGAGAAGGATTTTGCTCATTTTAAAAATTGTTATGTTAGCATGGGGGAAGGTTGATAAGTGAGACACAATATACAAAGTTTGCTATAACAAATGTCAGTCTTAATAGCAATTCACATTTTTTTTTAGTATTTGAACATTTATAAACTGCTTTCTCTGCAATAACCTTTATAAGGTAGGTCTTTAACTTTCTTTTACAGAGATGGAAACTGAGGTTTAGAGGGGTTAAATAACTTGGCCAACCATGACCATGTAGCTAGAAAGCATAAAGATAAGAATCAAACCCAGGATTCACTCCAAATCTAACATACTTCTCCAAAAGATTCATCTGGGACATGTGGTCCATTAGGCCCAGGACAAGAATGAAATCCCTGACTACTTATTAGTTGGTTCCATGTATGAATGGGAATAGCACTGTATTTGGGACAGAGAATCTGGGTTAAAATCCCAGCTCCTCCATTGTGTATGTAACCTTTGGAAAAATCACTTATCCATGCCTCAGTTTTTACATGTGTAAAATAAGGAGTTTGGACTAAATATCTTCTGAAATCTTTGTAATCTAGAACTATGATACTATGAACCTTACTACCTGTGTAATTTGGGGGTAGGCTGCTTAACTTCTTTGGGTCTTAATTTTCTCATCTATAAAATGAATGGGTTGGACTAAATGATCTTCAAGATTCCTTAGGCAGCTAAGTGGTGTAGTAGACTAAGGTGGAGATCAGGAAGACTCATCTCCCTGAGCTCAAATTTGGCTGCAGACATTTACTAGCTGTATCAGCCTGGAGAAATGACTTAACCTTGTTTGCTTCATCTGCAAAATCAGCTAGAGAAGGAAATGGCAAACCACTCTAGTGTCTTTGCCATGGAAACACCAAATCAGGTCAAAAAGTGAAACACAACTGAACAACAGAAAATTCCTTGCAATCCTATTTATTAATTTCCAGAGCATTGACAAAGATATGAGAAGGCAGCAACATTATAGATAGAAAACTGGTTTGGGGGCAGGGGAAGAAGAAACAGGCATTTATTAAGCATCTACTTCATGGCAGGTACTGTGCTAAATAAACTCTTTACAAATATTTCATTTGATCTTCACAACAACCCTGGCAAGTAGGTGTTGCTATTGTTCCCATTTTAAGGATGAGAAAATTGAGGCAGACAGAGGTTAAGGAACTTGCCTTGGTTCACATAGTTAGAAAGTATCTGAGGCCAGATTTTATTTCAGATATTCATGACTTCAAGTACAGCTCTTTTTATACTACTGTTTCACCTCGTTGTCTTTTGATATTATCTGGATTCAAATTCCTCTAAAGATTTTTATTAGCTGTGTGGTGTTGGGCAAGCTTTATCTCTTTAAGCCTCAGTTTCTACACCTATGAGATGGAGAACATAATACCTACTCAGATAAGGTATTAGTGAAGCTTGGATGAAATGTCACATATAAAACATTCTGGCAAAAATTAAAACACTAGATAGATTTCAACTCTTATTAATATATGCTTCTCCTCCACCACATTAAGGACATAGAAAAAGCAATGTAGTAATCTTTGTTCATGACCACAAAACCACCTCCTATAATTCATTGCCTACAAACATAATGGACTCTTACGAAGAGGAGCCAGGAGAGGCCAAATAATCTCTAAACACCTAAGCCTCCAGTCCTATGGAGCAATACAGGAAGTGAAGCAACAATTGTGACAGCAGGAATTGTAACCTGGAAAGTAAACAAAGACTTTTTTTTCCACTGGAATGACTAGTTCCTGAAACCCATGCCTTCAATCCTATGAGTACATTATAAACAGGATCTCTACCCCTCCTCACAATCCCTGTTTGGTAGGAATACTTGTGTAATTCACATGGGACTCTCCTTTGATCTTACAGTAAATATTCAAAGAAACTAAGGGAGATGTGTGTGTGTGTGTGTGTGTGTGTGTGTGTGTGTGTGTGTGTGTGTGTGTGTGTGTGTTTTCAAAGGCTTCTTAAGTAGGGGAGTGGAATTATTTAATCAGATGCCTTCTAATACCTCAAAGGAGGTCAATGTATTAATATTTAAGAGTCCTAAATGATTTCTAGCTGAAGAATCAGTTAGGTTTATAAATATCTTCACTGGTTCTATTTTTGATACATTCACAAAACATCAAAACTAGAAAATCACCAAAAAGGATTATAGAAACCAGACACATTTATCTTGGTTAGCCATGAATAATGGACAAGAGATTAGGGAGTTACACTATTCTTTTAGGGTGATGGGGAGAAGAGGGAGTAGTGAGAAGCTATATTAATTTCATTTTCTTTTGTTCTTTTATTATTTTATTCTTAACTTAAACACACACACACACACACACACACACACACACACACAAAAGAGAGACATTTCCATATACTAAATAGTACAAAAAAAGAGGTTTGTATATGAAACCATAAATCTTTGTTACACACAGCTTACTTTTGTAAAAAGCATACAATCAATCCAACATGTTAAATTCTAAGATGTCCTATGTGTATTTTCTCTTTGAAATTTCCTTCCATTCTCTTTTGTGCATTTTATTTTAAATATTTCAATGGCTAATTTTAGGGAGGTAAAGGAAAAACTCAATCATTAGTGTCCCTCCTCCCCCATCAAATTCCCCTTTTGGAAAAAAAAAAAAAAAAGAGAGAGAGAAAATAATATATGAGTAAGAATAGTCAAATAAACAAATTTTAAAATCTACTGGTTGTTTAGGTACATAAATGTATGTTTCATTCTGTAGGAGAAGTTCATCATCTCTGTCCTTTGGAGAGGACCATTAATCAAAATTCTTAACTCTTTCCAAATTGGTTGTCTTTATAATATTATTAATGTATAGTTTGTACTCCTGATTCTTCTCACTTCATTCTGCATCAATTCAATTTCGTCTTCCCAAGTTTCTCCTGCCTGTCCCTTTTATCATTTATTATTTCTAATTCTTAATTTTTTTCCATTCCAATTGTTCTCCTAACAGTCAGTTTTAATTTGACAAATTGGAGAAAATCCAAAGCTTAGCCATAGGTGCTGAATTAATTTTTGTGAAATGAATGTTTTTACATAATTTCAAAGTCAATTTAGTTCAACAGTGTTCAAAAACAATTCAACAAATGGTCATTAATGCCTACTATGTACTTACGTCTTTTTTTTTAATGAACTCTGGAGTTTTCTGTTTGAAATCAGCCCAAAATACTCATGAAAAATGAAAAGAAAAAAATATATAGTCACTGCTAATATTCACAAGATAGAAAAACCACAACCATATGACCAATACACAAAAAACAGGGTTACATTTGAACACAAACAAATTCCAACATTTTCTAATATCAGTAGATTTTAAATCAATGACCAGGGAGAAGGAAAGTGTCATATTCCAAAGTTCCTACTGGTTGGGCAGTTATAGCTAATAGATATCATTCAACACCTTTCATGCGTTGATTTTATATTTTTATTTGGCATCATATATATATATAGTCAGTTGTATTTTTTAATAAATACTATGAAATATACATTTTGGTAAGTTTAGGTTTTTCATTTTTTTGCTGATCCAAAAATTAATATTTCATGGGACAAATACAAATTCTACCCATCTCATTCTTAGTAATATCCCTAGTACCAGTGCCCAAGAAAATAGAACTGAAATCCTTTTCCATTATTCCTAACTACACTATCCAGATGACTTGGGCTTCCTTTGAATGCACTAATATCTTCAAAAATCAATAGGATAGAAAAATGTTTTCATGTAGCAATCATTTAATTAATAAATGCTTTTGAAATTGAAATTCCTGGAGAAATTACACACAAACAATCATTCATTCATTTAAAATTATTAAGTACATTCTCTATATAGTCTCAAAAATTTATAGAATTGAGGTCTTTCTGACTTGAAGTCAACTCTCTATCCACTTCTTTATGCTACCCCAGTTTAGGAGAGTTTAAATAAATAAATAAATAAATAAATAATAAATAAATAAATAAATAAATAAATAAATAAATAAATAAATAAACGAATGAATGAATAAATAAATAAATAAATAAATAAATGAATGAATGAATACATAAGTGAGAAGGAGTAGGAATCAGCAGTTTTCTATACAGTTAAACTACAGGTTAGTCTCATTTTCCACTGACTTTGTGAGGCAAGAATTGCCAAGCAATCCTATCAAGCTTATTTCCAATCTAGAGTTTTGTGCTACATTTTTTGAAGCTTTTTGTCTAAGACAACACTATAGTTGTGAGCACAGGCCAGATTTTTAGGTCTCAACATATGCAGCAATTGCAGTGGAGAAACAGAATAAATGAAATAAGCAAGTAAGGAATCAAGTCGGTCTTTCTTCTCTTCCCCTTTGTCCTAGACTTGAAACTCTGTAGTAATCAAATAGACAAGCATATCATCTAATAAAGCTTATGAGTATTTCTGAAGCCTTTGAAAAAGTTGGCATCTATATGTGTTCAAATATTTTCTCGCTTTTTTGTGAATTGTAGTTTTCAAATCTTTAAAGTTTTAGCTGTATCTATTTTAATACTCAAAAGATCTTCATTCTTTATGATTCTTAAGAGTGGCTACAAGTTTAAACTCCAAGGTCCACTGAAGTGGTTAAGGATAGAAAAATGTTTTCATGTAGCAATCATTTAATTAATAAATGCTTTTGAAATTGAAATTCCTGGAGAAATTACACACAAACATTCATTCATTCATTTAAAATTATTAAGTACATTCTCTATATAGTCTCAAAAATTTATGTCAGCCATATTGTCTACCCTCATGGAGCTCACAATTTAGGTTCAGGATGAAATGCAAACACAGGTAGCTTTGTTTTTTTTTTTTTTTTTTTTTTTTTTTTTTGTTTGTTTGTTTGTTTGTTTGTTTGTTTTTAAAGAAGATGAATTTATTTGTTGCCGAGGCAATTGGGGTTAAATGACTTGCTCAGGGTCACACAGTTAGGAAGTGTTAAGTGTCTGAGGGCAGATTTGAACTCAGGTCCTCCTGACTTTAGAGGTGGTACGCTATCCAATGTGCCACCTAGCTACCCCTAGCTTTAGTATTCAGTGTAACATGGTAAGTCCATTAGATATCAGCAAAACAAATTTCTGTTAGATCTGAAGAAGCAAAGTGGTCACTAATGGAGAAGAAAAAGATCAAGGAAGGTTTCCTAAAGGAGGTGGCAATTAAATTGGTCTTTAGAAGATGCATAAGCATTCAATAGGAGAAGAAACCAGTTTAGGCATAGGGAATAGTAAATGCATAAAGAGAACAAAGTACATTCCATTCTTTCTGACTTCAAGTTCAGCTTTTTCTGTGCATTGGGTCACCTAGTTTTCTTGGATTGATAAATTGCTGAATAAGAATTTCTCTGAGGATTTTTATTAGCTGGGTGATATTGGGTAAGTCACTTAATCTCTGTAAACCTCAGTTTCTGTATATATGAAATGGGGAACATTTTTATTACTATCTAGAAAAAGATGATTATAGGAGGCCTTGAAAAAATATCTGAATTTAGAGTTTGAACTTAAGTATAAAAATGATTTTTAAACATTTAGTTACAAAGAAAGATCTTGATACAATTTCTTTTCTCATTCTTTAGAAGATCCTACCAGTTATTTTAAAAGTGGAGGGACTGTCATAAAATCAAAGAAGAAACTTGGTACCCTACTAACTTGGGATTTGAATGTTTCCAGTTTCCTGGCACTGATAACTCTTGTCTTTTCCTTCTTCCCCAGAAACTTTCCCTGAGATGGAGGATACAGAGAACAGATCATGAACTGCTTAATCTCCCTAAAGTTCCTACATGTCTGAGGGAACTTGGGAAGGATTTGTTGCTTCCCCAGAGGAAACTTTTCTCATCTCAAAAGAGTTTGGGGCTCTCCAGCAAGAGAAGTGAATCTTTGAATGACAGAGAAATTGGAGGATACACTGAGATATTTGGAGAAAACATCAAATTTAGTTGGATCTAATGGTACAACAAGCTGCTAAAATATTATTTTGAAGGTGGGTCTGTGCCATGATATCATACTGAACCAGATGAGAATTGGTTGATTATAAAAAGGATATCTACCTATCTCTCTGCCTGTAGAAAGACCTAAAGACACTTAGCTTAAACTAAATATTGTATTCTATTTTTGTACTTACTTTATTGTGGTTAAGCTCTTAAATTCCTTAAGTATTTATTTAAGCTGGTTGTAAAACCACCAAAGAGCATAGGTAGCTTATTTTGGGGAGGTGTTATTAAATAATAGTCAAATATTTTTGTATGATAAAGTTCTATATAAATATGACTGCTTGTTCTATATAGAGGACTGACTACTCTAATGAATATGTTTGTAACAAAGTATGAAATTATTTCCCTCAGCATCTCTGTGGATCATGGGAGGGGAAAAAATACATCACAACATTGATAGAGATTCTTTTCTTTGCCAACTGATATTCCATTATGAGAATTTTTCTTTAGTCATTACTCTAAAAATGCTGCTATTTATCTAAACATTGGGTAATGCCCTTGGTTAAAATAGATAATGTAAAGATGGGGGAAACTAATCCTTTCATTTGAAAGTATGCAGTTAATTCTTCACATAAATGGACATGTATTACTTCAAACAAAATAATTTAGTGCTTTTCTACTGTTAAATACAGTAATGGTCAGCATTCTGAGCCAAATGTCCCTGAAACCAAAGTGGTCACTGACATCTATTTATAGAATGAAGGAAAATAATTTGATTTCACTTTTAAATTATTAGGAGACAACTGAGTATTCATTAAATGTATAGGGGCTGAACCTAGGTATGTATTAGAAAGTGAACATTTAGATAAAGGTAAAAGGAGTACTCAGAAGAGAGGAGCAGATCTTCTGCTTCAGTAACCTATGCCCATCTGTGACCTAGAAATTATAAAGTAGCCATCAGAATAAGTTAGTATTGCCAATTCATACCTGTACTCTTTGCTCACCATCTGGTAATAAAGTTCTGGGTATTTATTAATTCTAGATCCAAAAATAAAAAGTTGCAACTTCTGCTTTAATAAAAGATTGGGAGTAAGAACACCTTTTTCCTAAATCTGATTTACAAATCACTTAATCCCTCTCTGTCTTAAGCTTACCAGAAGGACTATTCACTAACCATTAGAATAAGGAATAATCGATCTTCAAACAATGTCATTATTAACAGAATGTTCTTATTAGAAATAACACATTTAGAGATTATAGAAGGCTGAACTATCATTAAATATGGGAAATAGCAGTGGTCTTTTTACTCACATATAGAAACAGCCTCATATCAAACTATATATATATATATATATATATATATATATATATATATATATATATATATATATATATATATATATATATATATATATATATATATATATATATGTATATATATGTATATATATGTATATATATATGTATATATATGTATATATATATACATATATATATACACAACTGTAAAGTTAATTATGATCATATTTGTCTATACCATATAGAGAATTGACTATTCTAATGAATATGTTTATTCTCTTGTTTAAAAGATGTTCTTTGTACATTGCCCCTTTTATGGGTTTACAATCCATGATTACAGAACAGTTGTGTGATAAATATATCAGCTCCATACTATAGCTACTTCTATTTAGATTCATATTAAAATCTGCTTTTGCCATAGAACTGTTTATGCTGTTTATGATGTATGACAAAAATAAAGTTGTATGTTTCATTTACACATATGAAAATTTCACTTTGTGCTTATTCCGTCCTTTTATAGAAAATAGAATGAATATAGAAATGTGAATATGGAATCTAGAAATAGGATGATTTCCCATTGAATGAAAATAGAAAAAAGAATAAATTTCAAAATTAGGATAATTAATTTTTAAAATTTCTTCTGTTTTCTCTTTGATTCTCACATTTCTTTACTACTAATGATAAGTAGTATCACTGTAAAGATAATACAAATGTTATTATATATCATAACCTCTCTCTGGAAAGAAATCAGTAGACATCATTGACTTATAAAGCAATACTTTCTGAGTTTATGTAGAATTGGTTTCTTTATAGAAGGAATTTTTTTAATAACTTCATTGTCTTATCTTCTAATTTATGTTAGCAAAGTTAAAAGTCCATCACCATAGAGGGAACTATTTCTTTTTTCAGATTTAAAGTTGTTTGAATTAATGTCTGGTTTTGTCATATCCTCCTGGAAAAATGACTATAGCATGTTAGAATTTCAATGAAGATCAATCCCATCACCTGTTCAGAGTATAACCTTTGAGCTCACTCTGGTCAGAGATACAGTTGTAAAACAGGATTTAATTCTCTTAATTAATAAATGCTCTATACAAGAATTCCTTCATAATCAAGCCAAAATCCATTCTTGGGCCACTATCATCCCCTGGATCCCATGTAAGGGCACTCCTATAACTGAAAAATGTTCTTGTACTTGACTGGAGAAATATTCAAGATAGGACAGAATAGGCATCAAATAAGTAAAATAAATTTGCATAGATTACTTTTTTATGTAGGTATATGTATGTATGTATGTATATATATTATACATATATGTATATACATATTATATATATATATACACACACACAAATCTTGTTGTAAAGGATTCTACATATCTGTATATATACATATGCACACATATAAATAAAATGATACCCAATATGATATAGTATATAGAGAGACAAATAAGAAAACCCTGGGCAAGTGATTTAAACTAATAGTTCTCTAGGTGACTCAACTTTAAGTTGCAGAGAAATAACTGATCTATGAATGAAATCACAGGTACAGTCTCTCTCTCTCTCTCTCTCTCTCTCTCTCTCTCTCTCTCTCTCTCTCTCTCTCTCTTTCTCTCTCTCTCTCATTATACACTTGTATAATAGGATTATAGATTTAGAATGGTAAGGATTTAGACCAACCCTTTCATTTTACAGAGAAGGAAATTGTTAACTGACTTAACCAGGATTACATAGCTAATAATTATCAGAAACAGTATCTAAACCCAGGTCTTCCTGACCCAAATTTGGCACTTAATCTACTATACCATAAAGCTTGTCTGTAATGTCCAGACTAGCTTTCTTGAGGATTTCTATTTCTGTCTCCATCTTCTGTGTCTCCTCTGTGTTTGTGTCTGAGTTCAAGCTCGAGCACACACTCATTTGATTCTCTCTATAGTCTGCTTATTTCAGGTTCTCTCAGCCTTTATATACCTTAGTATAATTACACTATTACAGCACACTGATCATGTGGCAACTATAGAACCATTATATCCCCATATTAAGTATATGTGAACTAGAAAACCATTATCTCATCAATTCCACTGAGTTAACACCTTGTTGTAAGTATCCTTGTTCCAAGTATATTTCTCCAGAGTTCTAGCCCTGTACATCTCCCCTTTTCTTTAGTTTTAGAACACAGGTGGTCATGTCCTCCCTGACTTCTCAGAAAGAGAGGGGAAAACACCAAAAAAAGAGATGATCAAGCTTTCCCTGACTTCTCAGAGAGGCCTCTGGACTGAAGGATCTTACTTAAAATAGTATACATAAATACATCAACATGGAAGGTATTACACAAGCACATAACAATATAACATAGGCTAGTAATGATGTAATAAACAATATGAATCAACATGAGGAATTATACATGTCCATAAATCCTAGAAGAATAAAATCACACATCTACCTCCTTCAACAGCCACGAGATAGACCAAAACCAATCTATTGTCCATTTCTTCATATGTCAGGGAATTCAATGATTCCTTCAAGTTTTGAAGTCCTACAACAGTCTCATCAACAGTTTTGATGTTCAGTCAATTGCCATAATTGCCATGCTCTTTCAGTGGTGGGCACAGTCAGCAAAATAACCACGGAATGTTTCTTGGGTCTTCTTATTTGTTTCATGTGGTCTTCTCCATCTTTCTCCAATGGACAAGGCAAATGTGGCTTGTTGGCATCCATCTGATTGCTTCTCCATCTGTAGAGATACTAGCAAACCCTCTTCCCCAAGCAATTAACCTATTTGATCCCTTCTATTCACCACTTTCTGGATCTCTCCAAATTACTCGGCAATTCTCTAAAGATAGTGGAGTTGCTCACACTGGACATTGCCCTTCCAGCAGGTTATAAAATCTGTCTGCTAAAGCCAGTGCATCTTTATCAGAATTCAAAACATTAATAGTATAAAGAGCTAAATTTAGAAGTTCTCTAGGGTTACCTGTGACTCCCCCTTTCTTTTGTTTTTGGAATAGCATCTTAATGTCTCTGTTTCTACTCTCTACTATTGCCTGTCCTTGAGGATTAAAAGGTATGCCAGTGGTGTGTAAAATCTGATACTGTGCACAACAGTGTGCATAATATTTAGAAGTATATGTAGATCCATTATCTGTTTTTATTGCTTGTGGTACACCCATAATTGCAAAAACTTGTATAAGGAATTCAGTAACTACTTGGGCTGTCTTTTTTGCTTCTGGTATTGCATTTTGTATTGCATATTGTAAATATGCTGATATTGCATATTGTAAATTCTGAAAAAATGTTTACTGCAATGTGAATAAAAGACAACCAAAAGATTTATAATGGATCACATCCATTTGCCAAATTTCATTGGGTTTTAAACCGTGGAAGCAGTGTAGGAACATGGAAAGGAAAACAAGCTGTATAGGTTTTTTATTAGGTTCCTAGCTTCTTTTGTTATCCCATATTTGTTATCCCATATTGCAAATGTAAAATTTGAGTAGCCTGATGATATTTAGAATGAGATTACTGGGTTGCCGGAAATAAAGCAGTATTGACTTAACATGTTTAGAAGGTGATCTGCTTTTGAATTCCCATAATAAATAGGGCTTGGAAGCCCACTACGAGAATGGACATGCAAGATATAAATCTTACCTGGATGCTTTCTCACTTGCTCTTGAAGTTCCTTAAAGAGTTGATATATATATTAGAAGCTAAAAATTTTATTTGGGCTGTGGCAATTTTTTGTACCACACCTACTGAATAAGCTGAATCAGATATTATTACATCTCCTGGATAATAAGTAAGAGCTAGAATGATTGCAACAAGTCATTCTGCTAAGTGGACTGAAAAGGAGTTCTTACCACTCTATAGTTAAGTCATGAGAGCATACAGCACAAATGTTATGTTTGGATACATCTGTAAAGATATTGGTTCCTAAGAGGAAGCTTAGAAACTTTTTCTTCAAAAATCCATTGCCGATTATGTAATAGCCAAGTTATCTTTAATGGAGACCCATGTGTAAAATTTGGAGCTGTGGCCAATAAAATTTGCCATTCTGGGATGATTTCACAGCATACATTAATTTGTGCATTGGTATAAAAGGTTTATATCTTGTCAGGTCTTATCCCAGATAATTGTATTACTTGCTTAATGGTCTTTAATAAAATTCTAGTCATAAGCACTGAGTAAGGAGTAAGGCTTTAGCCTGGTTTGCTGGGAGGTTCACCCACTTGACCACACTGTGTCCTTAATGAAGAACTGTTGTGGATGCCTCTTTTGTAGCAAAAACTGATATTTTCAAGGGTTTTTCAGTGACTCTTTCAACCACATTGGATAAAGTCATTTTAACTTCTCTCAAAGCCTCTTGAGCTTCTTTTCTAAGCTTGCATGGTGAGTTTAAAGCATTATCTCCCCTTAAAATGTCATATAATGGTTATAATTAATAGGTAATTAAGCCTAACACTGGATGCATCCATTGGATTTCCCTTATCAATTTCTGAAAGTCATTTAAAGTGTTCAACTTTTCTGTTGTTTTGTTTTTGTTTTTGCTCAGACAATTAGGATTAAGTGACTTGCCCAGGGTCACACAGCTAGGAAGTGTTAAATGTCAGACCAGATTTGAACTTAGGTCCTTCTGACTTCAGGACTGGTGCTGTATCTACTATACCACCTAGCTGCCCCCAACTTTCCTGTTCTTAAAGAAAGTTTTTGTACTTCAAGCACCTTAGGATATACTTCATATCCTAAATATTAAAAAGGAGCATGCCTTTGAATTTTTCTGAAGCTATATGCAATTTGTAGTTCCTTAGTGTTTCTATGGTCTTTTGTAGACTTGGTTCTAACATTTACTCCTCAGATGCACACCCCAAGATATCATTCATGTAATGTAACAATATAACTTTTGGAAATGCTTTTCTTACTGAAGTAAGAGCAGCAGCCACATACATTTGACATATAGTAGGGCTATTTTTCATTCCCTGTGGCAAAACTGTCTATTCATATCTTTTATAAGACTCAGCTAAATTAACACTGGGCACTGAAAAAGCAAATCTTTTCATATCTTCCTATCTAGAGAGATAGAATATAAGTAACCCTTAATCTATAATCTATAATCCAGAGAGGCTATTCTCTAGGCAAATGACTGGGAGATGGAAGTCCAGACTGAAGAGTTCCCATAGTTTCCATCTGTTCATTTACTTTTCTTAAATCAGTCAACATCCTCCATTTTCCAGATTTCTTTCTTACAACAAATACAGGGAAAGTCCAAGGACTTAGAGAAGGTTGTAAGTGTCCTTGATCAAGTTGCTCCTATGCTATATCTAATAAGGTCTGAATTCTATCATTTGCTAAGGGCTACTGTTCTATCCATGCTGGTGTATCAGTTTTCCATTGAATAGGAAAAGGTGAGAGTGCAGGTAGCTCTTCGATAGCAGCCCTGCCTAAAAACCAAAGTACTCAATTGTATTCCTACCTGTTGTAAGATGTCTCTTCCCCAAGGATAGATAGGGATTTTTTTTTCTATTACAAAAGGAGTAAAACCTCCTGTTTCACCTTCAAATATCCATCTCAAAGGGGCAGCACTAACTTCAACTGCTATTGATCCCCCTATGCTAGACATATAGGTGTCTGCCTTAATCTTTGGCCAATGACTGGTCCAATTGGTACCCCTAATGACTACAATCTGCACCCATGTCTACCAACCTTTCCAATGGTATGCCATTTACATAGATAGTGAGCATAGGATGGTCAGCTATAATAACTGCAGTCCAGAATATTCCTGAATTCTGTTGTTGGGAGTCAAAATCTGGATAAATATCACCAAATTGCCTATTAGGAATATGTATCAGGAAACCTGATGCTACTACTTCTCCTGGTTGATAAGTCACTCGTTGTCTACCTGTATTAGTGACTGGGATATTAGCTACACATTCCCCAGTTTCTCAAATCAGTGTATAGATGGACACTGTTTTGTAAGCGCTCTCAGAGGGTAAAATGATCAATTGGATAGGGACAGATTTCACCTCTCTAAGGGATATCTCAATAGTCCCAGCTTCATACAACTCTATTCTCCCTTTCACCCATCAGGTTGCTTCTTGGCTGATTGATCATGTCAGAGTACTGAATTTTTAAAGATTCTCTGGGTGTAACCTTGGCTGCCATCATACCCCAAGTGTTTTTTGCCTGGGGCCCTGGAGCTGGGCTCTTTTTCCTGTTTCCCTGAGTCAATCTATTTTCTGATGCCCAATGGAAGCTTTAGTTGCATTTTGGACATAAGGTTTTAGGTCTTGTTCTTCCACCCTTGTCTTCTCTGCCAACATTGAGCTTTCAGGTGCCCTACTTTACCACATTGAAAGTATTGACAAGACTTCCAGAGAGATTCTCTCTGGAAGTCCCTTGCTATGTTCATCATAACCTGTGATATAAAAGGTCTTTATGCCCACTATGGCAGAGCATCTTATGATCTCTTCTAAAGGAGCATCCTTGTATAATCCTTGTGTAGTATAATCCTTCTACAAACCTCATTAGCATTTTCTCTAGCAAGTTGTCTTATCATAATTTCTGTTGCTGCATTTTCACTAATAGTTCATATGATAGCTGTCTGCAGACATCCCACAAAATCAGCAAAGGTTTCATTTGGACCTTGCATTATTTTTGTGAAGGTTTCCCCTCTATCTTGTCTTCCTGGGAGCCCTGTGCTTTGAAGCAATTTGCTCATAGGGTAATTAATCTGCTCTAAAATTTCTCCATAAGGACCTAAAGCTGCTAATTGATCAAAGGTGACTGGTATTAACATACTCCAGGTTGCCTATTCTACTAGTCTTGTATTCTACAGAGTTCACTATACTCAGAAAGCCACAACAAGTTTTGTCCAGGTTCTAAACATGTCTTTGCTATAGATTTCTAATTAGTAGGGGTTAAAATTTCGTAAGCTAAATTCTTTAATACCATCTTAACATAAGATAATGTAGCCTTAGGCATTTTCTCTGGCTGTCCCTTAATTACTCTTCTTTGTCATCTCTGTTTATTGACTTCCATGGCTTCTTTTTGTTGTTGTTTAGTCAATTAATCATGTTTAACTTTTTGTGACTCCATTGGGGTTTTCTTGACAAAAACACTGGGTACTTTATCATTTCTTTCTCCAGCTCATTTTACAGATGAGGAACTGAGGCAGACCAGGTTAAAGTGAGTTGCCTAGAATTAAACAGTTTGATTCTGTCTGAGGTCAGATCTAAACTCAGGTACTATTATAACATCTCCTTTAAATCCCATCTAAAACCCTTTCACAGGAACTTAAATTTTTACAGGAAACATTTCTCAATCCATCTTAATTCTAGTGCCTTCTTTTTCTTATTTCTGATTCATACTATATACTTGGTGTGTGTGTGTGTGTGTGTGTGTGTGTGGGTGTGTGTGGGTGTGTGTGTGTTAGATTGTAAGCTTTTTGAAGGCAGGGATTGTCTATTATCTCTTTATGTATCCCCAGGCACTTCATAAATATCTATTTACTATCACCTTTCTACATAAAACATATAAATAAAATAGGAGTCAACATTAGCATAGTAATGCTATGCTGAAACATAATAATCACTTAATAAATAAATATTGATTGGCTAAATGACTGACTGCTAATGGTAACTATTACTGATATAATTCCCCCTACTAATTCACATTAGAACTGATTTTACAACTTCTGTAGTTGAAGAAGAAATTCAGCATCTAATGGACACATACACACACACACACACACACACACACACACTTCTGTAGGAAAGTCTCCTTTGGGGACACTAGACTATATTCAAAATTTTTACAGGTTGGACGAAGTTCCTTGAGGTTGCACTTCATGGAGTCTACAGGACTTGTTGAGAATCCCAGTAAACATAATAATAGAAACTTTAGAATATGACTTTGGTGGACATGCATATATGGTGGGGAGTGATGTATTTGTATTTTTATATATATAATTAAAATGAGATCAAATAAGTCTATCTTTGACATAGGACAAAAACAAGATAAATTCATGCTTTTAATTTCTTCCACTTAATCATTTAAGTTAAGTATTTAATATACTATACTGTTAATTACTATTTAATGACTATCTAAAATCATATAAAAAATTCTCTAAGTCACTATTGATTAGAGATATGCAAATTAAAACAAGTAACCTCATACCTATTAGAAAATCCAAATGCATAAGGGTCTGGGGGGAAAATGGGTATACTAATGCACTAAAGGTACAGTTGTAAACTGTTCTAACCATTTTAGAGAATAATTTAGAATCATTCCTAAAAAGCTATAAAATTGTGAGTATCTTTTCATCCAGCAACACCATTACTAAGTCCATACCAAAATGATCAAAGAAAAGACCTATATGTACAAAAATATTTATAATGGATTTTTTTGAAATGGTAAAGAATTTGAAATTTAGGGCATATCCCTCTATTGAAAAATGGCCAAACAGCTTGCAGCAAATGATTATGATGAAGTACTGTTGTTCATAAGAAATGACCAGGGTGGGTGATTTCAGAAAAGCAAAGCAAGATCTTTATAAACTGACACAAAGTAAGAAGAACTGGGAGATCATTGTGTCCAGTAATAGCAATGTTGTCATGATGGTCTTCTCTAAAAGACATGACTACTCTGATCAGTACAATGATGCAAGCCCATTCCAAAGGACTCATGATGAGAATATTATCTACCTCCAGAGAGAGAAATGAGTAATTCTCGATGCTAATTGAAATATAATTTTCTCATTTTATTTTTCTTGAGGGTTTTTTTTTTTGGCAGTATGGTTTATGTGGAAATATGTATTGTTTGATTTTATATGTAAAATCAACATCACAGTACTTGCCTTCTAGTAGATTGGGGAGAGAGAAAATTTAGAACTCAATATTGATAAAGAAAAGAATGATTAAAATAAGTTATTTATAAACTAAGTGACTACAGGGTCAATCTCAGAATTAGAAAATCTGGATTTGAGTCCTGTCTGTAACATATTGACAAGTTACTTAACCTCTCAGTGCCCTAGGGAACTCTCTAAGTTGCCAAGATATTCTGATCTACATTGGTGGAGGTGTCTACATTAGGACATCCTTGTTAAAATGAAATCACAATTCCATGCCCAAAATAACATCAACTAAAAGACAATTCTTACTCTCTTTTTTTCAGGCAATTAAGTGACTTGCCCAGGGTCACATGGGTAGTATTAAGAATCTGAGGCTGGATTTGAACTCAGATCCTCCTACCAGGGCCCTACTCACTTTGCCATCTATCTACCCCTAATTCTCCTCTTGATTTGGAGGACCATTGCCATCAGATAATCTTTAAAGAGGCTGGGAAAAAATGATGGTCCCTGGATGCTTCTTCTTTCAACCTTCTCTTTTTACTGATGGGAGATTAATCTTTCTAAGGCTTAGACTTGATCATGTAGAAAAGTGCCTCTATTCCAATTTTTTCAGTGATTTTTTATTGCTGACCAAGAAAAGTTAGACCTTTGTTGAACATACAAGGCTATCCCACAATCTGACATTGCCAGGTCTTTTCAACTTTATATAATCCCCTCAAATATTTCTTTATTCTAATCAAACTAAACAGCTCCATCTTTCCCAACACAGACAGGTAAGCAGTCATATAGACAGATAGACAGCCAAAAAACACACACACACACACACACACACACACACACACACATGCACACACAAGTTCTTCTCCTAGGTGCCTTTGTTCACACAATTCTCTTTGTCTGGAATATCTCTCTACCCTCCTTTTATCTGTCAAATATCTATCTATCCCTTAAAGCCCAACTTAAATATCACCTTCTCAGGAAGTCTACTCTTAATCTCTTTCTATAAGAAAAATTCTCTCATAGAAACTAACAGAATTTTGTTTGCAAGTCTCTAATTTACTTAACATGCAGAAGTTATGTGCTATATGTATTTATGTTGATTTCTTATCCTTCTGCTCTACACTCTATGAATTCAGGTTGTTAGGTGGAAATGGTTGTTTCCTGAACTTTGAATTTTCTAAGGACTCAGTTAATTTAACCAACATTTGGAAGTAGATTTTTCTCAATGCCATGGGCAAATTTGTAATTTTAGGAGCCGGTGATAAGGTCTACTTAGTGACTTTTCAAATGCTTGGAAATTTTGCCATAGAATCCCTATAGGGTGCTAAGCAAGGGCCTAAAATAAAAGTCATGCTTGAGGTTCCATTCAATAGTATCTTTCTCAATAATTTTCTCAAAAGCTCTAGCACTATCTGGAGAAGGAATATGTCACAGTGTTTGGGCCTTAAGCAGGTTATCTATGGACCTCTTAGAATAACATCTTTATATTCATAAAATAAAATGTCTAGAATTACTAAGGAAATTTATTATCCTAAAATACAGGTATTAAGGTGGTCTGCCTTGTTTAGATTTGTAGAGTTAGTGGTTGTCAAAAGCTAATTGATTTAAGAGAGAGTAACAGTATTCCTGTCAACAATTATTTTCCTTAATCTTATTATGCTGTAGTGAAAAGTGCACTGGACTTGAAGTCAGGAGACAGATTTCATTCATTCATTCATTCATTCATTCAACAAATTTTTTTTATTAAATACCAGCTCCACATAGAACATTGAGCAAAACTAAAAAAAAAAAAAAAAAAAAAAAAAAAAAAAAAAAAAAAGAATTTAAGGCAAAGTTTGGGAGAGACCTATATATGAATATCATCACTGACACTTACTAGATGTTTGACCATGCAGAAGTAATTTGATCTCTTTGAGGATTAGTTTGCTAACTGTAGCACCTACCACACAAAATTTTATAAAAATCATATTTTTATTAAAGTATAAAGTGATTAATAAACCTCAAATCTCTATGTGCTTCCAGGTATATCTCCTCTTACATGAAGTTCCTTAAACAGTTACTTTAGGTTTATATGTGTAGTTTGCAAGCCTCTATTGTGTGTTTACTTTCCTATTGGTCACTCAGAAGACAAAGTCAGTTCATAGCAAGAGAACTCCATGAAATAGCATGCAAGAAAATTCCCTTGCTTGATTCCATGGTGAAATAAATTCAATTCTACATTATCATCTACACTCAGATCCTTTGCTTCCCCATCTTATTACCAATCAAACCTAGTCAAGCAACAATCTTACATAATTTCTACCGTCTGCCTCCTTAGCTACTATTAAAGAATGCTAAATAGAACTGGAGTCCCTGGAGACTGAGAACTGAAGAACTGAATCCTCAAACCATGCAGAGTGGGGACTACAAATGAATGTTGCATATTCTTAACTGAACTTTTCCTATCAACTCTTTCTCTCTTACTTTCCATCTCTTTCTCTCCCTTTCCCTCTCTCTCTCTCTCTCTGTCTCTGTTTTTGTCTCTATCTCTGTCTCTCTTTATATATTCTACAATTCCAGTTTCTTTGCTCTGGATTTTCCTTGTACCTGGAATGTTTTCCCTTTAATCTTCTCCCATATTCCTTAGTTTCCTTTAATATAACTTAAATTCCACCTTCTGCAGAAGGTACTTCTCAGTAATCTATCCCCATGTCTTCCATTCTAAATTACATTCCAATTACTTTTTATATATTTTATATGTATATAGTTAAATTATCTCTCTTTTTCTCTCCTTTCTTTCTTCTCAGTCTATACATATATACTATATTTGCCATATAATTTACATAACTATGCATGTATATATCTTTGTACCACTTCAAGAATTAAAAGTTGCTTCAACAAGCCTGGGAGGTAGGTGCTATTATCCCATTTTTAGGAATGAGGAAACTGAAACGGATAAAGGTTGTGACTAGGCTAGTGTCAGTTAGTTCATAATGGCCTCACATTGAATTTGACCTCAGATCCTCCTTTCTCTAAGTCCAGTTCCATATTCCCTGTGCCAGCTAGCTGCCTCAATTTTCATCCTTTTTAGTCTTTCTGAAGCTTTTAACTCTGTGGATCATTCTCTTCTCCCTACATACTCTCTCTTTTTTAAGTTTTGGGTTTTTTTTTTTTTTTTGACACTCTCCTGGCTTAATTCTACCTGTCTGACCACTCCTCCCAAGCCTTTTGCTAGATCTTTATTTAAGACATGCTCACTAATTTTTAGTGTTCCCCAGATATCTGTTTTGAGCCTTATTCTTGGCTCCTTTTATACTGACTCACTAGGTGAACTCATCAGTTCTAATGGATTCAATTATTCTCTTTATGCAGATAATTCTCACATCCACTTATATAGTCCTAACCTTTCTGCTGAGTTCCAATCTCACATCTCCAACTGCCTATTGGACCTCTTGAACTGGATGTTCCATAGACATCTAAAACTGAATATTCCAAAATAGAGGTTATCATCTTTCTCTAAAAACTTTCCTGTTCCCATTGTGGAAATAACCAAGCTTCCAGTTATTCAAGCACAACATTGATAACATCTATTCCTGACTTACACTCACCTCACATTTGCTATCTGTTATCAAATCTTGTTTCTACCTTCAAATATCTCATACATATATTGCAACTCACATGGCAACAACCCTACTATAGTCATCATTAACTTATGTCTGGACCTTTTGTAGTAGCTTTCTATTTGATCTTCCTTAATCAAGTACCTTTCTACTCCTTACTCAAAGTAACCCTTCACTGAATGGCCAAAATGATTTTACTAAGTCACAGGGCTGACCATATCACCTTACCCAGTCCCAACTCAGTAAATTCCAGAGACTTCCAATTATTTCGAAGCTCAAATATTAAATCCCCAGTTAGACATTAAAGCCAGCCCTCATAACCTCATTCCTTCCTATTTTTCCAATCTTATACATTACTCCACCAAAAATACTCTACAATCCAGTTTCTACAATTCCAGTTTCTTTGCTCTGGATTTTCCTTGTACCTGGAATGCTTTCCCTTTTAATCTTCTCTTATATTTCTTAGTTTTCTATCCCCATGTCTTCCCTTCTAAACTAGGTTCCAATTACTTTTTATATATTTTATATGTATCTAGTTAAATTATCAAACCATCCCCCACAAGAATTATGCTCACACACACTTCCACTCTTTGTGGACTTCTCCATGCTTTATTAACATAATAAGCTGTTTCTTTTTTATTAAAGCTTTTTATTTTCAAAACATATGCATAGATAATTTTTCAACATTGACCCTTGCAAAACCTCGTGCTCCAAATTTTCCCCTTTCCCCCCACCCCCTCCCCTAGATGGCAAATAATCCAATATGTGTTAAAAATATTTTTAAAAATATATGTTAAATCCAATATATGTATGCATATTTATACAATTATCTTGCTGCACAAAAAAAATCAGATCAAAAAGGAAAAAATGGTAAAAAAAACAAAATGAAAGGAAACACAACAAAAAGAGTGAAAATTCTATGCTGTGATCCATACTCAGTTCCCACAGTCCTCTCTCTGGGTGTAGAGGGCTCTCTTCATCATAAGATCATTGAAACTAGCCTGAATCATCTGATTATTGGAGTCACCTCCATCAGAATGGATCATTGTATAATCTTGCTGTGGCCATGTATAATGATCTGCTGGTTCTGCTCATTTCACTTAGCATCAGTTCATGTAAGTCTCTTCAGGCCTCCCTAAAATAATCCTGCTGATTATTTCTTATAGAACAATAATATTCCATAACATTCATATACTATAATTTATTCAGCCATTCTCCAACTAATGGGCATCTACTCAGTTTCTAGTTTCTTGCCACATTGTAAGCTCTTAATAAATGTTTATTAATTGATCAACACAGTGCTGTGCATTCTGCTTCACTGATCTTATGATAACTATTGCTCACATAATCTAAGGTAAGTATTTTCTTTGTTGCTGATTGTACCCAGAGTCTCTGCTGGGTGCTTCTACCTGTTGTTCACCTCTTCATGGATACTCAAGCCATCTGGATTTCAGTTTATTGGGATATTGTGACTAGAACTCCTCCCTAATAAGAACTTTTTACGTACAGCCAGACAGAGCACCCCCAAAATAAGATAAATCTTTTGGGATCCTACATCTATATCTTAAGTCAAAGTCCTCTATTATAGATAATTACTTAACTTAAAGTTAGATATTCCCCATGTCCTTTCTGACTGGCATGAAACTGATATTGAACTCAAAAAAGAAAATGTCAATTGAATGGATAAAATCATTGTTCTCTCTATCTCTCAAGCCATATTTTATTAGGCATATCTTTCTACAGCAATGCCAATTGTTCTGGTGCTATATTTTGATCAACAAAAATCCTACATACCTACAGCTAAATATTAGCCTTTTTTACTTTAAGTATGGTCTCTGCCCTTATATAATTCATGTAATATAGGAAATTGAGACACAAGAATTAGCTACACACTGTACTTTTGCAAAATTTATTAGAGAGTAACAGTTACATATTAACTGAGATTTTTGTATTTCAAACTGCATTTAATTTGAGCTTGAATTCACACCTAGATAATTCACATTGGGACTATTTTTACCCTTAGCAACTATGGTTCCTTCTAGTGCTCACCTTTGCCCTTTAGCCTAAATTAACTTGATTTTTTTCAAAAGTATTGGT
The DNA here is from genome assembly GCF_048593235.1 of Sminthopsis crassicaudata. Lineage (NCBI taxonomy): Eukaryota > Metazoa > Chordata > Mammalia > Dasyuromorphia > Dasyuridae > Sminthopsis > Sminthopsis crassicaudata. The sequence continues at coordinate 189,775,660 of NC_133618.1, read as the reverse complement.
TGTATTGGAGATCAAGAACTTTATTACTTCAGATGAGATGGCCTCTACATATGTCCTACCACTGTTTCCTAAGGTGCTTCAAGCTTTACCATTTCCTTGACTATATGCCCTAAAATCCCCTAACGCTGTTAACTGGCCTAATTACATTAACCTAAAGACCCCTGGACCTTGCTGTCTGCTTCACTGTTGAACATTAACAATTTTTAGGCCTTTACATCTGACACCAAATGGAGCATTCTTTAAAATGTTGTCTTCTCTTTTTTGGGTAGGTCAATTATTTATGTCTGATGCTATGACTACATGAAGTTTTCTTGGCAAGCATAGAGGAGGGACTTAGAATTTCCTTTTCCAGCTCATTTACAAATAAAAAAAACTGAGGCAAACAGGTTAAATGAGTTGCTTAGGGTCACACAGCTATTTGAATTCATGTCTTCCTGGATCCAGGATTAGCACTCAATTTACTGTGCCATCTAACTGCCCCTCCTTTAATTGGGATTTAAGTTTACTCAGATCAATAATTTTTCTTTCTATTTGTATCCTTAGAACTTAGAATAATGCTTAGCACAGAGTAAGTGCTTAATAAATGGTCATTTATCCATTCATTCATTCATTATGTTGCAAAAGTCTTGCAAAAAACACAGGGTAATTTATAGAGAGACTTCAGAAGTCATCTAATTCCTTCCCTTCATTTTATAAAGAAGGAAATTGAGGTTCAGAAAAATGAAATTTATGAGGTTAGTGGTAGTTGTGATGAAGTGCAAGAATTAGGGTAGGAGATCCCCTCTGCAGGGCCTATGTGAAAGAATTCCCAAACCCGAAATCTGAGTGGCAAAAGGGATTTATTGGCACTGGGAAGCCAGCCTGCTAGGAAGGCAGACTTCTAAGTGGGTAAAAAGGTCCTGTTAAAAAGATAGCAAAGGTTAACACTGAAAAGACAATATCTTCACCAGTGGGCAAAAAGTCCTAGCAGGGCAGCTTGCTAAGAAGGCAGCTTTCTTGGAAAGCATAATTCTATTTAAGACTTTTGTGAAGATTTGGGATTCAGAATCTTCTCTTATTAGCTGTCCAATGCTTCAATTCAATTCAAAATTGAATAAGATTAATTAACTGGGAGTTTGAGTCAATGTTGACAATGCCCCCGGCCTAGATCTCCAATTAAAAAGAGATTACTTATCTTTAGAGTTTGAGCTACTGACCGGGGTTCCAGACTAATCTTCAACTCAATAGAGAGTTTGACCAAGTCCCTGGCCATGATCTCCAACAGAATGAGACCACTTAACTGCCCTGAAGAGTGAGCCTTTTTCAGAGGAGCTTGAACTCTGAACTTTGATGGGGTTCACCCCATCAACATGACTTACTCAAAGCCAAAAGTAGTAATGACAAAGGAAAGTTTTTAACCTAGGTTTTCTAACCAAACCCAGTGCCTCTGTGAAATGCAAATCTTCTCTAGAAAAACTAATATTGACACCATTATAAAACTTTAGATGTATAAAATAGTGGCATTGAAACAATGGGACACAGGACCCATATTATGAATTTAGGGAAAGGAAAAAAAAAAGAGTTTAAGTGAAGAATGGACCCTCTACAAGTCCTGCAGTGGGATTGTGGATGTCATAGATGGCCTGATACCTAAGAGATAAGCATTAGGGTTTCCAAGTTGGGAAAGGAGCAGTTGAAGGGCTGTAAGAACATCAAGCACAAACTATCTTGACCTCACATTTTTGCTTTGGAACAACTCTGGACTACCACAATAGGGTTTTATTTCAAGATATGATTTTTTAAATTTAAAATAAGTTTTAATATATTTAGTTTAATAAGGAATTAAAAATAACACACCCCAAAAGTGGTCATTCCAGTAATTGAAGCCATCCAATAAAATAAAATCTCCTATGCAGTATACTTTGATATCTCAACTGGTGAGAGACTCCTAAGATTATAGAGCTCAAAAGTAGCATAGTCAGAATTCAAACTCAAGCAACCATAACACTAAGTTCCATACTTCTCCACTGTTCTACTTTCAAATACAGAACTATTAAGCATCACAGCCAATTAATGGACTAGATTCAATCATATGTAAGATTCTTTCATTCTCTAAAATTCTTTAATTCTGTACAATATTGCCTGCATCTCACCCTACTTTTCAGTATCTGCCACATCAAAAAAAAAAAAAAAATTCTTAGGAGAGCACAGTTTTGATCTGATAAATTTGAAAAAGAACTTTATACTAAGCTGTTCCTTACCAAACTTTGACTTTTTGTATTTCAAAAATGTCATTCTATTACCAAAAAGAAAACTTTATATTCCCTTCATTGTCTAGGTATGTTGTTAGCACATCCCAGTTTTACACAGGTAGACACTGAAGTCTTTTTTCTCAGATATGGATTATAAAGAAGAACATGGTAGTAAGGTGATGAAGTAGAACTGTGTCCCCTGATTTTTGTGAAGGGTGGGCCACCTGGCTTGAGGAAATTCCTAAAAATGATCCCCTATCTGGTTCCCATGGGAATCTCCCACCTCCAGTTCATCTGGGAATCACTTTGGTCTGGGAAACAATCATTTGAATTGAAAATTAGCCCCTAAATCATTTCTTAGCCCTAAACCATAGAAGGCTGGATAAAATTCAAGATTCAGTACCCAAACTTTTGCTAATTCCTATCAAGAAACTGGCCCACTCAGTAATTTCTCAGTGATAATAAAGCTATCTTTTGCCAAAAACCTTGCTTGCAGATTGGGAACTGTGAATTCTTTTGCAAAAACCTGCAACACCTGCCTGGGACCCCATTGCTATTAGAGTATCTCTCACTCCTCATTTCTCACCCCTCAACAGAGGTACTGATAAGATCAGTCTGATTCATCCTAGCCTGAGGACTCTTGTTTACCCACATGGGAGTGTTCCTCAGAGTCAGCTCCCAGAGTTTAACCAGATGCAAACCTTTTCTTCCTTGTCCCTTCCATGTACTAGCCTGTTCTGGCTTGTAAGAGTTCCTTTTTACTTCATTTGCTTTTTTCTTCTCCAAAGGTTAAGTAGCAAATCTATACCAAAAGCCACATGAAGGGACTGGGCTTTTTGCCATGTCTTTACCAAGCCTCCAAATCTGAAAAAAGCCAAATCTTAGGGTCTCATTTATAAAATTTTCTTATTTTGACCATTTGTCTTTCCTTAGTTTAGAATTAAAAGTTCACAATGTACAGGGGAATATCATTAACGTCATACTGAGAAAGGATAGAACCTAGACCTATGATTTTATTTGTCCAAAAAACTCAACATGAGGAAAGTCCTTAAATCAAGGAAGAACAATACTTTCTCTGAAACTAATGGTCTTAGAGAAATGTCCAGAACACAAAGAATATAAGTGACTTGCCTAGAGCTACAGAATCTCTATGTGTCAGAGGAAGAACTTAAACCCAGGTCTTCTGAGTACTGGGACAGGCTCTCCATTCATGAAACACATGCTGACTCACATGCTGAAAAATCCTTGAAAGATTAACATCTTTCCATTTTTATTTATTTTCCTTCCATCTTATTTACTTGGGTATCTGTTTAATTTGGCTTACATGAACCAGTTATAGATTAATAACATCATTCAATTAAGATGAAAATAAAAACATTAAGAAAAATTAATATGCAAAGAATATTGTTAACTAATACTAATTAGCATTTATACTTCTTTTATTTAGATCAGCCATGTCTTTGTTCTAAGTAGATCTTGCCTTGATTATCATTCTTCATACCCACAAAAATGTTTTTTTGATTGTCACAAATTTACATTTTTATAACTGATGAGGTTTGGCACAGGGCAGAGAGTTGTGGGAACCCCTTCTGGTCACCACAGATCCTTCATAAAAGAATTTATGAACCTGAAAAGTTACTGACAAAAAGAAGTTTATTGTTGGAACTGAGAAGTCAGTCTTTGCCAGGAAGACTGAATTCTCAGTGCCAAGATAAAGTTCCTAACAGAGAAATCTCCTAGTAGAGAAATTCTGACAGAGAGGTAAAGAGGGGTGTAGTCCTGTTAGGGAAATAGGTGAGAAAGATAAAGAGGGGCTGACACTGAGAAAATAATGCCTTCTCAGTGGGCAGAGGATTCTCCCAGACAGCTATGCCAAGGGAGGTCCCTTGGCTTGGCATGATTCCTGCATTGGGCCTCTGCAAAAAAAGTGCTCCAAGTTGACCCTTTTTATAATTTGAAACTTTTACTAGGGGTTGGGAGTAGTTTGAGTTGAAATCAGACCAAAATCTTTGAATTGTGTAGAAGTTTCAATTGAATGAGATTACTGCCCCCAGGCCTAGATTTCCAGTAGAATGGAACGGCTTACTAGGAGTAGTAGAGCCAATTTGCAGCTCAATAGAAATCTAGATCTCCAGCTTAGGCTAAGTAGCAGTGGTCCTAGACTCAACTAGTCCCACCAAGATAACAAGATGAAACCACTTTATCTTGATTCTCTGGGGCAGGTCATTCACAGAGGCGGGGTTCAAGTTGTTTCTCCCCTTTAAGGAGTTCTCAAGCATTTCCCCCAAAGTCAGGACAATTTCAGAGTTCCCCACAGCATAACTATCATACTTTACTTCAGGGATCTAGACTCAATCAACACATTACTCTATTTATATCTGCAATCAAGATCTTTACTAAAGCCAATAAAAGAAATATAAAATATGCACAATTTGCACGTCTACTAATTTTGAATCACAAGACTTCTTAACTATTATATATATATATATGCACATATGTATATATGTAGATACATGTATGCACATATGTATATATATTTAATTTTGTTCAAAGGCTTAATTGTAATGAGGCTCACCACATAAAGACAAAGATATCACGATCTTGTGACTTTTCTTAAAGTGTGGGAATACCACCTTTCTGATGTTTTAATCATAATTTTTTTTTTTTTTTGCTTAAAAAGCAATTTTACTAAATCACCAATTTCATTTTTAAGGATACTATTTTCTAGGTAAAACAATTGAGAACTACTGATTAATGTTTATAAAATATTTTAAATTTCCTAGATAATAATTCTGATGTCATATATCATAGCAGAAAAGAGATGTTATATTGAATTCATAAGTCTAAGTTTGAATTACAAATCCATTATCTATGTTACCTTGAGTTTGTCACTTCTTTCTGAGTCTCAGTTTCTTCATTTGTAAATTGAGAAATGATTCACTAGATGATTTCTCGGGTCCCTCCCTTGTAGTTCAAAAATTAATAAAACTCTGATTTCTACAGAGTTTTAAGGTTTGCAATGCATTTTCCTATAGAAACAGCTCAAAAGTAGAATAGAGTACTATGTCTTGAGTCAGGAGAATATTTCAAATATTAAGATGTTCCTTCAATGTATAGATGAATTTGAGGACACTATTTCTAATAATCTAGGTCACCTAATCTGAAAATTTTTGCTCCCACCCCCTTGAGTCAGGGAGTCAGAGTCAGGGCAAGGTGTCTCCTCCTTAGATAAAGATATAATTTTGGCATGACTATAAAAGTTGAGGGTGAGACATTTCCAAAGATTAAGGAAAAGCACATGTTTCACCTCCCTGATCTCTCTGATAGTCAATGGAGCTGACTCATTTTCTCATCCTCCCAAATAGAAGGAAGTTTAGGAATGTTTAGACTGGTGGTGGAAAAAACCCTGAATTAATTTAATTGCTAGATGTCACCTATAGGACCTGACTCAAGAAGAGTTTATAGGTCTATTTATTGTCAGCATCAGAGAAGAGGAGTGAGGAAAAAAGAATGGAAATAATTACACATTTTCAAAAGCATAATTGAGTAGACAGAGATAAAAAAAAAAAATAGAAACAGGAACTTGATATTGAAGTAAGACACTGAGATTTAAATCTTGCCCCTCCATAAGCTAGGTAAGTCATTGATTAATCATCAAAGCAGAAGTGTTACCTTACCAAAGACACATCAGGAAGGAAATAAACTCACCAGCTTCAAACAAACAGATTTTCACACACACAAAAAAAAGCAATTTTATGTAGATCAATGTTTTACTGATGTTCTACATTTTCTTTTTTTAAAAGGATAATGTCACTGTGTAATTTAAATTAATTCAATTGATTGAGCAAATAGGACAGGCAGTATGGTACAGTACACAGAGCATGGGATTTGATATTAGAAGATATGAATGTAAATTGTGATTCTGTTGCTTACTGTGGGACTCAAAGAAAGATACTTCCCCACTTTGGGTCTCAGTTTCTTCAACTATAGAAGATTGGACCAAATTATCTTTTAAGTATTTTCTGGTGCTAAATCTGTGATGTTATTTGTTGAACACTTACTATATGCAAGTAGAACAGTCGACAATCACTAATGATACAAAAACAAGAAAGAAGCAATCCCTTCTAGAGAATCTGGGGATAATTTTGCTTCTGATACCTACAACCAATGTTTCTTTGGGTATCATATAACCTGCCTTGAACTCAGTTTCCTTATCTATAAAATGTGGAAGTTTGGACTAGAGAGCTTTTGAAGTTTCCCAGTTCTTGTTCTATGATAACTATCATTTTGTGATCCTTAGAGGAAACTACATATATACATCTTAAGTACACAATGATATGTAATAAGTAAATGCAAAATAATTTCAGGAATTGAGGTAAAGAACACTAATTATCAGGGGCTCAAGAAATGCCTCTTATAGTTGTAAAACATGAAATACTTTGTGGGACTATTAAATAGGCATTCTACTTTCTCCTCAGAACTGAATTGAGAAATAAGTCATTCAAGGTCTCTTATCTTCTGGTAAATCAGAACTTGGCTTCAGTTTTATTAGGCCTTTCATTCATTCTATCCCACTAGAAGTGGTCCTCTTCTCATTCAAGAAGTTATTGCAGGCATCATCTCCTGCTGAGGAGCCAGAACTGGAACCGGAGAGCATTACCATGCTTAAACTCATAAAGTTGCCATAAAGCCCTAAGAGCAACCATTTCAGAGTATGTGGGAGAGAAGGACAAGGAAAGAATATTAATGAAGTACTGATGTGCCAAGCACTATGCTAAGTGGTGGGAATATAATAAGATAGTCCCTGCCCTCAATAGCTTACATTCAAATGGGAAAAAAAAAAAAAAAAAAAAAAATCTAAAGGGCACTTAGAAAGGGGAAAAGCTCTACTCAGAAAAGGAGGATTTAATCCTGGTGATCAGAAAGTGAGATACAAGTCTAGTTCCTGGCCAAGCCCAAGATGGTACAGAAGGAAGGTTTCTGGGGCAGTGTAATAATTGTTAGAATGGAGTCAGTTTGATTTGGAGTTGGCATTAGGGAGTAGGTGGATGCCTTCCCTCAACTTCTTGAATATAACTCGTGCTCAAGGAAAGAAACACAAAGCAAGAAATCTATGGTCTTAATATGTACTTCTGGACTTATGTAAGCAACAGACACACTTTCTGCAATGTTCTAGCAGTCACCATAGCTTTCAAGATAGACAGGGTAGTAAGTAATATACCTTCTCCTTAACTGACTCAGACTCTCCTTTGAGGAAGAACTGGAAGAGCTTGACAAATGGGAAGAGAGGCTGACAGCATAAAATCTGCATAGACCACAGGTTTTCCTGACTAATGGACAATCATCTTTATTATTGTACTTCCATCTGTGAAACCAGGATTCTGATATTTACATAGCAAAGAGACTAGGGTACATAGTTATCATAAGTGCATACTCAAAAGACCACCAGAAAAGGCCAAGGTACACATTTAATTTCTTGGAAAATACACCCAGACAGAAGATAAATGTAACCAAGAAGGGTCAGCATGTTTTTATTTCCATGGGAAATGCCTAAACTAAGTAGTTGGTGGTGAGAGGGAAATGGTAGCAGAAATCTTGATTCTTGTTGTTCATTTGTTTTAGTGATGTCCAACTCTGTGACCCCATTTGGGGTTTTCTTGGCAAAGATATTGGAATGTTTTTTTTTTTGCCATTTCCTTCTCCAGGTTATTTTACAGATAAGGAAGCTGAGGCAAATAGTTAAGAGCCCAGGTTTAGAGGCTAGCTTTGAACTCAGGTTTTCGTGATTCTAGGTATGATATTTTTTGCTACCTAGTTGCCTAAAAATCTTGATTACCTCTTTATACTAGAAATTAGGAAATTATTCCTATGTTTAAGTTTGCATCTCTATTTTCAATAGTAGTAAGAAGGAAAGCTGCAGGAAATCCTCATTCAGGAAGTCTTCTCTAACCTTTTGAATATAATTATGCACTTCACAGCTGCCTAATATTTCGCTCACTGCTCTCTACAGTGCCAGGAAGATAACATTGCTCACATTTGCCTGTTGGTTTTATTTCTAGTGAATAATTACTTTGTTTCCCTCTAGGACAGAACAGGAAGTAACTGCCCCCATCAGTCCTAGGATGTTTCAGCATTACTCATACATTTTAATTGCTTAACTGGAGCTAGACAATGGTCTCAGGGTATATTTATGTAGGGTGCAAACCTGGCCACAGTGGTTACACAATATCAGAAATTAGAGTTAAGGAATTTCTTATAATGTCAATCATTATTACAGACTATTCTTAATTAAATAAACTTTGAACTCCCAGGATAAAAGAAAGAGAATCATCTAGACCATATTCACTTCATACAGTAGGTGTTTACTAAGGAAGCTAAACTTCAAGCATGCTTTAAGGATCTGTGATTTCCCTTCATGAGTGCAGATTACAACTCCAGTGCATTATTGAAATAACCCTTCATTAAGTTGTTGGGACTGAAAAAAAAATCATCATCTAGAAGGTGACCCTTTAATGACAAACCACTGAATTTGAGTAGTACAGTAGTTCTTAGATAGACTGGACCAGTCAATGAAGGTCAATACTTTCTCTGCAATTCAGTCTTAGAGACTTACCCAGAACATCAATAGGGTAAGTACTTCCCTGGAGACATTCATCCAATATATGTTAGTCAAGACTTACAACTAGATTTTCCTGGCTCCTAGAACAGTTTTCTATTAACTGAGTAGCATTGTCTCTTAGTTCTTGGATAACAGGCCTATATTAATAAATCAACTTGTATTTATTAAATGTCTTACTCTACTAGGCTCTGGAAATTCAAAGGCAAAAGTGAAACAGTTCCTACCCTCAGGGAGATTACTTTCTATCAGGAGGGACAGCATATGTACATATAAAGTAGACATACATAGTGAAAACAAAGTTGTTTGGGAGAAAAGGCATTAGAAGTTATGCAGATCAGGAAAAGCATCCCAGAAAGTGACACTCAAATTGAATTTTGAAGGAAACCAGGGATTCCAAGAGGCAGAGATGAAAAAGGAGTACATTCCAAGTTGTTCACCCTTTGTTTTCAAAGAGGACCAATGACATTATAAGCATGATATCTTGATTTATATGTGAGTTAGATTTGAGTGAGGCAGAATTGCACAAAATAGTCATTCTAATTCTCTTCTCCAAGTACAGCAAATGCAAAGATGAGAAGATGGGATTGAGCATGTCATATGGGCACAGAGAATGGGAATAGGAATAAAATAGTAAGAAGATTCAAAAAGTAGAAAGGGTGAAGTTGTGAAAAACTTTAAAGGACATATGGACGAATTTACATTTTTTCCCAGAGGTGATAAAGAACCCTTAGAGTCTGTATTAAAACTGTTGTTGGATTTATGGAAAATAGATTGGATCAGGAAGATAAGGCAGGGAGATCCAATAGAAGAACATCGCAATAGACCTGAAAAGATGGTTAAAAATTTCAATTAGAGCAATGGTTTTATTAATGGAGAGAGAGGAATGTGTAGAAGAGATATTATGGAGATAGAAACAACAAAATTTAGGACCTGAATGGATAAGGAGGATAAACTGAATGAATAAGTAACTGATAATATGTACCCTCATGGCAAAATGAGGTTTGAAAGGAGGCAGACTCTAATAGAAGATGGTAAAAGCTGGGGGATTTTCAACCTTTTACAATCTTAATTCTGACCAGATCATTAAATACTGAAACTGTCCCCTCAAAGTTTACCAATGATTTCACTGAAAATCTGGTGGCCTTATCTCAGTTTTGAATTACTTTGAGCTCTTTTGTACTTTTTGAAATAGATGATTGTTTCTCTTTTCTTCGCAATCATAACATTGTTTTCTTTTATTTTTTTCTCCTTTGGTTCTATATCTTTGACTAAATGGGCTAGAAAGGATTGCCTTGAAAAATAGTGGGCACCATCTTCTTTGACGTCATTAAAAAGAAATTTGTTTGGGTATATTATAGGGGGGATTCCTTTTATATGCCGGCTAACATAATTTTATAGATGTATCCTATTATAGATGGCTTTTAATGTCCTTATCAACTTTCAAATTCTCTTATTCTCTAATTTTGAATTACCATCACTGTTAAGTGTGAAAATCCTCTAAAACTCTGTCCTGATGCATTTGTTCTTCTCTATTTCTGCTCTCTATTTTACTGCCACAGATTCAATTATAATTTACTAAAAATCTTTAAAGCCAATATATCTAACCCTATTCTTTCTACTGTCTTCTAATTATTCTCACCTTTCTGGGTATTCCATTGGCAACTCAACCTTGACTTTTACAAAACTGATATTTTTCCCTAAATCCTATGACTCAACTGTATGTTTTTTTTTTCTTATCAAAGATATTCCCATTCCCCCAGGCACCTACCTCCCCAACTTTATACTTATACTTGCCTTGTCACTTTCCACATAAAATTGGTTGTAGGTCCTGTCAATTCTAATTCCCATTCTCCTATGTTACCTCTGTTCCTTCCACTTCTATGCCCACTACTCTAGGTCAAGTATTCATCACTTCTGTCTTCAAAAATATCCTGTCAATTGAACTTTCTTCTTTTTTGCCTCCCCCTCTCTAATCTGACTTTCACTCAGGTGCCAAAGTAATATTCCTAAGGCCAAAAGGATTCACAGCAAGCAGAATAACTTTGAAAGTTACATACTGAATTTTTTTACATACTTTTTTTTTTTTTAAGTAAGCTGTATAGAAGAAATTTACAGTTTTATGTTGATCTTAGAGGAAGAGAGAGCCCATCCTTTGTAGTATTATACTGAGTGCTTCCATCAGAGCTAGAGATTCTTTTATCTTAAACCTTGAAATGTGGACAAGTTATATTTTAGCTATATTCTGCACATTTCCAAAGGAAACTCTAATTAAGTAAGAGACCATAGAGTCAAATAATAATAGATAAAGAGTTGAAAAGGATCCTATAGTCCAAAGGATCATTGAGTCCAATACTTTTTTTTTACATATCAGTAAATGTAGTCACTAAAAAATAAGATAACATACTTAAAATCATATGGTTGGTAAGGGGGCAGTTGGAAGAGTAATAAAGGGGAAACTTGGAATTCTAACCTTATTAATTCCAAGTCCAACATTCCCTTCCACTACCCCATTACATTTCCCAAAGTTGTTGATTGTTGGATGTTTATTTATTGATGAATTTTGCAACGCTCTCAAAATTAAAGCTAATCTTGATAGGTCCAGGTACAGTGGCCCACTCCATTTATATTGTATATACATGGCAGCTAGGTATATATATATATAGCTATAGTGCTGAGCCTAACTTTCAAAACTCTTAAGCTCAGAACCTGTAAATTGATCCCCTTCATTTAAAACAAAATACAGGCAGTAAGGCAGAAACAAGGTATCTTTTCAAAGGGACACATGTTAGCCTCAGAGGAAGAGAAAGCCTATCCTTTTAGTATTACTTTGCATGCTTCTGCCAGTGCTAGGGACTCTCTCTTGAGTATTTAAATTCAAAACTGGCCTAAAACACTTATTAGCTATAGGACCCTGGGCAAGATACTTATAATTTTTTTGCCTCACATTCCTCAATTTTAAAATAAAGATATTTAAGATCCCCTATTTCTGAGAGTTATTGTGAAAATCAGATGAGACAATATTTGTAAAGCATTTAGTACAGTGTTTGGCACAGAATGAAGTACCTACCTGTTCTTACTTTCTCTCATTCTCCAAATGGTGTTTTTTAAGGTAGAGACCTACCTTAGTTGAACATAAAGGCAGCTCTTTTTAGAATCGACTCTTGCTCAGAACTGTACAGCAGCATCGGCTATAAGCAGGAGTGTATAAACACTGAGAGAAAATTTTATCTTAGGACCTTTGTATGTCTTGAAACACTAGGGACACATGAATACGCAATGGCTTAATGGCCATAAATGTCACATTGCCAAAACCAAGAAGGCTGCAGAGGCTACAGCTATCTCGTTGAATCCTTCAATGTTCACTAAACACTTCTAATACTGTAAAAGCTACTTTAGATCCAGATGTTGACATTTTGCAGCTCAATTGGGACAAGAAATTTTGCCTAAGCCTTTTAATGTTGTTATAAAAAGTAGGTAGTTGTGAGCATCAAATTAGATAACATTTGTAAAACAGATAGCACAGTATCTGGCACATAGTAAATGCTATACATTATTTATTATTAATATCAGTCCAAGGACTGAGATTCCAGGCCCAAAGAGAATAAGAGGGCCTAAAAAGAAAAAGAGGCCATAAACAACTAAAATTTTAAATAAACCTAAAAACACACCTAAGAATCTAAGAATTATAGGCATAAGCCACCAAAGGATCATCTGGCCCAACCCTTACATTTTACCAATAAGAAAACTGAAAAACATAGAGGAAAAATTATATAATAACCAAGAAATTCATTTTTGTTCAAGACGGTATTAGAATCACTAGTCATCAAACCAGTGATTTAGAATTATAAATTTAGAACTGTAAAAGACTTTAGAAAAGTTCTTTTTTTATGTATACATATGCACATATATAATTACCTTTCACTATAATTGGTTTCAATTAAAGTCATTTACATTTTATATATCTGAAATAATTTTTTTCTGAGAAGTGACACATAAGTTTCACCAGACTTTCAAAGTCTAGTCAACTCCTTCATTTATGGATGAGAAAATTGAGGCTCAGTGAAGCTATTGATCATACAGGTAGCATAACCGATAGAAAAGCTGGTATACAAACCTAGGACCAAGGACAGCAAACACAGCACATTTTTTTGACTCCTTGCCCTATATTACACTACCTCCCTCCATCCTTGGTCCTCTACTTCTACATCTCTAGTATTTATGTATTGCTGTTATTGTTTAACTCTTCATGATCTTATTTGGTCTTTGCTTACAAAGATACTAGCATGGTTTGCCATTGCTATCTCCTATTATTTACTGGTACCTGTCAAATTACCATAAGACTTTCTAAAACTCTTTAAATAAATGTGTGTAGGGGTGTTGGTCCTTTTAGTTGTAACTATGAGGATGAATAAAACTTAATGAAAGACTTTAATCTATATAAGGAAAAAGTCAGTTATTTGAGTATATATAGAACCTTCAAACTTTGAACACTATCAGTAACACTGTCAACTGCATCTTTTGACATTAAAAAGCAGCTATAATGATCATGGGTATTCATATAAAAATCTCAGCATCCAATGTACTATCTTTACTTTCTTCACAAAAAGCATCATAGAATTTTAGAACTATAATAAGCCTTGGAGGTCATAAAATCCAGCCTCACCATTTTGGATTTAGAGAAAATGAGGGTTATGGAAATGAAATGACTTTACTAAGTTCTTACAATTAGTTAATAACCCAACCAGGTCTCAAATACAAGTCTTCACTCAAGAATTCCTTTGGTCAATCAATATTTATGTATTTATTATTATTTTATTTATTTATTTTTTGCTGAGGCAATGGGGATTAAGTGACTTGCTAAGGGTCACACACCTAGGAAGTGTTAAGTGTCTGAAGACAGATTTGAACTCAGATCTTCCAACTTCAGGGCTGGTGCTCTATCCACTGTGCCACCTAGTTTGCCCCCAAACATTTATTTTAACATTTTAACATTTAAGTACCTACAATGAGCCATGAGCTGGAGATACAAATTGGATATGGACTAGAGATACAAAGACATAAACCAATAGTCCCTGCCCTCAAAATTCTATAGAAGCAAAAAATATGCATACATAAAAGTATGTACAAAATTAGTTTGTGTAAATTATATACAAAGTAAATACAAGCAATTGATGGAAAAGCCATTAGCAGCTAAGAGGATACAGGAAATATATCATGGAGTGCTTGAACTGAGTCTTGAAGGAAACTTGAGATTTTAAGAGACAAGGGTAATGAAGGTGTACATTTCCCCTAGATTATTGTCTCACTTTCTTTAACACTCAGAATGATCATAAGACTCAGCATCACAAGACTCCCTTGTCACCTTTCTTTTTAGAGGAAACTTTGTTCCTTTCCAGAGAACCATATTTTTCATAACCATTACCATGACAACCAACAGCAGAAGTCATGATATTACTTTACAAAAAATAGAATAAAAAAATTAAAAGTCAGATAGCATTGACAGACAACTCTTTTGTGGTTAATAGGTAATTCATTAGAACCAAATTTTTCTCTTGATCTTGTTTTTTGTTATTGACTGTGAATGTCTGATTATCCCGTTCACTAACTGGGCATTTCAGAAAGGCACAGGGAGAAAAGAAAGAATGAAAGATTGAGGAAATATAACTCTGAGGTGTGTGACTATATTTATGTAACCATTCAAATGCTCTGATCATATCATTCTAAATTGTTTGTTTGTTAGTGATTACAAAAGGCTCATATTTTATGGGAGCCATATTCTTTCCATTTGCTGCTTATCAAGAAGGAAAATGTCTCTCCAAAACAAATGGTCCAATACCTCTTTGTATTTTGAGATGTAGTGATAGTGAGCCCCACATATGTAGTATGGCTCCACATGTGGCAAAGATACTGGTTTTGAGTTGCTCAAAGGGAGACCAAATAGACAATTCTAACCTCTTCTTTCCCAACCTTTCTCTAAGGGAGACTTTTATTCCTGCCAAAAAGAGAATTGGGAGTTGAACCTAAAGACTGCTTTGCTTTCCTCAAAGGATCTCCTGGGTTGGAAGTAGATCTATCTACTTTCTTACATATTTTTAAGGAATATGATCAGGTTCTAGTTACCTTCTGATTACTTTGTTATTTCTGGGAGGAGGGGAGAAACCCAAAACTTCACTTTTTTCACCAAATACCAATTCTACAGTTAACAAAGAATATCAAGAAAGCTCATTTTCCAAGTCATAGTAAAATAGAAATCAGATAAAATATACATAGGAGAATATATACGAGACAATACAGAATGAAGGAGCATCCATTAGGAGTGAGGTAACTCAGCTTAACCAAGAGAAAAAGCTTTAGATCTCACTCAAAGGGAAATTCTTTGTGTTTTAGAGGGTAGCAAACTAGAGACAAGGACATCTTGGAAACGACTACCTGTTTTTATGTTTTTCCAGACTGTTCCTTCAGCAACCTAAAATAGGGTTTGTCTTTATCTCTCCAAGGTAAAATCCAGGAGCTCCCAAAGCAACTTGATGCTCAAAGAAGACTTGAAGCTTGATGAATTACCAAAGGGGACCAGTCCTTTTTTTCCCATTTCTCCTTTTTAAAAATTGTTTATTTAACATTTTATTTTCTCCAGTTACATATAAAATAATTTTGACATTTGTTTTTAAAACTTTGAGTTCCAGATCCTCTCCCTTCCTGCCTTTCTAGCAACTCCCCCCACCACATTGAGAAGGCACATCATGTTGCAAAATAGAACATAACTGTCCCTACCACCACCAAAATAAAACATAAGAAAAGTAATCTTTTAAAAAGTATGCTTCAATTTGTATTCAGACACAATCAGTTCTTTCTCTGAAGATGGATAGCATTTTTCATCATAAGTTCTTCAGAGTAGTCTTAGATCACTGTATGCTGAGAATAGCAGTCATTCACAACTGAACATCCTACAATATTGTTATTACTTTGGAAGTCTTTCCAAGCTTTTCTGAGGGCATTCTATCATACCATACCAACTTATTCAGCCATTCCCTAAATGATAGGTACCCTTGAATTTCTAATTCTTTGCTTTTAGAAAAGAGCTGCTATGAATATTTTTGTACAAATGGGCTCTTTTCCTTATTTAAAAAATAATCTTTTGAGATATATGCTTAGTAGTGGTATTGTTAGGTCAAAGCATATGGATGAATTTATAGCCCTTTGGAAATAGTTCCAAAATGTTCTACATAATGGTGAATCAGTTCACAATTCCACTAACAATGCATTAATGTCTTATTTCCCTCCCATATTCCTTCCAACATTTCTGTCCCATTAGTCAATCTAATAGGTATGAGGTAGTATTTCAACATTTTTTAAATTTGCATTTCTCCAATCAATAGTGACTTAGAGGGTAAAGGGCTGAAACTCTTAAAAGGTATGCTTGAATCAGACAACTGACCACTTAAGGCTAATTACCTATGACAATGACTCTATTTGCATAAATTTGAAAAAAGAGCCCTTCTCACCATTGGTGCAGGCTGAATGTTTGGGATTAAGATAATCACAGGCAAGGATTAGAGGGTGGGGTGACAGAGGCTAGAGTCTCCCTTAGTGGCAGGATTAGGAGGAGAAAGATGGAAATTCTGGACTCCAGAATCTAGAAGGGATCTTTGGCTAAACTCCTGGCAGTTTGTCTCCTTCTCCCCCTAAAGACCAAGGACTTTTACTTATCCTGACTCTGGCTGATCCTGAGGCTTCCAGGGAGCTAATATGAACTTAACATTTTGTCACCCAATGTGTGAACCAAGGATCCTAATTTCACTGAACAAGTCGACTATTTTAATAGACAAACAGGGAACTTTGTTAAGAGCTAAACTAGTAACTCATTTTCTAGCTGAAATGGGGTAGATATTAGGAAAAGATTCACCCCCACCCCCAAACCCAACCCCATCCTGAGGGAAATCTTGAGGAAGCATACTCAGACTGATAAAGAGACTGGGTTTAATTATGACTTGGGAGCAGACTGATGAATTTGTAGATACATTAGAATGCATGTCCCCTTGGTTCTTCAAGGAAGAAGAAATAGAGGCAAATAATTAGAAACTAGTAGAAGATCAACTATTTGAATATTATAATGATAATGGTCCTGATTCAATTTCTAAGGAAACATTCTATATGTTCAACTTAATACAATTGGTCTTAAAGAATCCCATAAGTTATAGAAAAAAGAAAAGAAAAGTTTTAAGAACAGCCAGATAAGGAAGTGTGAGGAGAAAGAGGAAGAGACTGGAGAGGGTTATGGAAATATCGCCAGAGGGCATGGGGAACGTAAAGAATGTGATTCTCACTTGCACAGCCCAGCTTCAACTCCACCAACACCCAAGCAAGTTCTTGACCCTCCCCTGTCAACTTCACCTTCTTGGGTAGAGGGAGGAGGAGGAATGAGAGGGGCAGTGATATCACTAGCACCTCCCCCCCCACCCCAAATCACTCCCACCTATGACTCAGTTATAAAAGACACTACTTAAAGACACAGAGGAAGAGCAGAATACAGCTTATTTGAGAATAGAAATGTATCCTCTGACTGAACAGCTTGATTCTTCAGGTCAAAAAGGAGAAGATACACTCCTTTTGATCTAGAACTCATCAAAGACCTAAAAAAGGCTTGCACTCTTTATGGGGATACATCATCTTATATTAAGATGTTATTACAGAATTTGGCTTATGAAATTTTAAACCCTAGTGACTGGAACTCTATATCAAGGACATACTTAGAACCTGGACAAAACTTGTTGTGGCTTTCTGAATATACTGAGCTTTGTAGGATACAAGCCCAATGAAAAAGGCAAACTGGAGTTAATACTCCAATCATCTGTGACCAACTGACAGGGGTAAGTTCTTATGTAGACACTTCAGCACAGATTAGTCACCGCATAGCAGCATATGAGCAAAATGCTGCTGCTGCTATCAAAACATGGGGTTTTATTCCAGGTAAACAGGACAGAAGAGAGGCCTTCTCAAAAATAACACAAAAGCCAAATGAACCCTTCGCTGATTTTGTGGGACATCTGCAGATAGCTGTCATACAAACTATTGGTGAAAATGCAGCAACAGAAATTATGATAAAGCAACTTACTAAAGAAAATGCTAAAAGTTTTTAAAAGAATTATACTAGGACTACACAAGGATGCTCCTTTAGAAGAGATTATAAGACCCTGTGCCACAATAGGAACAAATACCTTCTATAGCCAGGCTATGAGGCAAATTTTTAAGATATGAACATGGAAAGACAGGGTCCCTTTTTGCAAGGGACTTCCAGAGATACTCATCAATGCTTTCAATTGGTAAAGTAGGGCATCTGAAAGCTCATTGTTGTCACAGAGACAGAGTGAGAAAACAGGGTGGGAGAACAAGACCCAAAACCCCATGTCCAAAATGCAACAGAGGCTTCCATTGGGCATCAGAATGTAAACTGATTCAGGGAAACAGGATGAGGAGCCCAGCCCCAGGGCCCAAAACAAGAAATACTTGGAGCATGATGGCAGGCATTGCTATACCCAGAGAGTGCCTAGAAGTTCAGTACCCAGACATGACCAATCAGCCAGGAAGCAACCTGATGGGAGAAAGGGATTTCAGTTGGGGAGAATAGAGTTGTATGCAGCTGGGACAACTGAGATACCCCCCTGGAGAGGTGAAATCTGTTCCTCTCCAGCCTATGGATCCTTTGCCTCCAGGCACAGTAGGCTTCACCATTTCACCTCCTAAGTGTGCTTACAAAACAGTGTTCATACATACACTGATGTGGGAACCTGGAGAATGTGTGGATAATATACCAGTCACTAATACAGGTAGACAATGTGTGACTTATCAACCAGGAGAAGTAGTAGCATCAGGTTTATTGATACAGACTCCTAATAAGCAACCTGGCAATAGTCGCCCAGATTCTGACTCTAAGCAACAGGAATCCAGGACTGCTGCTGTGACCGCTGACCGTCCTATGCTCACTATCTATATAAATGGAATACCATTAGAAGGATTGGTAGACATAGGTGCAGATCATACAGTCATTAGAGGTACCAACTGGCTCAGTCATTGGCCAAAGATTAAGGCAGACACCTACATGTCTGGCATAGGAGGATCAATAGCAGCTGAAGTTAGTGCCACCCCTTTGAGATGGAAATTTGAAGACAAAACAGGAGTTTTTACTCCCTTTATAGTTGAAAAATCCCCATCAATTTGTGGGGAAGAGACATTTTACAACAATTAGGATTAAAAATGAGTACTTCAGTATTTTTAGGCAGGGCTACTGTTGAAGGACTACCAACACTTTCACTTGTTCCCATCCAATAGAAAACTGATACACCAGTGTGGATAGATCAGTGGTCCTTAGGTAGCGATAAAATTCAGGCCTTATTAGATATAGTACAGGACATGGGAGGAGGGAGTGGAGGGAGGGGGGGTAATTTGGAAAAAATGAATACAAGGGATAATGTCATAAAAAAAATTGCTCATGTATATATACTGTGGAAAAAAATTCTAAATAAATAAATAAATTAAAAAAAAAAAAAAAAAAGGATATAGTACAGGAGAAACTTGACCAGGGACACTTACAACCTTCTCTAAGTCCTTGGAATTCTCCAGTATTTGTTGGAAGATAAAAATCTGGAAAATGGAGGATGTTGACTGATTTAAGAAAAGTAAATGAACAGATGGAAATTATGGGCACTCCAGCCTGGACTTCCATCTCCTACTCAATTGCCAAGAGAATGGCCTCTTTGGGTTATAGACATTAAGGATTGTTCCTATTCTATTCCTCTAGATAAGGAGGATATGAAAAGATTTGCCTTTTCAGTGCTCAGCATTAACTTAGCTGAGCCTTATAAAAGATATGAATGGACAGTTTTCCACAGGGAATGAAAAACAGCCTTATTATGTGTCAAATTCATGTTGCTGCTGCTCTTACTCCAGTAAGAAAAGCATTTCCAAGAGTAATGTTATTACATTACATGGATGATATTTTGGGATGTGCACCTGAGGAACAAATGTTAGAAGCATGTCTGCAAAAGACCATAGGAACACTAAGGAATTACAAATTACACATAGCTCCAGAAAAAATCCAAAGACATGCTCCTTTTCAATATTTAGGATATGAACTATCCCCTATGGTGCTTACAGTACAAAAACTTTCCTTAAGAATAGAGAAGCTAAATGACTTTCAGAAATTGATAGAAGATATCCAGTGGATGTGTCCAGTGTTAGGCTTGACCCTATCAATTGCAACCATTATATAACATTTTAGGGGAAGACACTGCTTTAAACTCATCACGCCAATTTACAAAGAAGCTCAAGAGGCTTTGAGAGAAGTTGAACTGTGGTTGAAAGAGTCACTCAAAAACCCTTGAAAATATCAGTTTTTGCTACAAAAGAGGCATCCACAGCAGTTCTTCATCAAGGACACAGTGTGATAGAGTGGGTGAACCTCCCAGAACAACCAGATCAAAGCCTTACTCCTTACCCAGTGTTTGTAGCTAGAATTTTATTAAAGGCCATTAAGTGAGAAGTACAATTATCTGGGATAAGACCTGACAAAATATACACACTTTATACTAATGCACAAATTAATGTATGCTGTGAAACCATCCCAGAGTGTCAAATTTTATTGGCCACAGCTCCAAATTTTACACACGGGTCTCCATTAAAGATAACCAGACTATTACATAATTGGTGATGGATTCTTGAAGAAAAGGTTTCTAAAGTTCCTCTTAAAGGATCAACTATCTTTACAGATGCATCTAAACATAATATTTGTGCTGTATTATCTTGTGACTTTACTATAAAGAGAGTCGTAAGAACTCCTTTTCAGTCCACTCAGCAGAATGAATTGTATGCAATCATTCTAGCTCTTACTTATTATCCAGGAGATATAAATATAATATCTGATTTGGCCTATTCAATAGGTGTGTTACAAAGAATTGCCATAGCCCAAATAAAATTTGTAGCTTCCAGTATATATCAGTTCTTTAAGGAACTTCAAGAGCAAGTGAGAAAGCATCCAGGTAAGATTTATATCTTGCATTCCACTCTCATAGTGGACTTCTAGGTCCTATTTTTGATGGTAATTCAAAGGCAGATAGCCTTCTAACCATGTTGGCCAATACTCCTTTATTTCAGGAAGCCCAAGAATCTCATTCTAAATATCATCAGGCTGCTGGAGCTTTATGTTTACAATTTGGAGTAACAAGAGAGGAAGCTAGGAGCATAGTAAAAAGCCTGTACAGCTTGCCTTCCTTTCCACGTTTCTATGCTCCCTGCAGGGAAGAACCCTTATGGTTTGAGAGCCAATGAAATTTGGCAAATGGATGTGACCCATTATAAATCTTTTGGTCTTTTATCCATGTTGTGGTAGACACCTTTTTAGGATTCACTTTTGCAACATCAGCAGCAAAAGAGACAGCCTGAGTGGTCACTGAATTCCTTATATAAGCCTTTGCAATTATGGATGTGCCACAAGAAATAAAAACAGATAACGAACCTACATACACTTCTAAACATTTGTACACTTATACACAGTATAAGATTTTACATACCACTAGCATACCCTTTAATCCTCAAGGACAGGCAATAATAGAGAGGAGAAACAGAAACATTAAGATGTTCCTTCAAAAACAAAAGAAAGGGCAAGCCACAGGTAACCCTAGTGAACTTCTAAATTTAGCTCTTTACACTATTAATTTTTTGATTTTTGATAAAGATGCACTGACTCTGGCAAACCGGTTTTATAACCCATCAGAAGGGCAGTATACAGTACAAGCAACTCCACTATCTTTAGATAATTGCCAGGTGATGTGGAGAGACCCAGAAAGTGGTGAATGGAAGGGAGCAGATAGGTAAACTGCTTGGGGGAGAGGATTTGCTTGTATCTCTACAAATAGAGAAGGAATAACATGGGTGCCAATGATCCGTATTTGCCTTGTCCATCAGAAAGAGATGGAGCAGACCCTTGTGAAGTAGAAGTCCCAAGAAACATCAGGTGGTTCTGTCACTGATTGTGCCCACCACTGAAATAACATGGCAGTTATGACAATTGATATATGGACATCAATAATTGTTTATGAGACTGACCCAGGACTTGAAAACCCTCAAGAATCACTGGATTCTCTGAAACATGACAAGACTGTTGTAGGACTTGAAAACCCTCGGGAATCATTGGATTCTCTGAGACATAACACTGTTGCAAGACTTCAAAATCTTCAGGAATCATTGGATTCCCTGATTAATGATAAGACTGTTGCAAGACTTCAAAATCTGCAGGAATCATTGGATTCCCTGGCATATGAATCAATTGATTGGTTTTTGACTATATCTTGGCTGCTGAAAGAGGCATATGTGTGATTGTTATTTATATACCCTTCTTCTAGGACTTCTGGAAATTTTTTCCAACACCATGTTGATTTATATTGTTTGTTATATCATTACTTGCGTGTACATTTGTTATACAATATTGAGCCTGCACTGCCTGTGGGGAGAGTCATCACTAATAGCCTGTGCTTTATTGCTATGTGCTTGTGTAATACTTCCTATGCTGATGAGTTTGTGCCTACCTGTTTCTAGTAAGACCCTTCAGCCCAGAAACCCACTAGCAATATCTGGCTTGACTCCTCACTTCCTTTTGGTACCTTTCATTTCTCTTCCTGAGAAGTCAGAGGGGGTGTGGTCGCCTCCTTTTTGGTATTTTTACCTCCTTTCTTGAGAAGTCAAGATTACTTCATTTTGGGGGTTCTCACCTCCCTGAGAATTCAGGAAGGGTGTGACCACCTATGTTCTAAAACAAAAGAAAGTGGGAGATGTAAAAGGCTGAAACTCCAAAAAGGTATACTTGAATCATACAATGGAGAACTTAAGGCTTATTATTTATTTGATATAAGGCAATGACTCTATTGGCACATGTTTGGAAAAATAGCCCTTCTCACCACTGGTGCTGGCTCAATGTTTGGGGTTAAGATAATTGTAGGCAAGGATTGAGGGGGGGGTGACAGAAGCTAGAGTCTCACTTAGCAGCAGGATGAGGAGGAGAAAGATGGAGATCCTGAACACCAGAATTGAGACGAGATCTTTGGCTAAAATCATGGCCGTTTTGTCCATCTCTTTCCCTTCTCCCCTTAAAGACCAAGGACTTTTACTTCTCCTGACTCTGGCTGATCCTGAGGCCTCCAGGGAGCTAGCCCAGACTTAACATTAGATATTTTTAACATGCTATAAATAGCTAGATTATTTCACCTGAGAACTGTTCATATCTTTTGATCATTTGTCAATTAGAGAATGTCTCATAGTTTTTATAAATGTGACTCAGTTTCCTATATATTTGAGAACTGAGGCCTTCATCAGAGAAACTTGCTTCAAGATTCTTTTCACAATTACTATTGCCAACTATATTCACTCCCCTTTATTCTATTCTCTTTTTCTTTTCACCTTGTCCCTCTTCAAAACTGATTTGCTTTTAATCCCCCTCCTCCAATATTCCTTCCTTTCTATCACCCTTCCCTCTTCTCCTATATCCTTCCTCTTCTACTTTGGTGCCGAATAGGATTGATTTCTCTACCCAATTGAATGTGTATGTTACTTCCTCTTTGAGCCAATTCTGATGAGAGTAAGGTTTATTTACTCCCCCTCTCTTTTATAGCAGATAATTTCTGCCATTATACCTCTCTTTTTCCTTTTCTCCCAATACATTCCTCTCTTACCCCTTAATTGGATTTTCTTAAGATATCAATGTTCTAAGTTTCATGAGTTTTGTGCAGCTGTTTTCAGAGATCCTTCTAAAGACCTATAAGTTTCCAGTTCTTCCAAAGTGGTATGATCCAAGCAGAAGTACTGTCCTCTGGCCTTGTCCTCTGGTCTGTGAGAGAAATGCACTCTTTTCTGCCCTGGAAATATGAGGAGGATTCTCTTTCCACTCTAGCTATAAATTCTAGTTTAATAGTATTCCTCCTCACCTTGGAGCTATAGCTCCATAAGTCAGAACTGTATCCCAGATATGAGCACAGGCATATCTCACTGCTGGCAGAGACCCCTATAATCTCCTTCTGACCAGCTGTTCAACCCCTTTAACATCTATAGGGTGAGACCTTTGGAAGCCACTGGTCTTCTGCTGTTGAAGCTGCTGCTGCTGATGATGATGATTCAGTGACTCTCAAAGTCCACTCCTGGTGTTCTGGGGCTCCCTTGTCATCCCACTACTACAAACTTTTCTTGCTGAATTTTCAAGTTGTCTTTGGTATCTATAGGCTATTAAGTCTGGAAACCACCACTATTGCCACTGATTCAGAGACCCCAAAGTAGGCTCCTGGTTTTCTGTGCCTGTGGCTGTGCTAGCACATCTTACACAGGATACCACTGCACTACCATCCTGATGCTAATTTTTTTCCTGCTAACTTTCTAAGTTGTCTTCAGCTATAAAATTGTTTCAGTATCTTTTTGTGAGTTCTGATGTTTTAAAATTTGTTTAGTCATCACTTAAAGGTATTCGGAGAGATTTAGAGGAGAGCTCAGGAAAGTCTCTGATTTTACCATCTTAGCTATGTCTCCCCTTCCCAAGAATCTTAAAAGAGGAATAGAGTTCTATACTACCCTTTTGCAGTATAGGTATCTACATCAATAAACTATATCAGTAGACTTTGTGATGGGGGTTACCCAGAGAAATACCATGACCCTTTTCCTGAAGTCTTGTGTAGATATTTCATCATGGTATCAAGATGATTGTGGATACATGAAAGTTCTGCTATTTATAAGCTAATATAGATATTATCATGTGAGAAAGTCTTTTGAGTTCAAAGAGGATAAGCCATCAATTGATCAAGAAACATTTATCTAGACATTATTTTGTATCAGGCACAATACTAGGCACTAAGAATACCAAAAAATAAAAAATTAAAATCATTACCTACAAAGAACTTAGAATTTAACCAGGGAAACAACAAGTACATATATAGTGATATACAAAATAGATGCAACATAATTGTGAATAGAGCAGGATTTCCACTGCTAGAAAAATCACAAAGACTTTATGTAAAAAATGGTGCTTGAGTTCAGCTTTAAAGAAAATTATGGACTTTAAGATGCAGTAAATTAGGAGGGAAGGAATTCTAGGCATGGGAGGGGGCAGAAAATAAAAACTCATATAAATATATTTTACATGATTTCATATATGTAATAGTAAAATTTTTGCCTTCTCAATGGGTTTAAAAAAGAAAATATGGAGATAGGAAATAAAATGCCATGTGTTAAAAACAGCAAAAAGGTCAATTTGGATGGACCACAGGATGTATGAAAGAGTGATGAAGTGTTTGATGTATGTTTTACTTGAGTTCATATGTAAAAATAAATAAATACATTTCTTATCTAATTAAAAAAAAAGAAAAATGAAGGAAAGAAGATAGAGAAAAAGGAAGGTAGAAAGGAGGGAAAGAAGGAAGGTAGGAAGGAAAGAAGGAAAGAATAAAAACAAAAAAAACAAAGAAATGATATAGTCTAAGACACTCATTTTACAGGTAAAGTAATTGAAATCCCCTTCTGTCTCCTGCTTTGCTTGACTACTCTCAAGACAGGTCAAATCTCATCTTCCCCAAGAAGCCTTTTCTTTCCTTCTTTCATTCACTCTTTTTTTTTTCTTTTTGTTGACAATTGGGGTTATGTTAGGATTATTACAAGGTGCTAAGTCACTGGAATGGATAGAGACAATAATTATCTAATTTAGCATGGTTCAGTATGATTGATCTGATCCTACAAGGAGATGTTATGGGCCAAAACTTGAAACAAGGTACTTAGTGGAATTGAGGAGACAATGGTTAAATCTAATTTAGCATTGATTTAATCATAGAATAAATAATAGTTTCCTAGTGATATAATGATTGGTGTATACTCAGTGGACAGCATATAAGCAAGAAGCTCTCAGAGCCAAGCAGGACTTTGGGAGGACTTCAGGAGGTTCAGAGTCAGGATTCAGTCAAGGAGATTCACAAATCGGGCAGAAAGAAGGAAGACAGAGAAGTGGTGGAAGGCTGTCCTGTGGAGATCACTGAAACCAAGATCCAAAAGGCCTCCAGAAAACTAGCCGAGTCCCAAGTGAAGGAGATAAGATTTGGAAAAAAACAATAAAGGATTTGGACTCCTGGCTGCATTTGGGATTATTGAACTGAAATGAAACTAAGGCTGCCTCCAGAAGCTCTCCAAGAAACCTACTCCCAGAGAATGATTGCAATTTAGAGAACAGAACATTACAGGATTAAATAATTTGTCCAGGGCCACACAGTAAGTGAGTGTGGAAGGCTGGATTTGAATTCAGATCCTGAGATCAGTGGGATCTCTATGATTGCCAATAATCCTAGATGAGTTCTAAAGGAAACTAGGGATAAGAGACAAATGAGATGGGAATACATGCTCGGGGGAGGTGGAATAGGGGAGGGAGACTGGGAAGGAAAGTAGGGAGGGAATGTTGTGCAGGACACACAGATCAGAGGTGGGATGACATTTGTAGATTGTTCTATGTTAGTTAGATTGTAGATTGATGAAGAAGCATAATGTGCAATGAATCTGAAAAGGTGGCCTAGAGCCATATTGTAAAGAGCTTTAAATGCCAAATAGAGAAGATTGCATTTTATTTTAGAGTCAATGAGGAACCACTGGAGTTTGATGATGATGATGATGATGATGATGATGATGATGATGATGATAATGATGATAAATAGCTAACATTTATATAATGCTTACTGTGTGCCATGCTTTATAATAATTATCTTATTTGAGCCTCATAACAATCGTGGGAAATAATAGTCCTTATCTCCATTTTACAGATGTAGAAATTTAAGTAAATAGAGAGGGGGATGTTCACGGGTGTGTGTGTGTGTGTGTGTGTGTGTGTGTGTGTGTGTGTGTGTGTGTGTGTTTGTGTGTGTTTAAGTGATTTACCCAGGGTCATATAGTTATGTTTCTGAGACTAGATTTGAACTCAGCTCTTGGAGACTCTAAGTTTGGTGGTCTAAACATTGTGTCAACTTTTTTTTTTTAGCTGGAGAGTGATATAGATTGTACCATAGACCCTTATGGTAAGAACTGTGTGGAGGAAAGAGTAAAAAGGAAAAAGACCTGAGACAGCAGAATCAATTAAGAGGGAGATTAATAATAGAGGTAAGCTTGACAAAAGAGTAGATTTGGAAGTAGAATGTGAGGAATCAAGAATAGTTCTGTGGCTGTAGAACATTTAAAAAACAACAGTAATTTGTGTTACCATGTGCATAAACATATTTTTAAAATTTTTATTTCTTTTATTTTTTTAGGGAATAAATAGCATTTCTATAACACAGGTTAATAAAAAAGATGATTACACATGAAACTACTCATATATTATATGCATGTGTTTATTCTTTTTAAACATATAAAGTTATCATGTATTTTTTTTCCTTTTTTCCCCTTCTCTCACCCTCTGCCCTAGAGATGGCTACTATTATACACACACAAACACACACCCACACACAGACACACAAACACACTAGACCCAAATATATATATATATATATATATATATATATATATATATATATATATATATATATATATATATAATCATAAACATCATTTGAAAATATTCATTTCCAGTAGGAAGAAAAAGTAACAGGTTGCTGCATAAATGTAAGTCTTAGCATTAGGCACTTAGGTAGTCCAGTGGATAAAATACTAGGAAACAGGAAGACTTGAGTTCAAATATGACCTAGACCATTATGAGCTATGTATACCCTCAGCAACTAATTTTACCCTGTTTGCCCAAACTACTTTAATATTTCTGCCAAAAAAAAAAAACAACTCACAAAGAATTAGACTGATATAAGATGATTATGGAAAAAGAAAAATAACCTATAGGTTCTAAAATATTTTAGCAGTCTCTTTATGGTGACAAAGAATTGGAAATTGAGGTATGGCTAAAGAAACTATGGCATATGATTGTGATGAGTTCAATGATCTTAGAAAAACATTTACAGACTTGCATAAAATTACTAAGAACAAAAATGAGCAGAACTGAGAGAACATTATATAAAATAACAGCAATATTATTTTAAAAACAACTGAAAGACTAAGTCATTTTGACTATTATAAATACCCAAGTTAACTACAAAGGACATTTATAAAAGAAGACACTGTCTGCATCCAGAGAAAGAACTGGTAATTAATAATATGTATAGAAATATTTTCATACATATACATATTTATATCTATGATAGCCATTTCTAGGGGGGAAGAAAAAAGGAGGAAAAATTATATAACTTTACTATATAGTTAGAATGAATAGCAAGTTGGCCTATGTACAGTTGCATGTATAATCATCTTTTTTTTTTCTATTCTATTATGTTGTGAAAATGCTTGTTTTATTTCTTAAATTCAGAATAAAATGATTAAAAGATTTTTTTAAAAGAATTCTCTGCCTAGAGGCAGCTCTATTGCTTTTCCTTGGAAGCCCTACTTATATCAGAGACCTAGAGAAGCATCAGGAAGAGACCTTCCAGTAGGAGGTTGGAAAGAGCATTGGGTTTGTAGTAGTTTAGCTATTTACTTGTTAATTCAATTTTCTGTATTTGAGTTTTCCCCTTTGTAAAATGAAGGCAGTGGATTATATATGAATAGTTAACTATGAACAGATTTTAAGGTGATTGTGAATTTAAAAAAAACAATAACTATTTCAATGTTATTGAAAATAATTTCTCTGTAATTCTATGCATTTTATTGTATGTAGTTACAAAGCATGTTTCTGAGAGGGTGGTCAATAAGCTTCAGCAATTGCCAAAGGATTCTTGGTCCAAAAAAGATTAAAAATTTTTGTGCTAAATGATCTCAAGAATCAAGGATTCTTGATCCTGTGAATTATGTGTAGCTATGCAAGAGCATCTTTTATATCCCTCTCTTTATTGGGAGCCTCAGTGAACCCCAGTGCACTTTCTCCTTCCTTCTCCACATTGTTTCACTCAGGCTGTTCTGCTAATCCCTATCATACTATTCTGGTGTCAGAAGAAAGGAAGCAGCTTTTTTTTCTTATTCTTTTCTAGGCTGCACAGACCTCCTCCATTGTATCCTAACTCTTCATCTGGAAGCTAAACTCCAGTCCAGGAATTCACTCATTGAAACTATCCCCTCCTCTTTGGTTCCTCCTTCCAATTAGACAGGTGCACTTAGAACCTCCTTTTAAAGAAAGCCCCCAAGTCAATCATATCTCATTCCTCTCCAGGTTAAATTTTTAAATCTCCCTATCAAGATACTTCCTTGGAAATTTTTGCTCTTCCTTCAGCTTTCTGTATATATTTCTTTCTCCATTAGAAATAAACTCCTTGAAAATCTGAAACACAAGGCTATGGAAGGGTCAATGTAGTCAAATTATCTGTGCATACGTTTTGAAAATAAAAAGCTTTATTTAAAAAAAAAAGGGGGGGGAAGTTACCACTCCCTATCTTTAAATGGACAACTTTGAAGGTTTAAAACATGATCCTTGCATGATAAGAAGGAATAGCATTGTATTTTTTCTTCCAATCCCCTCATTCCTGACCCAATTAAAAACATTCTGTAACCTCTATGTAAAATTTCTCTTTAATGCTGAGTTCATCTTCAATGTCAACCATCATGATCTAGGTTCCAAAATTTAAAAAATATGATAAGGTTAATTTCTAAGGCAGATCTGTGGGTATAAAGCATCATGAGCAGCATGTTCCTTTGAGCCTGAATTTCTTGGAGTAGGAAAATAAAATTTTAAACAGATTTTATTCCTGTTATGGCATTAGTAAGTTATTAAATAGAAGTTAAAGGTTAAAAAAAAAGAAATAAACTCCTTGAGGCAGAGACCCTTTCTGCTTATATTTGTATTTTCAGGGCTTATCTCTGTGTCTAGCATATAGTAAGCAATTAATAAATGTTTATTAATTGATTTGTAAAAATTGCCTTTTTAAAATATTAGAATAATTTATTAATTTCTAAGGTCTCTTCCCATCTTCCCACCTCCCCATTTCTAAGGAAAGAACTATCCCAATTCCTTTCCAAGGAACAAGTGAAAGTACTAACTGTCCTTATTAGTTTCTGAAATTTTCACCTAATTGAAAATTCCATGAATCTGCTTCCTATAAAATATATCAATGACAAGAGTGCATCATGTTATAGAATCAATAAAAATTCACTGAAGTCATGGATAAAACTGCTCTGGAGCCTAGTAATCTTTTCCTAAGGACTTTATGTATCTGGGATGTATGCCAGAGAAACTACATAATAATACTAAGTAACATCTTGGTAGTCAATATAATCCTTTTCATATCTCCTACCCAAGTGTGATGGAGAGGAGAAGAGAGGGAGGAAAGAAAAAGAGAGGAGAGAAGAGGAAAAAAGACAGGAGGAAGGAAGAGAGGGGAGGGGAGAGCAAAGAAAATGGGAGAAGAGCAGAGTGCAGATCAAGGAACATCACTTATTGTTCCCAGGACTATTTAATACTTTTCTATCTCTCCAGCATTATTTTAAATCTTCTAATTTAGTATACTTTATGCTCTAAAGTATACTAGACAAACAATATTGTTAGGTCATTATCCCCCCCACCCTTGCATGGGAAATATGCATGGCATTCCACTGCACTGGGATCAATTAGAATCAAATGGTTTCTTTCCTCAGTTCATACATAATATTTTGTATATCTTATATTGTTGTATTCAATTTATCTCTCCTATTAAATTATGAGCACCTTTATGGAAAGGATTATGTCTCATTTATTGAGATACTGAGGTATCTCCTTCATTGTCTTAGAACAACATACTGCACATATTAGGTACATAAAAGATCATAGTACCATAGGATTTACAGCTGAGGGATCTTTAACATTAACTAATTAAACATCATCATCCTCTTCACCATTTTACAGATAAGGAAACTGAGTTTGAAACTTATCCAAAATAATATATTATATTCAGTAAAGACAAAAATTAAACCCAAGATTATTGATATCCAAATCTAGTATTTTTTCTCTTATAATAAAACACTTTAATAAATAGTTCCTTGAATTGAATTCAATTGGATCCCCAGTCGTCATCCATTACCAAATCTTTTCAGGTAATTGAATAACAACCTTTCATGAGTTCTTTCTGAAACTTATGGATTATTTCATCTTCCATCTGGACAAATAAGTCAAATTGCAGAATGGCTATGTTACCTGAAGAGAAAGAAATACACAGAACAATGTCAGAGAGATTGTGAAGAGAAAGATAAAGGCCAGAATTTGGCTGGAAGCTCTCAAGGAATCAAAATTCATTGTTGACCTGGAATCTGCATATAAATAACTTGGAAAGCATGTTAGCACAGAGTAAATGCTCTACAGTATTTGATAAATGTAAAAGGCATATAATGATATTATAGAAAAAGCATTGGATGTGTGAATTTTAGTCTTTGCTCTGACATTGATTAGCTGTTTGACCTTAGATTAATTATCTCTCTGAGTTTCTTGGTTTTTATACTGTCTACCTAGTTGGTTTGTTGTAAGCAAATTGATTTATAAATTGTAAAATACCATAGGAATAGCAAATATTCCTTTTGAGTTGAATTATCCATGAAAAACCAATCAATTCAATTAATAAACACTTATTAAGAGATGTCTACTAAACTACCTGCCATCTAGGGAAGGGGGTGGGAGTAAGGAGGGGAGATGCAAAGAGAGTTAAATAGTCTCTACTATCAAGGAGTTTATACAAAGCAAGCTATATACAGGATAAATAGGAAATAATTACCAGAAGGCACTGGAATTAAAAGAGGTTGGGGTAAGTTTCCTATAGAAGATGGGTTTTAATTGACATTTAGAAGAATTCATGCATGGGGGATGGCCAAAGAAAATGCCTGAAGTCAAGGGATTGAATGTCTTGTTTTTTGAATACCCAGGAGACCAATGACACTAGGAATACCAGTAGAGGAAGAAGGAAGATTGATAAATTAGGAAGGAGCAAAGATATGAAAGTCTTTGAACGCTGGACAGAGCACTTTTTATTTGATACTTCCAGGAAGCCACAAGCTTTTATTGAATGTTGGGGGATGAAAAATGTTGACCAGCCCACCCCTGTATCTCCCCATCCCCCGCTAGATTTTGACATGATCAGAACAGAACTTTAGGAAAATCACTTTAGTGATTGAATGGAGTATAGATTGAAATGGAAAAGACACTTGAGGGAGGCAGATCCACTAACAGGCTATTGCAATATCCAGGACTGATAATGGCCTGCATTAGAATATTGGCAATGTCAGAGGAAAGAAGGGGACTGTATTTGAGAGATATTGCAAAGGTAAAATTGATAGTCTTTGGCAACATATTAAATATTCAGGGTGTAAAATAGTGAGAAATTCAGTTACCTCCTAGGTTACAAATCTGAGTGACTGTTAAAATGGCATCTCTCTCTCTCCAGCTAAGCTTCTTAAACTGTGGATTATGACCCCATATGGGGTCACATAACTAAATATGGGGGTCAGGAAAAATTTGGCAATAGTAAAAGATTTATAAATGTAATGATCAAAAATTAGTTCAAAATTAAACATGTAATGAAACTGAGGTATTTCTGGCAGTGATTGCCAATGTTGCATTGTGTGACTTCACTGTAGCTTTGGTTCTGAACACATAACACATACACTTTGCACTGTGCATGCACGTATGCTGCCAGAAACACCTTGGCTCAGATTCAAGATAGGGTCATGTAAAACTTTTTAAGGTGAAAAGGAGTAGGAAAAGTTCAAGTCCTGCTCTAAGTAGCAGAGACTGAGGCAGGAAAGATAAGTTCTGTTTTGGACGGGCTGAATTTAAAATTTGTTGGACATCGAGTTTGGGATATTTGAAAGGGAGTTGGAGGCACAAAATTGGAGGTCAGCAGAGAAATTATAGAAGAATAGGTAGATTTGAAAATCATCAGCATGAAGAAAGTAATTAAATCCATGCTAGTTTTTGAGATCACCAAGTGAAGTAATAAAGAGGGAGATCATGAGAGGGCATTCATAAGGAATATATAATTTAGTGCCTATTATGTGCAAGTTCATATTTAGCCCCCTCAACTTCTGTAGAGCCATGGTATTTAAAATTATTTAATAATACTATGACTCCTCTCTCCTTCGAGGACTCTTGTGACCAGGCTATCCCTTTGAAATATAGGTAGAGATGTTGAGGGAACATTGGAGAAACAAAGTGTTGAGAAACCTTTGATCCTTTTATGAAGTAGGAAAACCTCTCAGATTGAATTAGAAGGGATAAAGGATTAATCAGGTAAATAAATTAGTTATACCCCCTTAAGAGGTTTAAATTGCTAAATCCCAAGACATTTTGGAAAGCAGTAGAAAGTGCAAGGAGTTGCAATAATTTGAGAGGATTTCTCTGTTCTTCTTTCATTGACCAAAATGTCTAAAAATGGTCCAATTAGCCCAAAGGGAGGTACTCCATCCAGTAGCTGGAAAGTAAAGGAGTTTGAAGCATTGTAGACAAAGCAGAGGAATATATTCCATACAAAGATAGATATTGAGAGGCACTCACTTAAGTCTTCAAAGAGCAGAATTTCTGGAATCAAAGCACTGGCTATAGACTCAGAGAAAGTTATCTTTAGTATTTTAGAGTAGAGTAGTAGGGAGTTTCAAACCTTCAGTATTCAGCTGAACAATCTACACAGCAAAGATACTGTGCCAAGGTTGAATGCTTAATGATGACTTTATAGGAGAAAAAAGACTCCAAGTTCTGGAAATATGAGAAAAGCCTTTGCTGCATGTGTTTCCCACTACCAATGAATTTTTAATTCAAGTCCACATTTCCCTCTAATACTATATATATTAGTGGGAGAATGGACTCTTGCCTTCTGATGGAAGAATATTTTGTGGCTACTTTTTTTTTATTATGTCATTTTAGTAAATGCCTTTGTGAAGGGCTATATGCATCTCCTAGCTAAATGATATTGGGAAAGATATCGTTTGGGGCTCATGATTTATAGGATTGAAAAAGCCCACATCCACAAGACTTTCAGAACTTGAGAGAGCAGCTACCTACTCAGAACCCAACCAGAAAATATAGGCACAAATTGAAAAGTAACCCAAAGTAGGTGCTATAATGAAGGAATTCACACAAGATTCATTTGCTTCCTTCTCCTCCATTTTATTATATTGTAATTATACAGTTTTTGGTATACTTTCTTGATGTCTAACCAGTTCTTTTGATGTGACTTTTAGATGAATAAATGCTAAGTATTGATGACTACTATATTTCTGTACTCATTACAAGTATATTCAGTTATACTTTCCCAATCATGAAGTTAAGGAATTACAGCTGCCCCTTCTCTACCCAAATTCACATAAAATTTTTTGGTCCTCCCTTCATACCAGAGAAA
Organism: Sminthopsis crassicaudata; assembly: GCF_048593235.1. Lineage (NCBI taxonomy): Eukaryota > Metazoa > Chordata > Mammalia > Dasyuromorphia > Dasyuridae > Sminthopsis > Sminthopsis crassicaudata. The sequence continues at coordinate 189,741,425 of NC_133618.1, read as the reverse complement.
AAGTGTAATTTTTTTTGGTTGTTTTATGGGGTGTTTACTTTGTTTTATTGTAAAAAATTTATATATTTATGATATTAAAAGATAAAATATGTTGATATTATGCAATACTATACATAATTTTTTTCATTCCTGAGTTTCTAAATTTTTTCTATGTTGTCTATTGGCTTTCATGTATCCTCTGTGACTTCAAGAAAACTCCCAAAAAATTGCCATTTAATTTTTTGTTCTTCCATACAATATATTGAAATTCTGATGGGGAAAGTCATGATGTAGAAGGGATAGCTATAAGCTAATGTGAACAATATGGATGTTGCATCCCTAGCATACTGATGACTGCAATTTGTCTAGATTATGCTCTAGGAAGTTACCCTTGTCTATTTTTTTTCATTTTTGAGTAGACTTAGACTACCATGACATGAGCCTGTATATTCCTGTTGAAGAATCTTATGGATTTCAAGTTCATAAGATAAGGTTTGCTTGATGGCCTAGAAACTTTAAGTAATTAATTCCAAGTACTTAATACCTTTTTTGAGATCTTCACACTCATATGGAGCTATTTTATATCATTTTTACTCCTTTTATAAGGTTTAAATTTGGACTGCCAGCTGAATTTTCTGTCTGTTTCAGAGATCCCTAAAGAAATTTTAGATGCTATGTCTATTTTCACACGTAGAAAAATTTCACGCCCTCCCCACCCCAGTATTAACCTGTTCTGTATTACATCCACCAAAAAAGTAAGTTCCTTTGAGCTAGAACTATTTCATTTTTATCTCTTTATTCTTAGGCATCCATTATAGTGTCTTAAATATAGGACACTTAATAAATGCTTGGCAAATTAAAGTGATAATTTTGTCTGGTTGAATCAAGGAGTTCATTCTCTCATAACTTTCCCATGACCTCCTCTCACCCCCATTCAGATGCCAAGGTCAGAGAAAAAAAAAAACACAGGTCTAAAATGAGAGAGGATTATATAATCTTTTCTCATGTTTCCTTTGAAGTGAAAAGAAGATAAAGGTTTCAAAATGCCATAAAATTCTGGAGTTGGAATAGACCTTAGAGATCAACTAATTAAACCTATCATTTGACAGTTAAGGAAAAAAAGAGGATCCCAGGGAGGCTATAAAGCAATAGTCACAAAATTTTAAAGTTGGTAGAGGTCTCAGACATTCTACACAAGAAACACCCCCCCTCATCCGATATATATATATATATATATATATATATATATATATATATATATGTATATATATGCTATATAGCTTAAGTGGTCAGCCAGGAGGGATTCTGGCTCTGGTACTTATTGCTTGTTTGACCTGAGCAAGTGACTTTGCCACTCAGAGCTTCAGCATTCGCATCTGTAAAATGAGCAAGTAAAACTGGATGGGCTCCAACACCCCTTCCAGCTCTGGATCTCATGATCTTCCTAAGGTCACACCAGTTCATGGCAGAGCCAAAACTAAAATCAAGGTCTTCTTACATTCAGTACAGTGTTGTTGGTTATTGTTTTGTTTTGTTTTTTTGTTTTGTTTTGTTTTAAACTACATAATGTAGCCCTGAGACATGTTGTCATGGGGATTGAAATAGGAGGATCTGGTTTACCTCTCAGCTTTGCCACCTATAGAGAGAAACAAGAGGAAGATCTAATAATGCCAAAGGTCCAAGAACAAGAAAGCTAGCTGAGCATTTGATTACTAGCGACAGAATACACTGACAAGAAAATGACAGGAAGAGGTTGAACAAGTTAGATAAGGATCTGAACATCTGCTAGATCTAAGGATTACAAAATGAAACAATGCATTCTGATGTTCACCCACCCCTTATTCATTTTGGTAGTCTATATGTGATTTGGTCTTTTTCTCATTAAAGGGAATACTGATTGATTTCACCAGCAAATTTCCTGTTCTAATGGTTGTCTATGAATTTTTTTTTTCTGATGTTCCCATTATCTTCAAAGAGTAGTGCAAGCACCTAGAAATGAAGGTACAGAAAGGTGGAATTATTTACTCAAAGTCATGAACCTAACAACTGATAGCCAGGACTTGAAGCCCAGAAACTTATGCTTCATTCATCTTATACAGGACTAAGATTCAAGTACTGAGAAACCCTGTAGAAGTCATTTAGTTCAGTTTCCTTATTTCCATATAAGAAAACTAAAATACTATAAGGGTAAATAGCTTGTCTAAATCACACAGATATCCAAAGCTAGGAATTAAATCTAGATTGTCTGATTCCAAATCCAGTCTTCTTTCTACTGAAATATACCATGTCCCCATACTATTTTTTTTTAATTTTATACTTTAAAAAGTCTCCATTGAATACTTAAGCCACTTATAACAAAAGGAGACCACTAAGCATCCATATCCCAGCTTTTATTAAACCAGAATTCCTTCTTTTTATTGGGTTATGTTCTGTACTGCAGATGAAGACAGTTTCTTTTCATTCTTCCTCAGTGATGCCCAATTAGTCCAATGAGTTTTTCTGAATTGGTGATTATTTCACAGAGGTAAACTTAGCTTAATTTATATGAACTTCACTCCACTTGGTGCTCTTTAAATCACTACTAAAATTAAATACCTCTGGCATGAAAAGATCAGAAGCTCCAAGATGTTTACAGATTTAATGAAATCAGTGGGACCTCTGAAGCTTCTTTAATTCATCTGTTTGTACAACAGCAGTCGCAGCTACTAGGAACAAGACTAAAACTTGCTGATGTGAGATGTTTACCATGACACAGACCTAATTAGAAAGAGAGTGAGTTAAGACCAAGCCTTACTTTATAAATTGTCTGGATCTGTTCCATCTTCATTAAAAATTACCAACAAACAAGCCATTTATCTTGTCTCCATTTGGAACTGTTTTCCTGATTATAAGCTTCCCTTGTTAGGCTTTTGTCCTTGATCTTTCCTTGAGCAGTACCTTGGATGTGCTCATCTATTGTCATCTAAGTACAGATTCTTCCTAAACCCACCTCTGAATCTTCCTCTTAATATTGTATTTTCTATATCCTCCTTATATCCTCCTATATCTTATTTACAGTTTTACTGTCATGTCTAATTGCTAATTCAGATTGAACACACAAGATGATCTCAAATTTTCTTCAACAACTGTCCTACCCCCATTTTTTTTCTTTGCCATAACCCTATCAGCTACTCCAGAATATAAGCCTAGAGTTTTTTTTTTTTACTTGTATGTCTGTTTCTGCTTCATTTATGACTGTTGAGATGGTAGTGCTACTATTTAGATTCAGAAATACTAGAAAAACTAGATTCAAAAGTGGGTAGTAATAGAATAATATTAACTAGGAGGGAGAAATGTCTTGTGATCTCTGCTTGGTCAGTTCTGGTTAGCATTTTTATCAATAATGTAGATGATGTACTGTAACATTATCAAATAACAAAGTTGGTGGCAATAAGCATATGTTCTTAAATCATGAAAGGATAGAATAATTGGATCAATCAATCAAAAATGGATCACATTTTTGTTGTCCCTCAACTTTCTAATTTTTTTCATGTTTTCTTGATTTTTTTCCACAGTTGTATGTATTTCTGAAAAATAGCCTGGGACATAATCTTTTTTTACTCTGTTTTCTGATGTTTTATTCATTTATTCATTTTTTCCCCTTCAGGTGTTTTTCCAAGGTCAAACTTAAATGTTTTTGATCTCAAGCTTCCTAGAAATGTGCCATGCTGTACCGTGTGTGCATGTGCACACTCCTGTGTGAATTTCTTATTTTCTCTCCCATTAGAATATAATCCTTTAGCAAAATGGGATGGTTTTATTGTATTTGTATATTAGCACAGTATCTGGCAGCTAGTAGGCATCTAAGATGTGGTTGTTGATTGACTGAATACTTCTAGGCAAAAACTAAGCTAACAGAAATCTTCCTTTTTATTTAAGGGAAAAAATATAGATTGTACACATGCAATCACTATAATTTAACAGATACTGAGAAAAAGATAGGGACCCTGTGTCCCAGGAGTTTTGAGGTTATTTACTTGGAGGTTTCTCTTTGCAATGAGAAAAAATTATAGGGGAGGAGCTGTTTTGTTTGTTTTTGTTTCTACCTTTGACAAGAGAAGGGAGACTTCAGAAATATTAGCTTGAGGTTCAAAATTTTAATGTAAAACAAGAACTGTATATCTGTACTGGTCCAAAGAGACCTCATTAGAATATTCCTCCATGGAAATCTATGCAGACTATACTACAGACTGCTGCTATTGTCAAACTTTTGAATCCCTGTGTGCCTGTGTCTACTATTACATTTTCAGAATGCCTATATTAACAGGTTTAATACTACCTATTCCCCTTTTCTGATTAGGCAAGTATTGATGCTGAGGTCTGTTTTTGCCCTATAATCCTATTAGGTTAGTCCCCAGTGCTATAATTCAAAGCTTTTTAAACTGTGGGTAGGGGATCCCATTTGGGGTCTTGTAACTGAATACGGGGACACAAAATTATGATTTACTTTCAGTAAATGTTTAATTTATGTAGCTATTTTATATACCTACATACCCACGATTGCACAAAAATTTCTCAGACAAAAAAGAATTACCAGTGAAAAAAGTTTTAAAAGCCTTGCAGTATAATTGATAAAAGGTTTGTGTCAATACTCACTTTTCACAGCTGCCTCAAATCAAAGGAGCCCAAGCATAATCTGGAGATTTCCTAATGGTTGTAAGTTTCAGTAATATTCATTATATTCCATATCCCCTATTTGGGGAATGTCAGGACCCTAAAAATGACTAGAGGCAGATATGGCTCATTTGTTCAATCAGTCCATAAGTATTCATTAATTATGCACTATCTGCTGGACTTTGTGATAGGCACCGAATAGAGAGACAAAAATAAAACTTTGCCTGTCTTCAAGGACCTTATTTCCCATCAGGAAGACTATGGGTATGTATGTGGATCTTTATTTGTAGATACACACACATACACATACACATACACACACACATACACATACACACACACACACACACACACACACACTTAAACAAATACAGGATTTTGGGAGGATTTGAAAAGATTTTTTAGAAAAAGTGGCACTTGAGTTAGATTTTAAAGGCCCCCTGGAAGTCTAACAGACAGAGTTAACTATATCTCAAAGAAGCAGAATTACTAAGTCAAGAATTGTCATATATGAAAAACAACAACATAGCTGGACAATAACTGGATGCAAATGGGAAGGGAAGAAAGGAAACTTATTATAAGTTTGGGAAATCAGGTTAGGACCCTGTAGTTATAGGCTTTAAATGCCAAACAGAAGTTACATTTAACCTAGAAGCAATAAAAAGTCACTTACATTTGTTGAATAGCACAATGCTTCCCAAATACAGGTCAAACTTGCCCTTTAGAAATATGATTTGGACAACTTTATGGATGAGACAAGAAGGTCTCTAGAGCAGAGAAAACAATTAGAAGTTTATTGTAAACAGTCCATATTGTAAAAACTAGTGGAACCGTGGGGAGGAAGAGGAGTTAGAGAGGAGCTATGTGAGTAGAGAAAAGAGATAAGACAAAAAATGTTGTGGAGCTAGAATGACACAATTTTGCAGTGGATTTTAGTAATCTAAATTAAGAAATCAAAGGTGACTGAACTTTTAAACTTGGATGACTAGAAGAACGCAGCTGTCCTGGGGTATGCTGGAGCCATTTCAAAGTGACTAGAAAGTCTTGTTAAATTTTCAATATGAACATTCATATCTTTAGGGGAGGTCACTAGGTGAGTGCAAGGAGGGCAGAAATCTTGGGACTCCGGAAAATCAAGCAAGCCCCTTACACACTAGCATACCTAAAGGACAAAAAAGTTCAGGAACAACTGATTTGGATTATTAATATTTTTAAATGTTGTCTCTTCTATGCTGACATTATCAAAAATAATTGCATTCCACCTAAGATCTATAGTGTTAAAAAGAGCTACAAGTTAATGAGATTTAGGGTTGGATGGTTGATATTTTAGAGATAATTTATGCCAAATGCTTCATTTTACAGATAGGGAGGGTGGAAATATTAGGTGATTTTCTTTCAACTTCACAGAGATAGAAAAGTAGCAAAACTCTGGTTTTCTGACTCAAAATTTCCTGTCCTTTCTCTTCTACTAAGCTACCTCCCAAGAGACTATTTTGTAGTCTTAGCGTAAATTGAAAGGGATTGTTGCCATAGGTTTTAGTTAGAGGCAGCTAGGTGGTACAGTGAATAGAGTGCTGAGTCTGGCATTAGGAAGACCTAAGTACAAATGCAGTCTCAGACCCTCACTAGATGTATATCCTTGATCAGATCACTTGACCACTACTATACTCAGTTTTCTCAAAAGTAAATTGGGGTTAACAATAGCACTTTGACTCCAGTGTTATTGTAAGGATCAAATGATATAAGATTTCTAAAGTGCTTAGCAAAAGACATAGCATAGAGTAGGTTCTATATAAATGTTTATTGCTTCACTGCCCAAAAAATCCTTATAAAATTTAAGGTCTTAAATTTAATAGAGGATAATGGTATGATCCATTTAGAAGTCACCAGATTGTTGCTAAGGCATAAAGCCTCACATCTCTTTCTAAGTACCTTCAATTTGGGGATTATAATTTTCCTTATTGACCTAGAAAAGTAACCTATCTGAAGAAGGGAGGTAGCGTTTCTAATCCATTACTTGTCAGCACAATGGCCTCTATGTGGAGGAGAACATATATTAATTAAGGAAAACCAGATTTTTTTTTAATATTGTTATAATGAGAATAGGGAGGAAAGGAATGTTAGAAACTGCCATTTGTTTACTAGTAACTTTTCAGTCATTTTCATATTATATCACCAGGGTAAAATGGTGAACTTTATCTTTTCACAATCATTTCACAAATCTTCTAGTCCTTCTCCCTTTTGCTTACAAGTACAGACATAGTGACAACTGGTGAGTCTGAACATATCATATAATCTTGTTTGCCTCAGTTTCTTCATCTGTAAAATGAGCTGAAGAAGGAAATAACAAACCACTCCAGGATGTTTGCCAAGAAAATCACAAATGTAATCATAAAGACTACACAACAACAGATAACAGTGAGCTTTGTAGTGGTAGGTTAGTCACTTCCATAGTGGTTCCAAGGAACCACAAGTTCCTTATTTATTTATAAAGGGTGGAGAAATGGAAAAGTTTTAGGAATCTGCTTCCAAAAAGACATGGTGATATATAATAAAAACGTCCTCTTCCTCAATTTATAGCAGGTCCTGTGGCCAATTCCATCGTGTTAATCATGTGATGAGGTAGCTGACTGATAATTAGCTGTGCAGAGAAAATTGGTGCACATCCAAAAAACATTAGTCAGCTAGGATGAGGGTCTCTTGGCTTTCCAGCCTGCCAGGCTTTGGAAAAGAAGGGTGAGCTACTGAGAGCTTCTGGGTATGGAATAGGCTTTTAGCCCTCTCACCCAGAACTTCAATGGATCAGGATTCACAAAATCCTTCTGCTGCTCTACCTCTATTATGTCTCTTCTTTTTTGAATTTGAATAATAGAGACTAGAAATGACAATGACATTGTGCACTTCAAAAGGAGTGAGCCACCAGGAGGACTGGGAACAGAATGTATGCTAGGACTTTCAAGAAGCCAGACAATAAATAGTGAAGGACTGAGTCATCTATCTAGCCCTATCAAGCAATAGCAGAGGTGTGGACTCATCTGTTCATTGTTTATGCTATATTTGGAATTGTACTTGATAAAGCAAAGGCTATGTAAAATTGGGTTAAATCTGAACCCACTCTCCTTAGGGATTGTGTTACTATAGGAAAGAGACTCTCCAAGGTTTGGAGGGGGCAATGTTTGTAACTTCTAGCATTGCTCTTTCTTAGAAATTAATATCCCTTAGAAAAAGCTAATTGATAAGACAACTCAGGAATACCACTACATACCCTCTCAGATTGGCTAAGATGACAGGAAAAAATAATGCCAAATGTTGGAGGGGACATGGGAAAACTGGGATACTAATACATTTTTGGTGGAATTGTGAACTTATTTAACCATTCTGGAGAGCAATTCGGAACAATGCCCAAAGGGCTATTAAGCTGTGCATACTCTTTAATCCAGCAGTATTTCTACTGGGGTTACATCCCAAAAAGATCATAAAAGAGAGAAAACTACCCAGATATGCAAAAATGTTTGTGGCAGACCTTTTTGTAGGGGCAAGAAACTGGAAACTGAGTCAGTAGGAGAATGGATGAGGAAGTTATGGTTTATGAATATTATGGAATATTACTATTCTGTAAGAAATGATCAGCAAGATGATTTCAGTCTAGAGAGACTCATATGAACTGAAGCTGAGTGAAATGAGCAGAACCAGGAGATCACTATACACACTAATAACAATATTATACCATTTTCAATTCTGATAGATGTGGTTTTCTTCAACAATGAAATGATTCAGGCCAGCTCCAATCATCTTGTAATGAAGAGAGCCATCTGCACCCAGAGAGAGAACTGTGGGAACTGAGTGTGGATCACAACATAGCATTTTCACTCTTTTTGTTAGGGTTTTCTTGCATTTTGTTTTCTTTCTCACTTTTTTTCCTTTTTGATCTGATTTTTCCTGTGAAGCATGATATTTGTGGAAATATGTATAGCAGAATTACACATGTTAAATATATATTGGATTATTTGCCATCTAGGGGAAGGGGTGAGGGAAGGGAGGGAAAAAAATTAAAACATAAGATTAAGTAAGGGTGAATGTTGAAAATTATCCATGTATATATTTTGAAAAGAAAGAAAAAGCTAATTAATATTAATTAGTTAAATGAACTAAAATAACTGGCAGCTAACAATGGAGAATACTACACCAAAATGAATCAATGGTATTTCTAAAAGCTACGTAAAGGCCCTTCAGAGAGGGAAACATGACTGATTTCAAAGTAGAAGAGTAAGTTCAGAGTATTTGTAAATATATAAATGAGTGAGTTAAATTTAAGGACTTCTAAGGTCTCTTTAGACAACAGGATCATGTGTCAATTTAAAAAGGACTACAAAGAAGGAGAATTGAAAAGCAAGTCAGAGTTTGGATCTTTAAGTTGTCTAAAGAAGGAGAAAGAAACAAAAAAGGAAGGTTCCTTTTTCAAATCTGTTGAGTGAAAGATTATGTAAAATAAACATTACTTTGTTGAAGGTGATTCTTTATTAGCATCCCCTAAAAGACTGTGGGGAGCCCAAACCCAATCTCACTCCAAAGTAAAGTTGAATAAGTGAAAATAGGCTTTTACTTATTCTAAATTGTGCCTCTAATCAATAAGAAATGGGTTTCAGAAATGGTTGCTGACGACTTCCAATCTCAGAGGCATTTTTCTTTCCTGAGCTGTCAGTCTAGAACTCTGGATCTCTGCATGCCCTATTAGTATTTTAAAAGAATTAATCATTAATCAGGCGAACTAAGACAGTTCAACTAAGACAGTTGAAAAATCATCCTCTACCAACAGCAAGCATGGACTAGATCTAGCTAATTAATGACAGGCAAGTAAAATAATTAAGCAATAAAATGTAATTGGCAACATTTCTCAGGAGGATTGCAGAATGCCTCCAGTGCAATACTGTTTTGCTTTCAGAGCTTAGAGAAAGTCAAGGAGCCACTCTCTATTATTGAAATGGCTCCAGCTTCTGCACTTGGTATAAAATAGAAATATGCAAGAAGAGTTCATCTTCCCCCAAATCCTAGATTTTGGGCTATAAATTAAGTTCAGATTGGGATAGAATATTGAGGGATTTTGGTTTGAATACATTTGTATGGAATTTGGTTATTTGATTTTGTTGTAACCAAGGAAATAAGCCTATCTGTAGTCTATGAATTTATTATGTATGATATCCTATAACCAACCTACCTAAGTAAAAAGCAGCTCAGGATCACAGGACTGGGTACCATATCATGTTTTTTCAGCCATAGAAACTTAAGAAGTAAGGGAGGGAAGGGAAGAAAACTATGTTAATGGATGAGTGCTCCAAATCAACGAAATCATGAATCCCTGACTCTGTGTGGAACAGAAGTTAGCAAAAATTCATTTATTCAAAAGATATTTTTCAAATACTATGTGGCCAAAAAAACCGGTTCCAGTTCCTAAAGCCTTGAGTTAAATAAGAAGGTTAAAGAAGCTTAATGCCTTAAAATAATTCTAATACAAAATGTGTCCTAACCTCAGGGTTCCTCCTGGAAGGACTCTTTCCCAGCCTTGATGCCTGACTTTGTAGACAGGTACAAACCCTTAATCACCTGCAAAGCCCTACACCTTCTTTTAGATCAAAAGCTCCCAAGGGGCTGAGGACTTCACCAATGATAGATTTATAAACAGGTCTGGCAGGAAATAATGGAAGTTTATTGTTAGGATTACCTTGTCACTGTCCAGACAACCTGAGTTCTCACCTGGTAATCCTAACAGTTTATTCAATTCAGTTCATCTCAATAAGCATTTATAGGATATCTATAGTGTGCAAGATACTAGAAAGAGAAATGAAAAGATGAACAAGGTAATCTTTCTGTATCTTCTTATCAGTCCCCTTTGCCATCCTGAACACTTCCTAGGATGACTTCTCTTTGATTCTTGGACCCTACCTTCCAACCTGATTATGAGATTTACAAGTTCTGTTTTATTAAGATTAATTCGGGAACCATCTCAAAGCAACTCAAGAGCTAATGATTAGATTTTTAGCATGAGAATTTATATCTCAGAAATAGGCAAATGTTACAAACCGGAATGTGATTCATTGTGTTTTCTTTCAATTGTCTAGAAGTAAGAAAATAATAGATAAAACATTAGTATACTGGTTAAACTTAAAAATATGTCATGGCCACATTTCTTTTTCAGAAATCCACTTGTTAAACATTAAGCAGAATACCATTTAATTAATTCTTCACTGGAACCAAGTGTACTCCCTGATCTTGTGTTTGGGGGGCCTCTATTACCATCTTAGCCACTTCTGCTCAGAATAATATCCAGAGCTTGGTGCAATGCTGGACTTGGAGTTGGGAACACCTGAGTTTGAATCCTACTTACTATATATGTGACTCTGGGAAAATCATTTAATCTCTCTATGCCTCAGTTTCCTCATTTGTAAAATGAAAGTAATAGTACCTACCTTATAGGGTTGTTATAGTAAATGAGGTAAGTAAAGCACTATATAAATACTAGCTGTTATTATCATAGTTATGATGAATGTTCTCCAAAAGCCAGTCACATTTCCCAGGGATTTGGAATTCCACACTCCTAACTTGTATCTGTAAAACTTACCTCAATTTTAATCAATTTGCCTGCAAAGAAGTAGGCAATATCAGAAAAACAGCTATTCTCATCACTTAGCAATTATAAGTTTGAATGGAAAAGGATTTGAGAGGTAATATGTTCCTATTCCAGCATTTGACAGTAGAGGAAGTCCAGAAAGAGGAAAGTACCCACCTCAGGCAAGATGCCCTGGCTTCCCCCTAGCCTGTTTTCTTTCTTTTCTCCTCACTTGTTTTTAAACAATTCCTTTTGCATAAGATTATCTGATTTTTCCCTTAATTTATCTCTAACCCCCCCCCCCAAAAAAAGTCTAAAAGTCTTCTGCCCCAACTCTTATCGTCCAGAAACTGTGGCTCAGCTTACAACATCCTATCAGGAAGCATCACATATACACAGAGGATAACTCACTGGTTTTCCACTTCTGCTGTTGCCTTCATTTTCTTAGTTCAAACTGCATAGTGTGTATTAGTGAGAATCTACTTACCATTTGCCACTAAAATCTTTCCAGCTGTCCCAAATCAATATGACCAGTCAGTCTAAATGCCAATGCTCATTCCATGAACTTAAAATGCCTTTATCAAACCAAACATCTCTACAGAAAAAATAAAATTTTCAATTGGTTTGCAATTTAGCATGACTAGAGATTTCTGGGAGGCAGTGTTGTATAATAGATAGAATGTTGTATTTGGAGTCAAGAAGGCCTAGGTTCAAATCCTGAGCTCTCAAAAGTCTGTCAAACTCTCTGAGTCTCTATTTATTTATATGTAATGTATAGATAATGATCCCTGTTTTCATATTCCACCTAATAGATATATGTTTAGGCCATAGGATATGACTGGCCTTCATGTATACCTCATAACCAAAAGAGAACCAATTTCCATCCTTTGTGGAAAGTAAGAGAAGGGTAAGAAAGACACTACCAGCAACCTTTTGGGAGAGGAGCAGGCAGTATTCAGGACCAATGTATCTGGGTGAGCTATTCTTCATTTTCTCATATTCAAGAGGGACATTAAACTATAATTATATCTATCTACCAACATATCAAAAATCAATGGTTTAAGATTTTAGATTAAAAGTCACTTTCTCTCAAGGGGACAATAACAGCTAACTTACTATTCTCAATTTTAATTTTTTTCCAACAAATGCTCATTGTATAAAAGATCATCAAAACCAATTAGTGAATCTCTTTACTAAAACAGTAAACAACTTAGAGTAGACCAAAGAATGTACAAGAGGAGAAAGATTTTGGGGAAAGTATACACATTCTCCATCTTGAAGGAGCAACTTGTTTCTTCCTTGCATCTGGAAAGACATTGAAAACACAAGTGTGCATTTAGAGAAAGCTTCTTAGTGAAAAATAAAACTTCCTTTTTTGCCTCTAAAATTTTGGGTTCGTGAATTCTTTTCACATTGAACCTGCCCCTCCAATCAAAGAGGAGATTCTCACATCAATTCTCTACCACTAGACCAGCATCAAGACTTTAGAAAGTATGATCTCTATGCTTAAGCCTGAATGTTTCAGATGATATGTTTCCCTGCCATAGGCCTCTTCTTTGCTCCTTCAGCTCCCATACCAGCTCCCTTTCCATCAGAATGTCAGATTATGGAATTTCCATTGTTTTGATAAGCTCCTCTTTCCCACTGAATACTCTTTTCACTTCTCCTTTCTATGTCACTTTATTCTGCCTTATATATAAAACTTTATTTTGGGACATTAGCCTTTGGAATGTAATCATTTGGGGAATGCTAAAGGTTAGGAAACAGCAAAGTAGAAACTGAGCTGGGATAAACATCATCTAGGATCATCTAGGGCTGGGCTAGGCTCAAAAGTAGACCTAAGTTGATAACTGCCCTGGCAACCCAATAGTGAGCTCATTCTAGGAATTCGATAATCCCTTGGGTCTGGCTGACACTAGCTGTAAACCCTTCCTACATTGGACCAACATTTTAGGAGGGAGAAATAAATAAAGACAAGAGAGAACATTTACAATTAAACCTGAACTTCCCCTAAAACATCTACATATAAATATTATTCCTTAACAGTTCTAGTAGCCAAGGACAACAGAGGGATAGAGGATTTCACTACATCAGCTTTTTGTCATTCCCATATCTCTGGCCACACATAAAAATACAATAATAATAATAGCTAATATTTATATAATACCTTCCATGTGCCAGGTAGTATGGTAATTATTTTGCAAATCTTATCTCTTTTTATTCTTACAACAATAGTGTGACAGGTGCTATTATTATTCCCATTTTGCAAATGAGGAAACAGAAATTAAGTGGCTTGCCTGGAGTCAGCTAGTAAGTAACTGAAGACACATTTGAACTCAAATCTTCCAAAAATTTTGGCAAGGTGGGAGGAGCAGGGAGGGCATTAACCTCTATGCTATCTAGTTGTCCTAATAATAAAAATTATTCCATCTATAAGGAACTGAAAAGCAGCAGAGGGAAAAAAAATTAAAACAGGAATTATGATTTAGAAAACTAAGGAACTGTTTTTTTTTAAGTTTACAATATCTCAACTCTAATAATAGATAAGATTCCAGATTTTTTCACAAACTAGCAGCCAGTGACCTTTGAGCCTATTTCTGTAGATAGGTTGCACTGTGGAAATAGGGGTTGATGTTAAGAATCAGAGAGACCTGAATTCAAATCTTACCTCATCTATTTTCTAGCTCTGTGATGCTAAGTAAGTTACTTAATGTTTTCTTAGTTTTCTCAACTATTTAAGGAGTATAGTAACATCTACCTCAGGTTGTTGTGAAAATCAAATGAAATAAAGTATGTAAAGCATTTTGTAATTCTTAAAGAGCCATCTAAGTACCAGTTATTAATCTTACTATTGTTCTACATGACAATGATGGTCAGAAAAAAAATGCTAATTTGATCATGGGCTGTATTAAGGGAAATTTGATGCCTAGAATAAGTATTGCTACTCTCTACCCCCAGTCAGAGCACATCTGGAGTAATGTGTTCAATTCCAATGAATATAATTGGAAAAAAACATTGATAAACTACAGAGAAGAAGAAGCAAGCATGGGAGGAAGTTTTTACCATGCCACATGAAGAGTTGTCAAAGAATCTGACAATCATTTAACTAGAAAACAGACTTCTATGTTGGCTGAGTTTATGTATTTCAAGGGCTGATTTGTTGGGATTTTGTTTTTGTTTTTGGTTTTTGGAAGATTAGATATTTTATTCTGCTTGAATCCAGAGAATAAGTAGAATGTAAAGAGAGAAAGATTACAATGCAATTACAATACAAGACCTGGAGGGTCAGTCCTTAGGTCCCAGGTTACAGAAAAACACATTATCTCTAGCCCTAGGGTCTCTAAGGGTCAGACCCTAGGTCAGCTTGAGCAAGTGACAGCAAGTGATGTGACCCACAGGAAGCAAACAACTTTGATGATCATTGGTCAATAATGGTTACTTCCTTTTTAGTCCACCCAATGAAAAGATTTGGGTCCATTGCTATTTAACCAGCTTTACTACTTCTGCTGGTCAGGTTGAGCACATGATGCTTCCTGGGTGTCTGGGTCTCTCCCTGCAGGGACTAAATAAATGCTTTCTCTTTGTATCTGAAGATGTCTCTGATTAGTTAATGTAGGGAAGGGGGTCTGACATCTGTCCCACACAAATGTATAATGGAAAACTTTCTTCCAATGAGAGTTAATGGAAGTAGAATGGACTAACTCGTTAGACATCTGTGAGTAAAAGTTGGATATCAGGAGATTTGGTCTTAATTCTTGGTTCCATTACTATTCATTTATCACTGTAAAGCCCAGTTTCCACATTCTTAACACTGGAATGATAATACTACATTGCCTATTTCACCAGGTTATTTTAAGGAAAGTTCTTGGCAAATATGAAAACAATGTGTAAATATCAATTATTTGTTGTTTGGTTGTTGTTGTTGTTGTTTGCTTAGATATAAACTGGATTAGCTGCCTCTGGGATCCCATTCTTCTCTGACACTCTAATGAAGCAAATAGCCAAACTCTTTCCTCCATTGTTTATTACTAAAACAATTATACACATCACAGAAAAAGAAAGAAGTAGAGCTAAGATTCAAATCCAGGTCCTCTGACTTTTTCCCTCTACAGTATATGGTAAATTACTTTTTTTTTTCCATCCAAAGGAAATATATGATAAAGTACTAGACTTAAAGTACAGAAGATTTGAAGTAGAGTTCAAATCCCAATTTAGACAATTATATGTGTCCCAGAAGAACTCATTTTACCTTCAGTTGCATTATTTTTCTCATCTATAAAATGGGATAATAAAAATATTACAGAGTTATTTTGAGAATCAAATGAAATAATATTTACAAAGCCCTCTATATATCTTAAAGTCCTATATAAATGCAATTGTTATTATTATTAATCATTATATTCTCTTCTAAGATATGTGGGTATGTAGCAATGAGAAGACCAAGATTATATGAAGCCCCAAATATCTGGGAGCCCAGTTCCAATAACTATAACAGTCTCCTCACCTTTTAGTCTCCATTTTTAGGCTTTGTCAAAGGTTATCAAGTAAGTGAGATACAAATTCCATCCATAAGCAACAAGGATGTCTACTCTCCAATATCCCATTTAAAGACCTATATATCCATATATATCTGTATATCCTTCCTTGTTCATAGCTCAGTGAAAGAAAGAGAAACAAAATATTTTTAGCCAATCAGTCCTTAATGTCCTTAATGATCCTTGGACATAAGAATGTAGACTTTAATTAGAGCATATTAGATTTTCTTACACATCTTTATAATGGGTATTGAGGACACCAGGTATGCAAAGGAATTATTATAAGAAATAACTCCCACCTCTTTACTAAAAGCATATAGATTTGTTTCACATAGATCTCTTTCATTTTCATATTTTGTCACCAATTTAAAATGGTAATATGATCGCCAGAGTAAGGGTAATGCTGAAAAAGAATTGTGGCCTAGTTGGCATTCCTGGTAAGAAAATAACCACATTGCACATTTTCTGAATATCTATTCACTTTGGGGACTGCTTTGGAGCCTTATCAAGTGGCTCCAAAAATGAATTTGTATAGCATTGTGGAGACAGCCTAAGTAGAAAGATCATTTTGTTAATAGTCAAGAGATCATAGTTTTAGTCATTGAACATGGTTCTAGTTCATGTTCTGTCAGTAACCTGAGATGATTCTGAGTCAATCAATCTATAAACAAGTATTTAGAAAGTTTTTACTATTTGCCAGGTACTCTGCTAGATGCTGAATATATGAGTACAAAGAACAAAACAATTCCTACTCTAAAGCAGTTTGATGAGTACACATAAAAGTTCATACAGCATAAATATAAAGTGAATAAATACAAATGTTCGCAAAGTAACAAAAATTCAAAATGGTTTGCAAGGGAGGACACCAGGTGAAGGGATCAGGAAAGGCTTTATGCAGGTAATGGTGTTTGAAGTTCACCTTTAAAAAAGAGAAAGATTATGAGATGGAAATAAGGAGAGAGTGTGTTCCAAGCAAGTAGAATGAGCAAATACAAAGGAACAGAGATGGGAAATATAGTGCCATATGTAAGGAATAGAGGGCAATTTGGATGGATTGCAGAGTATAGGAGGCAGACTAATGTCCAAAATAATCAATCATCAAGCCTCATTTATAAATAGAGAGAGCTATACTAGATTATCTCTGAGGTACCATTCTAATCCTAAAAATCTATGTCCTATGATACTATGGAAGTAAGGTGGTTCTGTGGATAGGAATCCTGGAAAAAAGGGCCTGGAATCAAGAAAAGCTGAATTCAAATCTAGCTTACTAGCTGTATGAGCCTGGGCAAGTCAGTTAACCTCTGTTTATTTTAATCCTTTGGAGAAGGATAGGGCCAACCACATCAATTATCTTTGCCAAGAAAATCATTTGGACATTATAGGTAAGCTGTGGTCCATGGATTCATGGATAGTCACATTTAACTAAATGCCTGAATAACAATAACAAATGATATTGATGTGGTGCACCCTTAGAAATATTGTAGTAATATCCAGGCTACTTGATATTGGGAATGAAATAGTAGAGACCCTAATATTTATCAAGAAACCTCAGGCCCATTCTGCCTTGGGAATGATGTAGCTACCTAAGGAATGTAACTATTGGGAGTATTGTAGCACAACCTTGGAGAATGTGTGTGAAAGAAAGGGAGTTAGGTCTGATATCTTTATTCCACTAAGTTATCCATCAGGGATGCCTGGTTTGTCATCCAAAAGTCTGGGCTGCTATCTTGCACCTGGATTCAAACAATAAGCACTTAGTTTCATGAAAGAAGAAAGGGGGTCGTTGTTAACCCCCATTATCAAACTTCTCACCAATCCTGTGAACTCCAATCCCATGATGTTATTTACCCTGCTCTGCTCTTTGTTTTGTACTCCCCATTCTGCTATATCCCTAGCATTAATTGGCATTACAATTATAATAAAACTTTGCCTCTTGACTAAGAAAAATTTTCACTTCCAAATTCTTTTGGAACATCTGCAACTGTGGTCCAAAGACTCAATGTATTTTGGGAAACCCCAGAACCCCAACAATACTGTTATTCTGATCTCTCAGGGCCCTGTTATTGCTTATATTCTATGATTGGTTAATGTTCATTAACAGGCTGATGTCTAACAGTAACTTAAAGGTTTTATCCATTGTTTTATGATTAGTATAAATGAAAATACTTCTTTGAATAGACCTTCAATTTCATGAGTATACTTCTCCTAATTTACCTAGAATATTAAGTTGTTTACAACTCAATGAAGGAAAGGAAAGCAAAAGATTTTTAGTTGCTCAGTTCTCAGTTTAATGGTCCCTGGATATGAGAGCAGACTCTAATTAGGACATGTAAACTGTTTCTTACACATCTTTATAATGGGTACTTAGAATACCAGGTATGCAAATGAATTACTACTGGAAATAACTTCCACAAGTATACCAACATTATCCAGGCTCATTTCACTTTCATATTTATTCACCAATATAAAATGGTAAACCTTGACTTCTAGGGAGCCACATTCTACATCCAGCAAACTTTCTATCACTTGAGAGCTGTGTGACAATGACCAAGTGACTCCCCTTTCTGGACCTTAAGTTCTTCGTCTCTAAGACTGAGGGGTCTGGGTTAAAGGATCTCTGAGCTTCCTAACCAGCTCTGAAGCTCTGGGATTCTCTGACTTAAATCATGCATGCAAATCTATCACTCTATAACTATAAAATCATTAATGTTTCATCCCCTTACTGTTTTATTGTTTAGTAAGGAAATAAACCTTCTGTTTAACTATTGGGCGGCTGCAGTAAGATACCAAGTGTGATTATTCTTGCTTGACATCCATTCACTTGTGTCACCAACAGAGTAAACCCCAGGCCAGATTCCATTTCCAAGGGCTGGAGTGGAATTTCCAGATAATCATGCCACATCTCAGGTGGAAGGTTAATAGTTTGTGCTAGTATGAAGTTCTCTCATTCCTTCCCCCATATGCCCCCCACCCTCATCTCTTGTACTCTATCTATCTAGCTTTGTCAAAAGTCTGTGTGCTAGCTGATTCTTGAAGCCGGCAGAGGGAAAGAGAGTGTCAAACAGAAGGTCATGAAAAGGAAACAAGTTATGGGGAGGGGGAGAACAAAGGGACATTGCAAGGGTCAAAGAGACTTGAACAATAATCATTCACTCCAGAGTGGCACTGGGGAAGCAGGAGATACAGGAGAAGCTCCACACTCAGGTAATGGACCAGAACAATTTCCAGTCTCAGAGTGGCTCTGCCTCTCTTTCAACT
Organism: Sminthopsis crassicaudata; assembly: GCF_048593235.1. Taxonomy (NCBI): domain Eukaryota; kingdom Metazoa; phylum Chordata; class Mammalia; order Dasyuromorphia; family Dasyuridae; genus Sminthopsis; species Sminthopsis crassicaudata. Next base: position 189,722,396 of record NC_133618.1, on the reverse strand, counting down.
TCACCTCCCATAAGGCTCAAGAACAAAGCAGAAAAATAAATGAGAATGACCTAGAGGTGAACAGTTCAAATAAACACAAAAGCACAGAGGTGCTCTGAAGTGAAAGCAGTAAATAGGACAAGGAATGTGTTTTGACATCAAACACAGTACTGTTGTTCATCTTGAAACACAATTACAATAACTGCTGACTCCAACCTCCTCCCTGCTGAAAAAGAATGGCCTGAGATATGATCATGTTAAGGAGAAAAGAAGGCAAATTCTTTGTTTTAAGATTTGGCGACTAATTTAGCAAATAGAAAACTAATAAAATTATGGTATTCAACCCAAGTATGTCCAAGTTCTATATAATTCACTCTATCTGCTTACCTAATATATTTGCTATAATTTTCTATTATCTTCCACCATAGTTCCTGTGATAAATTGAAGCTAATTTTTTTCTGTAGCTAGCATAGTAAAAAGAACATTTTACTAGAAATTAGGGGTCCTGCGTTTGAGTCTTCTCCCTGTCACTAACATGTTTGATATCTTTAAATAAGTCATTTTACTTTTTTGCACTTCAGTGTTCCCATCTGTAAAATGTAAGCTGGCCTAAAAGAACTCTGTTATATTCCAAATCTCAAAATCTATGATCACTGAAATAATCTTGTTTAAACTCTCATTTTACAGATGAAGAAACTAAGACACAGCATGAAGGAATGACTTATCCAAAATTATATAAGATTATCCTGTCAGAGTCAGAAACTGAAGCCACATTTTAAGATTTCTAATCCAAGACTCTTTTTATTGGACAATCACCAACAAATTTTTTTAAAAATGCAGTTTTAAAGTATTGATTATATACATTGAGATATTCTGGGTTGGGTCAGATGGGAAAGGAGAGGTAATACACAGTTTAGATAAGACAGTCTCTGCCTTCATGGAACTCACAGACTAATAAGTACCAAGAAACATCAATAATTACAACGTACACTGATAATTGTAACCTACTAATTATAACTTACAATAATATTCCCCTGGAGTAATATTTGCAAAGAGCAAAGTCTGAAGGAGAAGAGAATCATTCTTGAAGGAAGGAGGACTAGTTGTAGAATTCTTCCTGGAGGGAATGGCACTCTAGTTAGATTATAAAGAATGGATTCGAACACCAAAGGTCAAATATATATTGGGAGAGGTATTCCAGACATAAGGGACAATATGAGCAAAGGTACAAAAACAAAAGAGAACAAAAGTAACCTTTGGACATTTAGAGATCATAGTAATCCAGTCTGTCTGGAACATAGAATGTATGGAGGTGAACTGCAAACACAGGGTGGTGCCTGGTAGTATAAGGCTTTGAATGCTGAGCTAAGGAGTTTGATCTTTATTCTGTAAACAATATAGTTTATTATGGCTTCAATATTCTGCAATCTATGAGGACCAATTTTATTTGAATAAAGGGGAAAATAATTATTAAGTATGATGTGGTTACTGCTGAGTACAAGAGATATAAAAATAAAAATCAAGAAAATACCCTTGAGAAATTTATATCTTCAAAGGGGAGGACAACAATTTTGAAGGAGGGCTGGCCAGGGAGGAATGTTTTGGAAGTCACAAGGGTAGAAAGTGGAATCATAAGGCAATATTAATTGATCCTTTCCAGGAATGATAATGTTGATTTGATTACCGCTTCTAGAATTAGAGCCCAAAAGGGGAAGACAAAAAAATGGCCATGCAGCATTACACAATGATAATATGTCAAGATAACTGAGGAGTAGCAGCATGTTGGGTCTGGGCTGCAAAACTAATGAAGGATTATCCAGGGTGGCAGTTGGAAGGCTGTGTTGGAGGTGATAAGGAATGGAAGAAAGATATCTGGAGAGGATAGAAAGCTATTTTAACACACTGTAATGAGAAGAGAGGGGGAACAGATGAGATTGCCAAAAAAGACTTGTCTAATTCAAAAAATACTGCTACATAAGAGTTATACCCTGTATCATTGTGCAAGACTAAGGCATCACAGATAGCTAGATGGAATAGTAGATAGAGTTCGGGGAATGGAGTCAGGAAGACCTGAGTTCAAATCTAAGTGACCCTGAGCAAGTCATTTTACCCTATTTGCCCCGGTTCCTCTCTTTGTAAGATGGACTGGAGAAAGAAATAGCTAATCACTCCAGTATCTTTGTCAAGAAAATCCCAAATGGGGTTACATTGGGTCAGGACATGACTGAAAACAATCCAAAAGCAACAATAGAGCATCCCAAATAGATAATATAATCTGGTAGGAAGCTTTCATGTTAGATTCATTAGTCATATGTTAATGCTATCTGTGCAATTGACATCCCTGTATAGAGGGAAATAGTGCTCCATGACACAACACAGTTTTTCTTTCTGAGACAGTAACTAATATGAACTATGAAGTGTAGTGGAAGGTATACTTAATGTGGAATCTGAAATAATCTGATTTCAAGTCTTGAGCCTATTTTGATTGTGTGACCTCAGAGGTAAGCAATTTAGTGGCTCCAAATCTCCCATCTATAAAATGGGGATAATAACACCTGTAATACCTATCACACAACTCTGTTAAGATCAAAGGAGATGAAAAAAAAATTTTAAATAACAAAAGATCAAATGGGATGTAAAACACTTTGTTAAAACCTAAAATCTCATAGAGACAGAGACACCAAGACCAGGAAGGAGAGAAAGAAACAGAGATTCAGCTTTAGCCACTAGTGTCCCAAATGAGAAGAAAAGCAAAAAGTTGATTTATCATTCACCCTCTTCACTTTGCTGGTGGCAACATTCTTCCTTCCATGGGGATAGCTTATCTTCAAGAAGATATCATCTATCCTTTACGAATATTCAAAACTCTAATGCTTACAAATCTGAATATGTGCTAAATCATGATGAAATTAACTGTGAATTTGAAGAGTAAAATTTCCTAACTTCTTCTCAAAATCTAGAAAGAACATGGAACTTCTATTATTTCCTGGACCTCAAAGCATATAGTTATTCATAACTATGAAAGGATAAATAATTGACTGCAGCCTCTGGCTATAAATGATGTGATGAAAGTCTTATTTTCCCTCACTCTCTATCTTTGCTTTTTGTAGTCGGTTGACTAACCTTTATCTGTGATAGTGGATGAAGTGGCATATAGAAAGTTCAGGTGTTTTGTGCTCTCCTAAAAGGACTTTTTTCCTTCCAAAGGTACAAACTTCAGGATTGAATGGCATCAGTACATCAAAAATAAGATGATAAAAAGAATTAAAAATCTAACTCCTAAAGGTCTTCTTCCCTTTTTAAAATTTAAACTAAATAAATTCTTTATGATTTTTTAATAGCTACAAAGAGAGTTTATTCTAGAAATTCAGTGAAAAAAATATTAGCTTATATGACTTTTTAAAAAGAATTCCAACCACTTGTTTGTAATGCTTTGGATAAAAAACTAGTTAACTAAATGTTTCACTTAACCATGAATTTTGGTTATGTTTGGCATAGTTAAGTTAAACTAAGAAAATATTCCACACCACTCCATATAAAAGATTTTCTCCCTGTCACTGTAACTTTAACTTCTAACATGACAATTTTCTCATCCCAAAATTATCAAAATCTCATGTTAAATCAAAAAATGATTTCTGGGGCAGCTGGATGGTGCAGTGGATAGAGTACTGGCTCTGAAGTCAGGAGGATCTGAATTCAATTGTGAGTTCCTACCTGTGTGACCCTGGGCAAGTCACTTAATCACAATTGCTTCAGGGAAAAAAAAAAAAAAAAAAAGACTTTTTAGTCTTTTTTTTTTCAACTTTTCGAATTTTCGACACTCTTAACTGTACTCTTCTCCCAGAGGTTCTTGGCCTAGTGTCAATATTTTCCTGCCTGCTTAGCCTCCTCATCCAGATTCCTGGATCATTATCCATTTCCAGCCTTCTTAGTGAGGGTGTCTCTCTTAGTGAGGGCCTTTTTTTTTTTTTTTTTTTTTTTTTTTTTTTTTTTTTTTTTACTCTCAGTGGTCCTAAGGCTTTTGCAATTCTGCAAATCACTTTCAAAGCTACATAATTCTTTGTCATTAATCTCATTTCTATATAATAGACTCTCTACTGGACACCATCTCTTGGACATTGTACAGATATGTGGATCATAGCAACTTATCAATCTCCACAAACCTTTTCCTCTTCCAAACTTTCTTGTTTCCATTGAAGACATCAGTTTCCCACCATTTATCCAACTTCATATTTTGCAATCTTCTACTATTCCCTCTTCCTCAATATGTATCAGTCTCCAAGTGTTGAAGGTTCTATTCCCATAACATCTTTTGCATTCATCCCTTCCTCTCCAACTAAATGATTTTTATCTTAGTTCAAGTCTTCATCACTTCTTACTTAAAATGTCACCATGTCATCATAATTGAATTTTCTGGATCCAATATTTCTTCCAATTCATTATCAATAAGCTGCCAAAACATATATAACAGTGTAATTCTCTTCTGCATAACAGTCTTCAGGGCTTCCTCATTACAGAAATATTCATGCTACAATCTTTTTTCACTTCTTACTTTTCAGCTTCATGGCACATGGATAGAGTATTGAATGCATAGTCAGAAGACATGAATTCAAATCTTGCCTTAGACCTTTGCCTATGTGATTCTAGACATGCCATTTAACCTCTAGCTGGAAAATTGGTATGATAATAGAACTTACCCTTAAAATTTTTTTTGGTGAGGATCAAATGAGATATGTGTAAGATACTATATAAATGTTAGTTGTGTTGTTGTTGTTATTCCTCTTGACAAACTATACATTCTTACCATAATGAGTTACTAACCTTTTCCTAAACTCATTACCTCCCATATTTATATAGTTATGGATGTCAGACATACCTAGAATGCCCTTGTCTTAGGACAATGTCTCAGAATCAAATTCTTAAAATTTTAACTTAATCTTATGTTCTCATAATGCTTCTCTTTTTTTCAAAGATCACCCCATATGCTACCTCTTCTATGAAGGTTTCTTCTCCCTGGTTAGTCTTGTTCTATCTCTCATGAATTCATGAATTTAACTTCTTTTATCATATCATATCATATCTATCTATAGATAGATAGATAGATAGATAGATAGATAGATAGATAGATATAGATATAGATATAGATATGATATGTATGAAAATGCCATCTGCATCCAGAAAAAAAACCATGGAGATGAAATATAAAATCAACACATGCCATGTCCACTTTTTTTGTTTGTTTTTTTTTTCCTTTCTCAGGTTTTTTTCCCTTTTGTCCTAATTTTTCTTTACTAGCAGCATTCATTAAAGAAACGTGTATTTTAAAAGTTAATATAGAGGCAGCTAGGTGGTGCAGTGGATAGAGCACCAGCCCTGAAGTCAGGAGGATCTGAGTTCAAATTTGATTTCAGATACTTAATACTTCCTAGCTGTGTGACCCTGGGCAAGTCACTTAAGCCCAATTGTCTCAGAAAAAAAAAAAAAGTTAATATGCATGTAAAATCAGCAAAAAATAAAACAATTAAAACAAAACAAAAGAAGTTTCCTCCCACAACACAGATCTGCACTGTTTGTCTCTCAGACCTGGGGCATTAAGAAGTTAAGTGACTTGGTCAGGGTCACACAGGAAGTATGTATCAGAGATACAACTCGAACCAAAATTATTATTATTCTGCTACACTATAATGATTCTACAATTTATTTTGTATACCACTTATTTGTGTACATTTTACATTGAACTTAAGCTTCTTCACTCTGATTTCAGAAAAGCCTGGAAAGACTTCCATGAACTGATGCTGAATGAAGTGAGCAGAACCAGGAGCACATTGTACATCGTAACAGCAAGATTATGTGATGATCAACTATGATAGATTTAGTTCTTCTCAGCAATGCTGCAATCCAAGGCAGTTCCAATAGACTTGTGATGGAAAATGCCATCTGCATCTAGAAAAAGAATTATGGAGACAATACAGATGAAAATATACTATTTTCACCTTTTTTTTGTTTGCTTTTTTCTCATGGTTTTTCCCTTTTGTTCTGGTTCCTCTTTCACAACATGACTAATATAGAAATAAATTTAAAATGATTGTACATATATAACCTATATCAGATTGCTTCCTGTCTTAGGGAGGGAGAAGGTAAAGGAGGAAAAAAAATTAGAACTCAAAATCTTACAAAAATGAATGTTGAAAATTACCTTCATAGATATTTGGGAAAATAAAATACTATTGACATTTTAAGAAAAGAATGTAAGCTTCTTGGCCAAGGTCAGGAACAGTTTTATTCTGGTCTTAGCCCCAAATCTAGCTCAACATCTTAGCCATAGCAGGAGCTTAATAAACAGATATGGAATTTAATAAAGTTGTTTGTATGCACGTATGTACATGCATATATGAGAGTTAAACTAGAGTTAAGCATTAAAAATATCAGCCACACTATAGCATGGCTTTTGGAGAGAAACACACTGGCAGCTGTTCTTGCTTCCACTTCTTCATACACTGTTTCTAGGAAGAAGTTTTGAGATTCCTGGTCTATAAAACAAGAGGATTTATGAACTGATAAGGTCTGTAAATAAAAAGGCTCAGCAACATCACTGAGTATTATGGTGTATAGCCAGGAGCTAGACATGAACAACAGAACAGTTATACAACTTTGGTACAGTGCCTTAACGTCAATGAAACAAAGTTTCATGGGAAACAAAGGTGATGAGAGCTCCTGAAGTAAAGACACAAAAGAATAAGCTTAGTCAGATCCTATAGGTACCTTCAACATAACAGCAAAGTATTCAATTTGGAAAATACTATAAACCAAGAAACTTTGCTCCCTCCCCAGTTTTACTCATTTTCTAGGGCAGAAATGCCTTCTCATCTCTCAATAACAAATATAAAGACCTCTGGGAAATGTCCTAGATCACATAGTTGGTTTACTCACACCTATCAACAAATAGACAATTTAGAATATAGCTACATTATCTGCTGAAAAGCCTTTTCTATTTCTTTTTTTCTCTGTATTTCATATGCAATTAAGCAACATCCTGCTAACAGAGAGAACTCTATACATTTAGCACTTTAGTTGACATATTTTACATCAGAAAAAAACCTGAAGAATTTTATTATATTGGCAGCTACTCCAAGCTAAGGATCTCTAAGACTCTGCCAATCAATGAACCAGTCAATTAACAAACATTTTTAATTAACTGCCATATGTCAGATGCTATACTAGATACTGAAGTTACAAAGATAAAAATGGAACAGATGGAACAATGGAAAGATAGAACAAAAAGATATAAAAAGGAATAGAAACAAAAAATAAGTGAGGAGATGGTAGTAATACCAAACTGTCCTAAATAATATGAAGATATAGGCCCTGACAAATCATATCCCAGGATACTGAGAAAACTAGAAGCTATGATTACTGAGAAGATGTCATAAATCTTTCAAAGAACATGGAGAACAGGAAGAGTGCAATACTCCAGAAAAAAAGTTAAGAGCCTTTATTTTCAGAAACAAGAGCATATACTGTGAGACTGATTTCAATTCATGGTAATAGTCTAGAACTTATTTTTGAAAGAATGATTTGTGAGTATTTTTAAAGAAAAGTGGTAATCACTTAAAAATCATGCAACAAGGTCATGATAGAAATACTGGATTGGTAGATCAAGGGAATAAATGTTTTAGACCTTGAAGTATGGATTTCAAGTAAGCACTTGACAGATTCTTTCAGCGTGTCTTCATGGATAAGGCAGACAGATATACACTAAATGAGCTATGTAGATTCAGTGCTAGTTGAACAAGTGAAATGAAAAATGGGAAATTTGATAGCAGTCTTTAAGAATTCAAAATGCTATTATAAGAAAAAGATGGGAATTGTTTAGCTTAACCTCAGAGGTTAGAATCAGGAAAAGAGGATGGAAATTGCAGCCAGACAAATTTCAGATTTTTTACTGTAATTTTTTTCATAACTAGAATTGTGTAAAAGTAGAGATAATAGAGTCCTCCACCCTCACTAGGTTATTCTATGAGGAGGCTACATAAATATCTACACTTCTGAGATGGAAGGGGAAGTAAAGAAAGGATTCTTAGTCAAGTATGAATTGGTCTAGATAAGCTCTTAAATACCTCCCAGATCTGACACGGATCTGTTGTGTCTGGACTAGCTCTCTGGAGGACCTTGGTACCAGCCTGAGTCCTTAGTCTTAGAAGAGGAGTGATGATGTGGGACTCACATGGATGGTCAAACATGGAGTTCCAAATTCTCTCAGCCTTATATGCCCTAATACCCTTATATAACAATAGCAACACTACGCATATGAAACAACTTGCTATTGTATGTAGATGATTCTTTGCCACCTGGTATGACTCTGTTTCAATTACAACACAGGTTGTCATGCCTCCTAACGTCTCAGAAAGGCCAAGAGTCCTTAGGGAACATGGGGAGCCAAACTAGGCATTGCTAGCAGATTCCCTCTGGACTGAAGGGTCTTATACCTCACCCAGAGTTCCTCCACTGACTGTGATCCTCTACATCTCTCCCTTTCCTCTTGTTTTAATTGAAGCAGGTATACATCAGTGGTTAAACCTATCACACTGGGAGGAATCACATAAGTAAGTAGTAATATCACAGAAACAAGTAGTAATACAACAAACAATATGTATAAACAAGATATAAAAGACTTCCATGAGACCCAGAAGGAAGGTGTAGAAAATAACTATCGATTCATAACCACACATACACCTCCTTCAACAGCCAAGAGATAGTCCAAAGCCAATATATTGTTCATTACTTCATGTGTCAGGGAATTTAATCATTCCTGTAGGTTTTAAAGCCCTGCATCAGTCTCATTAACAATTATTTTTGATGTTTATGAGTCAATTGCCATACATGTAGGGCTAACTTCCATGCTCTTTCAGTAGTGGGCACAATCAGATGTTTCCTGGGTCTTCTCCTTCTTTTTCTCTCCAATGGACAAGGCGAATATGGCTCATTGGCATCCATCTGATTCCTTCTCCATCTGTAAAGATACAAGCAAACCCTCTCCCCCAGGCAGTTAACCTATCTGGTCCCTTCCATTCACCACTTTCTGGGTCTCTCCACATGACCTGGCAATTATCTAAAGATATTGGAGCTGCTCACACTGGACATTGCCCTTCCTGCAGTTTATAAAACCTATCAGCCAGAGCCAGTGCATCTTCTCAAAAAAATAAAAAAAATTAATTGTATTAAAAGAGTTAAGTTTAGAAGTTCTCTAGGGGACCTGTGGCTCCCTCTTTCTGTTTTTGGAGGAGCATCTTGATGTCTCTGTTCCTCCTCTTTACAATTGCCTATCCTTGAGGATCAAAGTGTATGTCACTGGTGTGTGAAATCTAATACTGTGCACAAAAGTGTGCAAAATGTTTAGAAGTATATGCAGGTCCATTACCTATTTTTATTGCTTGTGGCACACCCTTAACTGCAAAAGCCTGTGTAAGGAATTCAGTGACAAACCGGGCTGTCTCTTTTGCTGCTGGTACTGCAAAGGCAAATCCTGAAAAGGCATCCACTACGACATGGATAAAAGATAGATGACAAAAGGATTTATAATGAGTCACATCCATTTGCCAAATTTCATTGGATCTTGAGTGTTCTTCCCTGAAGGGAGTGTAGGAATGTGAAAAGGAAAGCAAGCTATGCTCCAAGCTTCCTTTTTGTTATACTAAACTGCAGACATAAAGCTCATGCAGCCTGATGATATTTATAATGAGATTCTTGGGCTGCCTGAAATAAAGGAGTACTGGCTAACATGGTTAGAAAGCTATCTGCATTTGAATTACATCAAAAATAGGATCTGGAAATCCACTATGAAGATGGGCATGCAAGATATACATCTTACCAGGATGCTTTCTCATTTGCTCTTGAAGTTCCTTAAAGAGCTGAAATATGTTAGGAGCTAAAAATTTTATTTGGGCTGTAGCAATTCTTTGTACCATACTCACTGAATAAACAAAATCAGATATTATATTTACACCTCCTGGATAATAAGTAAGAGCTAGCATAATTGCATACAATACATTCTGTTGAATGGACTGAAAGGAAGTTCTGAGTATTCTTTTTATAGCTAAGTCAAGAGAATATATAGCACAAATGTTATGTTTGGATACATCTGTAAAGATGGTTGGCCCTTTAAGAGGAACCTTAGAATTTTTCTTCAAAAAATCCATGGCCAATTATGTAATAGCTAGATTATCTTTAATGGAGACCCATGTGTAAAATTTGGAGCTGTGGCCACTCTGGGATGGTTTCACAGCATACATTGATTTGTGCATTAGTATAAAAGGTGTATATCTTGTCAGGTCTTATTCCAGATAATTGTATTATTTGCTTAATGGCCTTTACTAAGATTCTAGCCCCAAACCCTGGGTAAGGAATAAGGCTTTAGTAAGGTTGTGCTTGGAGGATCACCCACTTGATCACACTGTTTCCTTGATGAAGGATTGATGTAGGTGCCTCTTTTATAGCAAAAACTGATATTTCCAAGGGTTTTTGAGTGACTCTTTCAACCACATTGGATAAAGTCAGTTCAATATCTCTCAGAGCCTCTTAGGCTTCTTTTATAAGCTGGCATGGTAAATCTAAAGCAGTATTTCCCCTTAAAATGTCATAAAATGGTGGTAATTGATAAGTAGTTAAGCCTAACACTGGATGCATCTATTGGATATTGTCTATAAATTTCTGAAAGTCATTTGAGGTGTTCAACTTTTCTGTTCTTTTTTTTTTTTTTTTCCTAAAGAAATTAAGGTTAAGTGACTTGCCCAGGGTCTTACAACTAGGAAAATGTTAAGTGTCTGAGACCAGATTTCCACTCAGGTCCTTCTGACTTCAGAACTGGTGCTCTATCTGCTATGCCACCTAGTTGCCTCCAACTTTTCTGTTCTTAAAGAAATTTTGTACTGTAAGTACCTTGGGATAGATTTTTATATCCTAAATATTGCAAAAGAGCATGCCTTTCAATTTTTTATGGGGCTATATACAATTGGTAGTTCCTTAGTGTTTCTATGGTCTTTTGTAGGCATGTTTCTAACATTTGCTCCTCGGGTACACACCCCAAGATATCATCCATGTATGTAAAAAAAGAAAACAAACATTTAAAAAAATGTTTTTCTTACTGGCATAAGAGCAGCAGCCACATACATCTGACACATGGTAGGGTTATTTTTCATTCCCTGTGGCAAAACTGTCCATTCAAGTTTTTTTATAAAGCTCAGCTAAATTAATGCTGGGCACTGAAAAGGCAAATCTTTCCATAACCTCATTATCTAAAGGGATAGAATAGAAACAATCCTTAATGTCTATAACCCAAAGAGATCATTCCCTAGGCAATTGAGTAGAAGATGGGAAGTCCAGACTGAAGAGTTCCCATAGTTTCCATCTGTTCATTTACTTTTCTCAAATCTCAACATCCTCCATTTTCCAGATTTCTTTTATGCAGCAAATACAGTGGAATTCCAAAGACTTAGAGAGGCTGTAGGTGTCCTTGGTCATGTTGCTCTTGTACTATATCTAATAAGGCCTGAATTTTTTCACTATTTAAAGAACACTCTTCCACCCAACCTGCTGGGTGGAATTTTCAACTGGATAAGGATAGGTGTAAGGGCTGGCAGGATTTCAACAGAGACCCTGCCTAAAAAGCCAAAGTACTTAATAGTATTCCTACCTGCAGTAAAAAGTCTCTTTTGCCTTGCCTAGGGACATAGGAGGGCAAAACTGTGCTGGAGGGGCTGATGGTGTCACCACACTTCTGCTTCTCCTCTTCCTGCCCAAGAAGGTGTAGTTGAGGGAGGAGGATCAGGAAGAGGAGAATACCCCAAGGGCACATGAAGGTGAAGATGGGCTGAGAAACTGAGAAGTGCCATACACATACACACACACATACAGCACCTCAAACCTCCCAGGGCAGTTCTTATATCCCTGCCCAATTTTCTGCACCTCAAACCTCCCAGCACAGTACAAAAAAAAAAAAAAAAAAAAAAAAAAAGAATAAATACTAAAAAAGACTTCCTTAGTTCTGTCCCACAAGCTGTATACTACATGAGAATTCAGTGATCTGCTTCTGAGTTACCAACAAACCTTGCTTCTCTACTACCCTAACTAAGCATGTTTCATATTTCCCTGGGGAGGGAAGCTCTATTGTTAGTATCTACCCCACTTTGGCTGGAAAACAAAAATGACTAGATTAGCCCTTACCGAATCTTCCCACTTGCCTATTTTTATACTTATCCTATGTGGATCACAGGGGACTCCTCTACTGAACTCACTAATTGGTCAATTGAGCTGCTTTGTGTCCTGCTTTGGAAGGCTCCATGTTGAACTACAAATGTGTACCTTCTAGGGCCCCATGTTTGGGGCACCAAATGTTGTGTCTAGACTAGCTCTCTGCAGGACCTGGGTACTAGCTTGAATCCTTGATCTTAGAAGAGGAGTGATGAGGCAAGACTTACATGGATGGTCAAACATGGAGTCCGTTTATTCCAAATTCTCTCAGCCTTATATACCCTTATATATATATATATATATATATATATATATATATATATATATATATATATATATATATATATATATACATCCTTATATAACTATAGCAACACTGTGCATGTACTAACTATATACTGTGCTTTGATGCTGTGTAGATGATTCTCTGCCACTTGTATCATTCAGCTTTAATTACAATACAGGCTGTCACAGTCGCCTGACTTCTCAAGAAGGCCAAGAGCCCTTAGGGGAGATAAAAGCCGAACCAGACATTATCAGCAAGTTCCCTCTGGGCTGAAGAGTCTTATACCCCACCCAGAATTACCCCACTATCTGTGGCCCTCTACACAGATCTGATATTCTATAATTCTATAACTGACTTCCATCCCCAAAAAAAGAATTTCAAAAAATGTTTTTCCTATTAACAGAGAGGGAACTATTCATTCAGCTCATTTTCTGACTTATTTTATAGCAAAAAAAAAAAAAAAATCCTGAAGAATTTAGTTATGCTGGCAACTACTCCCAACTAGTAGTTTCTAAGACTCTGCCAACCAATGACCCAATCAGTTAATCAACAAACAATTATTATGTACCTACTATGTGCCAGGCACTATACTAGATGCTGCAGATACAAAGATAAAAATGGAACAATCTCTCTTATCAAAGAGCTTAAGTTTTTATTGAAGGAAAATACATATGAATATGTAAATATAGAAAAAGGGCAAATAAATACTAAATTGTTTACAGGAGAGCATGAGTAATCAAGGAAATAAATAAAGGATACATGAAGAAGATAGTCATTGGACTGATCTTGAAGGAAGTAAAGAATTCTGATAGAAAAATTAAGGGATAGGTGATGAAGGAGGTCATTTTAGGCCTGGAGAATGGAGATAGAGAGCAAAAGCAAAAAAATCCAGTATAAATGTAGCAGAGAGAGCAGGATGATGAATAATGTATAATTATACTGAAAAGGTAAGTTGGGGCCAAGTTGTTAAGAGCTTCAAAAGCCAAATAGGGGAGTTATATTTGATTATAAAGGCAATAAGAAGCTACTGGAATTTATTGGATAGAAAAGTGATATGGTAAAACCTGTACTCAAGGAAAATCACTTTGGCAACTGTATAGATAATAGATTAGAGTGGATGGATACTTGGAACAGATAGACCAATTAGGAGACTGTTGCAATAGTCCTTATCCTTGAACTAAGGTGATATCTATTTGAAAAATAATAAGAGGATGAATGTAAGACATATTGTACAGACAGAAATGACAAGATTTGGTAAGTAATTGGAAATATAGGGGCAAATAAGTGATGAGTCTAGAATGTCACTGAAATAGAAAACATAGGAGATTGGAAGGATGATTGTAATCTTTTTTTAATTATAATTTTTATTTACCAGATATATGCATGGGTGATTTTACAGCACTGACAATTGCCAAATCTTTTGTTCTAATTTTTCCCTTCCTTCCCCCATCCCCTCCCCCACATGGCAGGTTGACCAATACATGTTAAATATGTTAAAGTATAAATTAAATTAAATATATGTACACATGTCCAAATAGTTATTTTGCTGTACAAAAAGAATAGGACTTTGAAATAGTGTACAATTAGCCTGTGAAGGAAAGATGATTGTAATTTCAATAAAAATAGGAGAATCAGAAAAAAGATGTGTTTCAGGGGGAAATAATGGTTCTGTTTTAGATATACAAAGTTTGTGATGTCTCTCAGACTTCCAGTTTGAAATTTCAAATTCATAGTTGGTGATGTAAGACTGGAGATAAGGAGAGAAGATAGGACTCTATGTAGATCTGAGAATGTTCTGAATAAAGGAGAAAATAGGACTTGAGTCAGAGTCTTAGAGTATCTTTGCTCTTAGGAGGCATGATGTGAATGAAGGGCCTTAAAAGGAGACTGAAGAATAGTCAGAAAGGTAGGAGAGCCAAGAAAACCCTGAAAAAAAGGAATAGCCAGGAGAAAAAGATGGTGAAATTTTTCAATTTCTGAAGAGAGGACAAGAAGGACCTATAGAGGTGAAGGGGAGAATCAGACTTAAAAATAAAGAAACCACTGATAGTTTTCCAGTGATCATTGCCAAATTAACTGAAGGGCATATGTTTCAGGTATAAGTTGTGAGAAAGAACATAGGACTTGGCATCAAATGATTAGGATTTGAATCCTAATTATGACACTTATTAGCTATATGATCTTGACTAAGACACTTAAGTCCAACAAGTATTGATTTCCCCATCTGTAAAATGGAAATAACAATTCCTGAATAGTCTAGCTCAGAACAACTACTGAGTTGTGAGAACCAAATGAGATGATGAACAATAACATTTTCTATAAATAAATACATAGAATTATTATTAGCTAACACCATTTGTAACTCTGGTCATATGGGTAAGTATGAATGTTTTATTCTCTTAATTCTGTAAAGAAAAAATGCTTAACCCTGGGAAGTCACTTCATTTGTAAAAGCCCTAGTCCCACTCTGTATTACTTTACATTGCTAGTCTCTCCTAATTCCTAGGGCTTCAGAGACTCCTCTGGCCACTGACCTTTGCAGTGTAAACTAAATTTAACCCAGCTTACCTCTTTCTGAAGTCTTCAGAGGTCTCTGGCTATGGTTTCACAAACTCTAGTTTTAAAACCGATAGTGTGCTCAAGAACGACCACATGCAAACAAAGTATTTTATACTTGCTTACATATTGCCCTGCCCTGTTAACTCCCATGTGGACACCAGGTCTGTGAGAGACCCACGTGTTCACTACCTGCTTCCTTACCTCTCAGTTATCCATCCTCTTGGCTACTCCAGGAAAAAGAGGCTGACCTCTTCCTGCATCAAACTTAAGTAGGGTCTGTGAGGTCACATGCACAGCCAATCAGAGAGGAAGATGTCTTGCGATATGAAGCTATCTCAATATGACCAGCATCCCACTCATGAGGCAGTCTCTGGTCACAGAAATTACTTCCACTCTACTCAAGTTCAACCTCCTGTTTGCACTGGGCTGACCCATTTGACCCTAACATTAAATAAAGTCTCTCTTGGAGTTTATTTATGGCTCTTGTCAAAGACTTCCTCTTGCTATAAAGGGGGTACTTATACTTTAGGGATCTTCCTTTCTTTGGCTTATTGCTCCCATATAGATGAGCTGAAAATGTAATTATCTGACATTTCCTCAAGGTTAATCGCAGGCAGTCCCTTACATAAGTATATAAGCTCAAAACGTTAAAAATGTTATTTATATGTTAATGGAAACAAAGAAGACTCAAATCCTTTACTATAAAAAAGTTGCAATACCCATCAGGAACTTATATTATTGCTCCAACAAGGTTAGGTCAGGATTTGTTCAATTTTATTAGTACTTACCTTTGTGACCTCTGTTTATCTAGTACTGGTTGTTTCTTACAGTTCTCATCTTGTTTCTCTAAGATATTATTATATATTGCTCCCTGTTGCTGCTCCTTCTTGCTATTCTCAAGAGATCTCTTTTCTAAAAGTCTCTTCAGTTTGCAACCGAATAATAGATTATAGATTTATAGCAAAAAAGAACTTAAATAGGGTCATTATGTCCAATTCCCTCACTTCACTTAAGAAACTTAAGGCCCAATTCATACATACAGTGAATAAGTTAACACTTGGAGTTACAGCCCAGGTTTCCTGACATCTGATCTTAGGCTCTTCCCATTATACTTCATTGCCTCCCAACTGAATAATCTTTCTGGAAGGAATACTTAAACAAATAGAAACATCTTTTGGTCCTGAAAATTTCACCCCAGAAGGGAGCAAAATATTCTGTTGAATTCTACTGAATAAAATCTCAAATACACTTTTCTATGTTAGGAACACTTGGATTCCTAAAAAATAGCAGAGTATCACTTCTGACAGATAATAAAGGTATAAATGAAATTCAGCAAAGAGAAGAGGTCATATGAGATCAAAACGCATTAGTCATTCATCTTCATGCCAGGATTTTCTTTCTTTTATTTCTCAAAAATTTTCAATGTGTAAAGATTTTTTAATAAATCATGATGTAAATAATTTTACATGTATATTCAAAGTATTAATTGTGTATCTATAGGAAGAGTTCTTTGTCACAAAAGGTAAAGCATTCTTGCTTTCCTTGTTAACAATCCACCCTTCAACAAGTGAGCATGGTACTGCCAACATTTTTTTTTACATTTCACACTCATTTAAAAATACTGATTCCCTTGATGCCACCTTATGGTAACCTAGTAAAAACATAACATAAAAATATAACTGTAGCAATTATTTATTAATTATATTAATAATAAGAAGAATTAGTGACAGCATGGGATAATTGTTATAGAGCTGGCCTTAAGAGTCAGGAAAACATAGGTCAAGATTTGTGACCATGAATTAGTTGTTTAACCTCCAAGAAATTCTTTAAGGCTACCAGAACTAATTTTATAAATTGAAGATTATAGTTTTTTTGGTCATGTCTGAGAGTGATTTGCCATTTACTTTTCCAGCTCATTGTATAGATGAAGAAACTAAGGTAAAGAAATGACTTAATCTGGGTCACATAGGTAGTAAGTGTCTGGGGCCATATTTGAACTCAGGAAGAACAGAACAGGTTCCAATCAGCATTCAATAGAAGCTTCCTATACTGATGAATTCCCCAGTCCAGTTATTGTTGATGATGATAAACAATAACAATAACAATAGAGGTAATTATCGTCACTATTATCATATAGTGTTTCAAAGTTCTCAAAATGCTTCGTATGCATTGCCTTGCATATTCAACCTTTGTAACAATATTTTGAGAGATAGGTACTATAGCCATTACTAGACACATTGTATGGATGAAGAAATTGAGTTCACAGGAATGAAGTTACTTTTCCAGAGTATGTGTCAGATACTGATTGAAACACAAATCTGCCTGATTCTAAAGCCAGTACTATATATCTATGTACAAGTTCATATGTGTCTATTGGTGTATTTGTGTGGTTGTATTTGTAGATATGGGAGTAGAGAGTATTTATATATGTGCTTAAATGAAAATATCTATGTCCTTATTTAAATGTGTGTATGTGTGTGTACACGTGTGCATACACATTAAGTATATTGCAATGAAGAGACATGGTCTTTTAATTACCTGCTACTAGGGATTATCCATCCTCATACTGAATTCCATTATCGTGGTCATACCAATGCCAGTGCTAGAAAGAACCTTAGAAAGAACCTTATTAATAGTGTAGGAAATTGAGGCCAGAAGTGGTGAAGAGGTTTATTCCAAGTCATGCACAGAGATATTTAAGTATAGATATCCCCTCGAATTTAAAATATATTTATTTTATTTACATTCACATATATTCACTTTTCTTCTGATTGCTTCCCAAACCAGTAAAATTTTAGCTACTGCTTAACCTATACTATCACAAGGCAGTAGAAAGAGTTCTTTGTAGTCAGAGGAACTAGACTTCAATTCTGGCTTTACTATCTTTTATTATGTAACCTGGGATAATTTCTCTTTGCCTCAGTATTCACATCAAACTAGAAGGGGAAGTATTGTATGATCTCTAAGGACACCTTTATTTCTACATCTTTATAGGTCACAGATCAGAAGCCTATGGCAGCATCACATGTCTGTTTTCATGAGTAAGTGGTTCACTTATGCCAATTCCTGCTCTAGATTTTTTGACAATTATTACAAGCCACACCTTGCAAGTCAATGATCCTTTGTGTTCTACTCTCATGCTCTACTTGTGGAGGTCAGTGACCAGGGGATGCTCTCATGCATCCATATACATCCCATTCTCATCCCTTAGTAAGTAACGCCACATCAGCATAGAGTCAACAAACTTATCCAGTGAGAATAAAAGGAACTAGAGATACCCAAAACCCCAAATGAAATAAGTGTTATTTATACAGTGTTATATAGTTTACAAAGCAATTTTTCTTTTAACCATTTGATCCAAACAACCCAACAATTTTAATATAATATTTTATTTTCTCCAATGACATATTAAAACAATTTTAAAACATTTTTAAAAGTTTTGAGTTTCAAATTCTAACCCTCCCTCTTTCCTTCCACCACCCCCGCCCCTGCTTGAGATCTATATTAGATATAAATTATACATGTGTGATCATGTAAAACATTTCCTTATTAGTCATTTTGAATAAGAAGGTGATTTTTTTGGTAAAGAATAAAAAAATAAAGTGAAAAATAGCATACTTCAGTCTGTATTCAAACAATATTAGTTCTTTTCTAGAGGTGGATAGTATGCTTCATTTTAAGTCCCTTGGGGTTGTCTTGGATCATTGTACTGCTGAGAATAAATCATTCACAATTTTTCATTGTACAATATTGCTGTTACTATGCACAAGGTTCTCCTAATTATGGTCATTTCATTTTGTATCAGTTCATGTTAAAACTTTCCAATTTTTCTGAAACTATCCTGCTTGTCATTTCTTATGACACAATAATGTTATATCACAATAATATACTACAGATTGTTTAGCCATTCCCTAATTCATAAGCATCCCCTTGATTTCCAATTCTTAGCCACAACAAAAAATCTCCCATAAGTATTTTTTGTATAAAAAGATCCTTTTCTTTTTTTTTTTTTTTTTTGAAAGTCTGTGGACACAGATCTAGCAGTGGTACTGCTGGATCAAAACATATGCAGTTTTATAGCTCTTTGAGAATAGTTTCAAATTGCTCTCCACAATAATAACCATATAATTTAAGTAGTATAATATTTTCCCATCTTAAATGAGAAAACTGAAATTTAGTCCAACTACATGGTGGAGCAAAAAGAGTCCAGGAGTAGGCAGGAAATAAGGTTAAATCCCAGCTCTCACCCTGATTTGCTATGTGATCATAACTATGCCATTTGTCCTTTCTGAGCCTCAAATCTCTCATTCACAAAATAATACTTACACCATGAATCTCATAGATTTGTTATGGGTTTTCTCAAAGCCCTTTCTCTATGTCTCTTCTTGGTACTTATTTTCTCTCTGCTATATCACAGTCATATAAGTGCTTTGAGGCTGTAATTGAGATCAGTCTATTTTTTACTTGCCTTGATATTCATAGAGTCTAGCAGAATGCCTTGTGTATAGTAGATATTAATAAAATGGTTTGCCAATTGAAACTACATTGATTTGGGTGGCCCAAGGTTATATGGTTGGTTAGTAATAGAAGAGACTGGAATGCTAGTTTTCTGACTTTAAGTTTAGTGCTATTTCATCTTGGACCTTTGATATGCCATTTTTGAAAGGTTACCACTCTCTGTACTTCAAAGTCAAAAGAAATCAATTATTACCCATATAATAAAACTATAGCACAATAGAAAGAAACTGAGCCATAGAAAACATATCTCAGAAAGCCTGGTTTCAATAACACAAGTAATTTATAGTGTATCTAGCTGTGCTAATAATAGGATCAATGAAGACTGTTTTCTAGCTCAGAGTTGCTTTATGTAGGCTGGTAGGCTTTTAAGAAAAACAGCTTTGAGCATTACCCTTACTAGAACTATAGATAATAGTAATCAACCTTTTGTAGCTCTTGATATGTGCTTTTATTCTTTTTGGTATTCTGGGCTTCCATGTTCTACAATAGCTAATGAGACTTTATGAAGAAAAGGGCTATTTGGCCACTACTGATCTAGGGATTTTTAGAAATGGGTGTAAATAGAGGTATAACTAGAATTTTTCTATCTGAATCAAAATAATTTGGCAGGGAAACAACTAAATTAATTTTCCTAAATCACCATTCTTAACATGTCTCACATCATTCTCTACCCTCTCTCTTCCACTCAATTAACTCCAGTAAATCCCCATTGCCTCTAGATCAAAGTTAAAATCTCCTGGCATTAAAATCCCTACATAATCAGTACCTGATCTAATGACACTGGTCTCATTACTATACTATGTATAAGACACACTATCTCTTGGCTTTGGCCATTTCCTCTGATTGTCCCTCATGCCCAAAGTGTGCTCTCTCCTGGTTTCTTTTAAGTCCCAATTAAAATTTCAGTATGGTATTTTTACACTAAACCTTTCCCAATCCCTCAACTGCCTTTTAATTATGTACTATTTATCATGTATATAACTTATTTATATATTTATTTGCTTGTATATTTTTCTTCTCCATTAGATTAGTTTGAGGGCAGAGATAGTTTTTTTGCCTGTTTTTTCTCAGCAGTTCATACAGGGCCTGGTACAGACTAGATGCTTAATATTTATTGAATGATTGAATGGGAAAGGAGGTGGCCAAAAACTAGAAACTCAGAGAAAAATCTACCATGAGTATGGAGTCTGGTAGAAACAGCAGTCTTTCTATTCATATAGCATTTCTACTAATTAAGAATTTTTAAAAGGGGAATAAAATCATGAAGGAAAGTGACTAGAGCTGGGAGAAAACAAGATTATGCCTTATGATTTAGGCAAATGGAGGATTACAAAATATATGAACCATTATATATGGATTACTGCAGAGGGTTTCCACCCCCATCCCAAGCTAGTTCCCTTGAGCAAAGATCTTATTTGCCCAACCTATATATCTAGATATGAAATTCAGTTCTGTATTAATAGATTCATAGACTTCTTGTGTGAAGGTCCGGGCTAGCTCCTCGGAAGGGCTCAGAACAAGTCCTTACTGCCATTTTCCATTTTTCCGGCTGTTCCCAGGCTTCTGGCCCCTTGGGACTCCCTTCTCACCGTCTAGGTAATTGTCCTCTCTGTCCCCCTCCACGTCTGGCACGGCAGCCACCAGGTCCTTCAGGAAGTCAAACTGCTGCTCCAACTTGATACACTGTTTCAGGTGGGAGGTGGTCATGGTCTTGTTATTCTGGGACTGGGTCACTTGACAGGCTTTCTTGAGAAGTGATTCCAAAAACAGTTCTAGTGCTTGGGAGATGATGACAGGAACAGCTGCAGCCACCTTGCAGATCTCCTCATCTGTCTGCATGATCTTCTTGATCCTGGTCGGCGGGAAGCGCACGTTGTACTTCTTCTTGCTCGGCATCTTGGGGCCTTCTGTGTCAATGTCAAATGTCAAGGTCCAGGCTAACTCCTCTGAAGAGCTCAGAATAAGTCCTTGCCCCAAGGTCCTGTCATCTCTCAGTAATAATCCTTTTCTGGGAGGAGGTTTCTTTTCTCTGTAAATCCTTTTTTCTGTGTGCAGGTTTCTTGGGAGGGTTATGGAGCCTCCAGCCAGCCTCTTCTTCTTCCTGAATCCTGGTTCTAAATCTCCTCCAGCTCTTGTCCTTCTCCAATCCAGACTGCTTGTCCAGGCCTAATGTTGTCATCTTTTATCCTCCTAGAGAATGGGCATGTGAGAACTCAGGGGCTTGTGGGAAATATTTCAACCAATGAATTTGCTCCTCTTAAAGGTTGAGTAAACTCCTTTTCAGAAGTCTAAAGGTGTAAACTCCTTTAAAAGAAGACTAAATGTGTAAACTCCTTTTTAAAGGTGTGAACTAAAGCTATGAACTCTGAACTAGAGAATTGTTTAGACAACCTGAGTTATCACCTTGTAATCCTAACATTCTTGAAAGCCAACATTGGAAGATACCTTAAATATCATCTAACTCATTTAACAGAGGAGGAAAATGAAATCCATGTGGGGAAGTATCTTGACCAAGCAGATTTCTAAATTATTTACAGATTCATGATTAAAACTTTTATTTGCATAGGAATTTAAATTTAAACTTAAATTTTAAAAAACACTTTCATATCATCTTAGATCTTATTTGAAATTTATATATATTTGTGATTTCTAATTCTAAGATTTACAGTATCAAGAAAAAGCTATCCAAGGTTGAGTCACTGATTCAGATGGATGCCAAATCAAAGGTTTAAGCAAATTCTTCCAAAAGCATTACCACACTATAAGATTTTTCTCATCCTTTTTGTCTGTCACTTAATTATAACACTGAGAATAAACTGTTCTATTGTTTCTGTAATAAAGGTAGAGAATTTTCAAAAACTGAGTATGAACCAGTAAAAACTAAAATTGTACTTTCTAGGTTTCATAGAATTTTCCATAGAATCACATAATTTCCACACTGAAAGAGATCTCAGAGATCAACTTCTCCAGGTCCATCTCTTCCAGATAAGTAATTTGCTAGTCAAAGATGTGAAGTAGGCTGCCCAGAGCCATAAGCTAGAGCCTGGACCCAATGCCAAGTCTTCTGCAAATATTGCTATTCCCATTTTCAAGATGAAATTGAGGCCCAAAGAGGCAAACTGATTTGCCAAATAACACAAGATAATACTGCTGAAATGCAGTCTCAGTTAGATTTGGAGTTAAAAGGACCAGATTTTGAAACTCAAAACTCTGCTTCTGATTTTTCTACCCATGTGGTCTCAGTAAATCACTTTACTGGTTTGGGTCACAATATTCTCATCTATAAAATGAGTGAATATACTGCATATTAATTCTAAGGACCCTTACAACTTTTAATACTATGAATGTTTTGATTTCTGATCATGCCTTTCAGACTATGCTTGACTCCTTTGGGATGCATGCTCTCATCTTCCTTCTTGCATCCCAGGCCAGTGGGTATTTGTTCTCATGTGACCATGCAAATGCTAATAAGGATATAAAAAAGAATAAACTTTCTCAAACATTGTGATGATTCTCCACAGGAAGGATGGAGGAGATTAAATTCTTGATAACACTGCTAAGAAACAGCAAAGAAGACAATTACAATTAGTTAGATTTCCAATTATCATAGTCTTTCTTCATATCCAAAGAACAGTGGAAATAAAATAAAGCCATCTAGACAATAGGCTTATCTATTTGGAGACAGAGAAGCCATGGGAAAAGATCCCCTATGTATAACAACAGTTCCTTTTGGCTAATTTTCTCTTTTCTTCATTGTATGATGTATTTGTGTGTGTGTATGTGTGTGTGTGTGTGTGTGTGTGTGTGTGTGTGTGTGTGCTTTGTTAAGTGAGAAAAAAAAAGACAGAAAGTATAAAAGGGTCTGGAAATATTAATGAATCTCTAATAAGTTGAGCTGTAGGGGCTCCTTTCCATCTGTTCCCTGGGAACACCATAACATAAATCTCTGGGGACACAATCTAAGCTATTAAAAAGGGAGGATACTCACAAAAGTGTGTTCATAAGGAGGCAAAGACCTATGTAAGTGCTACCAATAAACTAAAATAGCCTCATATAGCAGCTAGGAAAATGAGCCTGTTGTTAGAATGATTTAAAGAGCATCAACTTCAATAGAATGATAGAATTTCAAGTTAATAAGGGACTTAGAAGTCACAACAGAATCCTCTGTAAAATAGCCTTACATATTCAATGGAATGACTCTCATGAGAAAGAATCAATTACTTCCTAAGTCAATACCTTCAGCTTTGACTGTGCTCACTCTGATAAGAAGTTGTGCTTGTTTTGTTTTCTGTTTTCTTAACACTAACTTAAATGTATCTTATCTCTCTATAACTTCTAGCCCATTTTTCCTAGTCCTACACTTATTGAGTCAAACAGAATGAGTCTAATCTCTCAATAGGATGTCAGCTTTTCTAACAAATAAAGGCAGTTATATTCTCAACACTGTCTTCTCTTCTTTAGATTATATATATATATATATATATATATAATATATATATATAAATATAATTCCTTTGAAGGACTTTCCATTTCTTTTACCAGGAAGTTCAACTTTTTCAAGACAAATTTAATTTTATCAATTTTTTCCTATGAATATGGCATTAATATTTATAGGATAATAGATCAAGAGGAGGAAAAGATCTTAGAAGCCTTCTAGTCTAATAGCCTCATTTTGCAGAAAAGGAAACTGCAGCCTAAAGAGATGGTGAAAATCAAAGTAGGAACCAAAAGCAGGATTTAAACATAGGTCCTCTGACTCCAAAAATCCTCATTTTTAATAAATTTTATCCTCCTAAGCACAATAACCAGAGAGGCTCTAATAATAATGGCATACAAAAGTATCACTGTTATCATTTCCTATCATCTGGACATTATGCTTCTCTCAGTGCTCTATAACCAAACACTCTTTGTGGAGACATTTGGAGAAAAGATCTCTTTGGAAGTTTTGGAGAAAGATTTTTGAATAGAAGATTAAAATCCTCTGAGGCATGGATTCGTATCATAGTTGCTCAAATCATGATCCTGATCTCCAGGGATTATAGTTCTAGAGACTACTGAGAAAGGACATTCTTTTAGCAAAGTGATTCCCTTCTTCCTGATTGGAATTGATATGTTTTATTCTGGCCTCAACTGAAGAAATTATTTATTCTTTTGTATTTTCTGATGTATTCTAATCCATAAGACATCTTCAATGTTTTTGCTATTTAGCTTGGATCAATGGGTTTACTTACTATTTACTAGACTATAATGATCTTTTGTATAACTAGTATTAGGTGGGGAGGGGCTAAGGTCTACCTAGCTTCCCCTTAAATGTGATTAGGAAAATGTCTTTCACCCTGAATCCAGTCTCATACCCTCAAGCCCAAAGATATGGAGATATGGTTCTAGGTAATATATTATACATATGATAAATATTATATAGAGATAGATATCATATCAGTGTGTTACATATTTATACAAAGATGTTATTCTTATCAAATATCCCTCCTAGAAACTGAAGGAGAGCTTGCCTATTACCTCCTCAAGTTATAGTGATGGCAATGCAGGCTCTTTCACCCTGCAAAAATGGGCCATATAATTCAATAATATAATTAACAAGTAAGGAATTTATTATTAGATTATTAAATAACAATTATTATTATTGATTAACTATTATTATTAATTAATTTTTATAATATCTAACCATTCTATATGAAAGCTGTATCTACATTATTAGACAACACATACACAAACCCCTTACCTTTAGACAAAACATTACTTAACATTGAGTTCAAAATAAGGTAGGAAAATGAGACAATAACATATGTGGTAAAAGTATAAAATTTAACATGATAATATAATAACTCATGTTTATATATAGTTTCAAGATTTGTGAAGCATTTTGTTCATAACCATTCTTTTAAATGGGTAGCTTGAAGGTATTATCATTCTGATTTTACAAGTAAGAAAAGAGAATCTGAGAAGTTAAATGATTTTTCTAAAGCCACCAGCAAGTAAATGTTTAAGTCAAAATTTGAATTCCAGTCAGATTGCAACTGATCACTTGAGAAAGTACAGGAACACTACAAGGAGGCAGAATAATATTCTGTGGATAACAATCCATGCTATACTTGGTATTTAACATGTTTGTTAGAACAATTCCCTAAAGAAGAATCAAAAACAATTAATAAAGAATACTAATTTATTACATCAATAATAACAGAAAATAATAGCATAAAAAGAGGAAGAGTTTGATAAGGTTAAAAGAGATAGCCCCAGACACAAATGATTAACAGAAAATTCCTATCTTAGAAGAGGTTAAAGGAGATAACCTGAGACACAAATGATTAACAGAGTTTTACATCCTTAAGAGAAATTCTTGTCTTATTTACAAATCTCTCTGGAGCCTCTTTGAATACAAACATCTCTATACATGAAGGCTGTTTTATGATTTTGCTCATGTATAAAATGAATCTCCAAAATCCTATTCTTTGCAAATTGGCCTTGTACCTGGCAGCCATGTTGCCCACCGACCCTGCTATGTTCCCTTTCTAATCAATAAAGATTTTGTTTCAACACAAAGTTGAGTAGCTAATTCATTTGCTAAATTTGATACTTAGGAGGAGAAGGAAGCATTGAACCATCTTTCCTTTTGAGCCTTATTTATTGTCCTCATCAGAGTTGATATTGGAAGAGCTCTGGAAATACTGGCATCATAATCCACTGTTGGCATCATTGCAAATTGTCTAGGATGATCCACAATTTTGAATTTTGGGAAGAAAGCAATTAAAATGCCTCTACCCTTTGACAGAGGTGTATAATGGCTAGCATGTACTTCAAATTGGAAAATTAGACTCTGTCCCTGGAATCAACTTGCGCTTTGATAGATCAGTTTAGGCCTTACTTTTCTGTTTCAGGCCTCCATAGCATCTTCTTGATATCTGAAGTTATGTTCTTTCCATACCTCCTTTTTATATTCTTTCTACCTCTTTTTTGTGTGTTGTCATTAAGGTCAATCATATTTTTTAAAAATCTCCAAATGTTCAGGGAAAATGCAAAAATGAGAGTGTGAAATAACTAGCATCTGGGATCTTGAATCCCAGGAAAGTGTTCAGTGGAGCACAGTTACAGTTTTCAATCACTATATAATACCTACCTCTTACTTTGTATCCAGCACTTCTCCAGTTATTATGAGAGCTACAAAGAGGTATGAGAACATTGTCCCTGACTTAGGAAAACTTTTTGTCAAGCTATAGAGACAGGACAAAAATGTCCCCTGCTACCACCAAAATGGACAAATTGCTTACAGGACTATCTTCCTTGTTTTCTTCCCACCATCTGTTCTTATAAAATGTGTCAGCTTGTGCCAGGTAGAAGCAAACTCTGTGGGGAATGTCGAGCTTGCAGATTCTATCTGTGAGGCTTTTGTGAGAAACATATGGACATAATATATGAAACTCTCTGATCAAGAGCATCTATCTTCTGCTTTGTTGTTTTATCAGTGAACTTTTGCTGTCAGGATAGTAGACTCATCCCTGTGACTTTTCTCTAACTCAGTGCCAGGTCAAGAATTTGTACTCTCCAGGCAAAGTTTGAGAATAATAATCTTTATGCAATATTACTGTCTATCAGAGTAAGTCATAGGACTTGACATCACAAAATTAACAATGTCAGGTCATTTCTACCTTTGCAACACTTCTCTTTCCTCAATCTGCCAATGCCCTACCTCAGTACCTCATCCTAAGAGTTTTATAAGTTTCCTTGGCATCATGGATCTGATTATGGGTAATGAAAACAATTTGTTGTGAAGGTCATGAAGGCAGATGAAACAGGTGCTACAGAGCACTTAGAGATTGGGTAGACATTCAAGACCCCAAGGTCATCTACTATATCCTGTACCATCACTAGTCATTTTGACTTCTGTCTTGCCATTGGACTTTGATGATTCTGAAAAAGAGAGTAAGACTGATGATTGTGTGCAACTCTGCCTTTTGTAAATCCAATTTACATGCATATCAGAGCATCACCCCCATGATGTCTTTGGTCCTCTTCAAAACATCTTACATTCAGTTGTCAAATTGATCTTCCTATCATCCAGGTCTGATCATGGTCAATAAACTCTATGACTGTCTTATTGCCTCCAGGATCAAATTCAACTCCTGTGTTTAGCTTTTACAACCTTCATAAGTTGACCCCATAATTCTATCTTTCCAGCATTCTTATACCTTACTCCTTACTTTTCCCCAGCTGCACCATATACTCTTCTATCCAGTGTCGTTGTTTTTCCAATAAGATACTCTGCTGATTATAGGCATTTTTCATTGGTTCTTGTCTAATTCCTAGAACACTATCTCTCCTGATCTCTGCTTTCTGCTTCCTTAACAATCTTTAAGTCTTAGTTGAAGTACAATATTTTACAAAATCTTTTTCTAACTCTTATACTGATCATATCTTATTTGAACATATAGAGTTTCATTTTGTCTTTCCAGTTAGATTTGAGCTCTTTGTGAGTAGGATTACTTTGGAATTTCTTTGTAACATTAGAGCTTAGGGCAGAGCAAACCTACCTTCTGCCCTCTAACTGGCATATAAATACTCTCTCAAATACTTTAACATCCCCATTTCTTGATCTACTGTCTTCTTCACCTTAGTTGTAAAAACTTGTCCTCACTCCCATTCACAAGCTTTTAGTTCAGTTCAATAATATTAATGAAGTGCCTACTATGTTCCAGGTACTATACTAAACACATGGGATACAAATAAGAAAAGGAAATACAGTCCCTGCCCTCAAGAAGCTTACAGACTAAGGGGAAAGGCAATAACAAAATGTGCACTGAAAAGCAGAGAGGGACTTTGGGGCACAGCAGTCACAGATGGAAAATGAAGAATTTCTTGGAAAGTTCTGAGTCTTTTATAAAAGACTTTGAAGGACTTTAGAACTCTATCCATTAGCCTCCAGTCAGAGGGGAGTAGCAACTGAGGGAGGTAAAAAGGTGTTGAGTATCAAAAGATGAGTCAATTTGTATGGTAATGAGTTTTCAAGTGATCAATTTACTTTGATGGAATCATGATATTTTTGGCCAAGCAAATTCAGTGATAGACAATGAAGGATTTCCGCTTTCATCTCCATTAACCTCAGAATTCCTTTACTAATGAATAATTTTCATCATCTCATCTTTCTCTATGCTTTACAACTTCTAACCCTCTGATCTCTGTCTTCCTGACCTGTTTGTTCAATTAGCTATATTCTCCATTTTTTCCCTATTTGAACCCCTTTGTAACTGACTAAGCTCTATACAATACTCAACCCTCATTTCCCTTGCAGAGGAAATTTATATTATCTAATCTCAACTGGTTCTTCAGAGAAGCAAGACATTTTATTCCTCTTTAATTGATTTCCTAGTTCAATGTCCACAGCGAATGTTTTAAACTTTTTCATCTCTCTTCAGGTCTCCAACCACAAGCCTTTCCTCCTAGTTTTCAGCCAGAGATTTCACTTTTAATTCATCAAAATCTGAGACTTTTCACTGAAAACTCTTTTTCTTCTTCCCTTTCTCTTCATCTCACTTCATTTGGGCATCTTCCTCTACTAACCTTTTCACCACTTAGGTTTCAAAAGATTTAGGAAAGGAAAAGACTTCCTTCAGTGGGAAGCTTTGAATCTAAATTTTAAAGGAAGCCAAGGATGTGGAGGTAAAAGTGAAAAGGGAGAGCATTTCAAATGTTAGGAGTGGCCTGTACAAAAGAACAGAGATAGGAGATGGAAATGGCATACACAAAGCATAACTAATGTACTAATGTGGCTGAATTGTAGAGTCAATCAAGAGGAGTGAAGTATGAAAGACAAAAAATTTGGGAAGAAGCCAAGTTTTGAAGAGCTTAAATAAAGGTCAAGCAAAGAAATTTATATTTGATCCTAGTGGTAGTAGAATTTATATCACTTTATTGAGTAAAACCTGTCATGGTCAGAGCTTGGGTTAAGGAAATCATTTTGGAAGCTGTGTGAAGTTTGAATTTGATTGGGGGGGGGCGGGGAAGAGGAGAAAGGGAAACCAAGAAAAGCAGAGGAGAAAGGGAAACCAAGAAAAGCTTGTTGTACTAGTTAAAGTAAAAAGTAATGAAGACCTAAACTAGGATGGTGGCTGTGTAAGTATTGGAGAGAAGGGGATGTATGCAAAAGAAGTGGGTAAGATAGAAATTATAAAACTGCTCTTTTTTTATCTATTTGTATAATTTCTATTCTAAAGTTCTGAGATTTTCTTGGAAATGCAGAGTGAGACTGAGAAGTCAAGTATGATGCCAGGTTTGCAACCTGGAATAACTGGGAAGATGATGGTACCCTTGACAGTAAAAAGGAAGTTCAGAAAAGAGGAGAATTTGGGGGTAAAAATGAATTCTCTTTTGGAGTTTGAGATGTCTCTGAGAATATCCAGTTAGAAATGTCCAATAGGCTGTTAAAATAGATGTATAGATCTGGGAATTATCTTCATACAGATTATAACTATACCTCTGGGAGTTGATGAGATTATACTTGGCAGTACTTCTATAGTAATGTATCTTCATAATTTATGATAGTCAAAAAACTGAAGGAGAGAGAATTGGCACTTAAGAAAGCAAAGTTAGCAAGAACAGCTTAAATTGATCAAATGCACTCCAGAGAAATCTGTGTTGGAGAGGTTTCAAAAAAAAATGCAAAGGATATGTATAGCATCATTGCCAACAGAAAAGACAAACCATATAGCATCTACTATTGACTAATATGTCAACTTTCTTATCTCCCATAACATCTTTTTGAGAATGCCTGAGTATTTCTCATATAATTTATAAGAATTATCATTCCAACTCTTATTTGCACAGTAAAATCTTGGGTCCCAAATAAAAGCTACATCTCCCAGTTAAGTTTCTAAGTATCCCAGAGAAGTCAAGGGTGATTTCCTAATGTTATTGATTTGAGTCACAACTATTATACAATAAAGTTGCATGCTGTTTTTGAGAAACAGCCAGCCATAATAAGTTTTTAAAAAGAGACCTATAATAAACTACAGTAAGTACACTAAGAATAATGGATACAATTCACCTTCCCAAAAATTTGTGATAAGTCTTTTGAATGTATTCTTGAGAATACATTTGAGAAATTCAATAACAGAGTTAACTTTGGATATTGACACTTTGATTGTGGCATAGATAAGGCAGAAAAAAAAATAAGGAGACATAGACTCAGCAAATTTGTTTACTAAGGCAAGATAGGTAGAGAATGCCCATGTACAGAGTCTAAATCAAAGGATATTCAGATGTTCCTGTTTACAAATTAAATTGTGCTGATTCCTTCAAGCCTATGTCATACTATAAGGTCTGATCAATAATATTCCATGACTGTTTTGAGAGAGAGAGAGAGACAGAGAGAGGGAGAAAGAGTTGTTCAGTAATTTCAGTTGTATCCACTCTTCATGACCCAAAATTTGGAGTTTTCTTGTCAAAAATGTGGGAGTGGTTTGCCATTTCTTTCTTTAGATCATTTTACAGATGAGGCAACTGAAGCAAACAGGATCACATAGCTAATGAATGTCTGAGATTTGATTTGAATTCAGGTCATTCTGATTTTAGTCCTACTAGTACATCTACTGTACTACCTAGAAGCTCTAAAAGATGGGTAGGTAGAGCAAAAGCAAACAAGTGATCAAGTATGCCCATTGTCCAAACTATTAATCTTCTTCAAGTACTCCACATTCCTGCCTGTTATGGGCTCTGGCTTTGAAACAAGGTGCTAAATCACTGGAATTGATAGAGACAATGATTATGTACTTAGTACTTATTAGAGTTCACACCTTTAAGAGAACATATATAAGGAGGAGCTCCCACAAGTCCACAAAAGCCCACGGGCCCACTCTCGGAGGTGGAGTGAGATTCATTCCATTTTCCACCTTTGTGCTGGCTGGAGGATGAAGGACAAAATTTTGGATTCAGAGACATTTGGAGGGAGCTCTTGGAACCAAGGAGAGAGATAGGTCTCTATTAAGGCTAATCAAGCCCCAGAAAAAGAGACAAGAATTAATAGGAAACAATAAAGGATTTGGATATTAACTCCTGGCTGAATTTGAGGTGATTATTGAACTGAATTGAAAGGAAGGCTGCTTCCAGAAGCTCCCCAAGAAACCTGCTCCCAGAGAAGAAATATAATTCAGAGAAGACTATTACATTTTGGCACCCAATGTGGGGTAGACCTGATCCTGATCTCAGTAGAAAAGCCTCTGATCCTGATTTCAGTGGAAAAGTCTCCTCAACCCAGAAATTAGGTGAGTACAAAAACAGGCAAGGAAACTTTGTTAAAGGGCTAAAATAGCATTTCAGCTAAAATGGGACAGATGTTTAGAGAAAAGCCTTCTGTTTCTTTTCAAGGAAAATGTGTAGAGAGCATTGTCAGGGTTATGAAAAGCCAAGGTTTGATTATAATTTGGGAGCAGATCACCAAACTTTTAGAAACTATATAGTACACATCTCCTTGATTCTCTATGGAAAAGGAATTGGATCTAGAAGAGTGGAAATTAGTAGGAGAGCAATTATGCCAATTATATAATGATAATGGACCTGACTCAATTTCCAAAGACACACTTAATACATATAATTTATTACAACTGGCTTTAGGAAATTATATAAGTTATAAGAAGAAAGAGCAGGAGGGGGAGGATCTAAATACACTAGGTGAAAAGGATGAAGAATCAGATAAGAATGGAATTAAGTACAATTCTGAGTGTGGCATTTCACAACAGGAGCATTTCCCATCCTCTGACCTCCCTCCCTCAATTAATCCTTCATGGGTGGAGGGAGAAGGAGAAGGGGGAGAGGCAGTAATACTTTCAGAACCACCTAGTAAGCAGCCTATGATAAGATTACAAAAGGCCTTGGACAAGGCTAAGAGAGAAGGACAGGATATATCTGATTTTAAAATAAATGCATATCCTGTGATTGAAGAGCTTGACTTTTCAGGCCAAAAAGGAGAAGACACACTCCTTTTGATTTGGGAAAAAATAAGGATTTGAAAAAAGGTTGTACTCTTTATGGGGCTACATCATCTTATGTTAAGATGTTACTAGATAATTTGTCTTATGAAATCCTAACCCCAAGTATTGGAAAACCAAAGCAAGGACATGTTTAGAACCTGGACAAAATGTGTTATGGCTTTCAGAGTATCATGAATTATGTAGGATTCAAGCCCAATGCAATAGGCAAATAGGAATTAATGTACAAATCATTTATGACCAACTAACTGGTGAAGGTCAGTATGGAAAGAATTCAGAGCAGATTAATTATCACACAACAGCTTATGAGTAGATGGCAACTTCTGCAACAAAAACTTGGAGTTCCCTCCCCAGACAAAAAGATGGAGGGGAAGCCTTCACAAAAATAGAGCAAGGTCCCAATGAACCCTTTGCAGATTTTGTGGGACATCTGCAAACAGCTGTCACAAGAAGCATTGGAGAAAATGCAGCTACAAAAATTATAAGACAACTGGCTAAGGAAAATGCCAATGAGGTTTATAGAAGAATTATATGGGGACTACACAAAGATGCTTCTTTAGAGGAGATCATAAGACACTGTGCCACAGTGGGCACAAATGCTTATTATACCCAGACTATGATGAACATGGGAAGACAGGGTCCCTCTTGGCAAGGGACTTCTAGAGAAACTCGTCAATGTTTTCAATGTGGAAAAATAGAACATCTGAGAACTCAGTGTAGTTATGGAGATAGAGTAAGAGGACAGGCTGAGAGAAGACCTAAAACCCTATGTCCAAAATGCCACAAGGGCTTCCACTGGGCCTCAAAATGTAGATTGACCCAGGGAAATGAGAGGCGGAGCCCATCTCCAAGATATCATACAAAAGATAGGCGGGGCATGATGGCAGCTGAGTTTACACCCAGAGAATCTTTAAAAGGTCAGGACACTGATGTGCTCTATCAGCCAAAGAGCAATTACATGGCAGAAAGGGATTACATGATCAGTCAGCCAAAAAGCAATCAGATAGCAGAAAGGATTACAATTGGGGAGAATACATGCTTTTTAAACCAACAGGGCAGTGTGCAGTGCAAACAGCTTCAATGTAATTGCCAGATGATGAAATATTTAGAAAGTGGTAAATAGAAAGGACTAGATAAGTTAACTTCCTGGGAGAGAGGGTTTGCTTGTATTTCTACAGATAGAAAAGGAATCAAATGGGTGCCAATGAGCTGTATTCACCTTGCCCATCAGAGGGAGACAGAAAAAGAGAAAAATCTGAAAACAAAGGAGAAGACTTAACAACAAAATCTGCAAAAATCATTGGATTCCCTAAGACAAGATGAGACTGTTGCAGGATGTGAAAACCAGCAGGAATCATTGGATTCCTTGAGATGAAAAATTGTTGATAAAGACTGTTGCAGGACTTGAAAACCATCAGAAATCATTGGACTCTCTAACACAAGATAAAACTATTGCAGGACTTCAAAACTTGCAGGAATTATTGGATTCCTGGCACATGACCTAATGGACAATGGATTCCTTTTGGACTATTTCTAGGACTTATGGACATGTATAAGTCCTCATGTTGATTCATGTTATTTGTTACATCCCTACTAGCCTGTGTTATGTTACTATGTGCTTATGTAATTTATGTAATTATGTGTAATACCTCCTATATTGATGGATTTATGTATACCTGTTTTAAGAATGAGCCCCTTCAGAAACTTGCTAATCTGATTTGATTTCCCATTTCCTTTGATTTTCATCTCCTTTCCTGAGAAGTCAGGGAGGGTGTGACCACCTTATGTTCTAAATTATAAGAAGGCAGGAGATGTTAGGGGCCAGAACTTGAAACAAGGTGCTAAGTCACTGGAATTGATAGACACAATGATTATGTACTTAGTATTTATTAGAGTTCACACTTTTAAAAGAGCATATATAAGGAGGAGTTCCCACAAGCCCATTCTCAGAGGTGGAGTCAGATTCATTCCATTTTCCACCTTTGTGCTGACTGGAGGCTGAAGGACAAATTTTTGGATTCAGAGACATTTGGAGGGAGCTCTTGGAACCAAGGAGAGAGATAGGTATGCAATGGCATACTCTAATTGTTGGTTTTTCAGCCAATATATAAAATAATTATTCATATTGTGTCCCCATACTTCATCCAGTATAGGTGTCCAGCACTATGTTATATGATTTAAGAAATAACCTCAAGATAAAATTCCTGCCTTCAGGAAACATATACTCTTAGAGAAATAGAACATATATAAGAACAATTAAAGATTAATTAGCTACAGATTGATTTGATAATATTTCCTCATCAGTAAGATAGAAATAATAATAATTGCACTCCCTACCTTCCTGGGTTGTTGGAAGGAAAAGGCTTCATAAACTTTAAAATCCTAGAGAATGATGATTTTTGTCATTAATATTAATAAATGATCATAAATATAATAGGTTTCTGAGAAAGAAGAGTGTTGGCTTTTAGAATTTCCAGTTTCTTTCAAAGCCTATCTAGAGTGTCATGTCTTACATGATGTCTTTTCTGATCTCCTTCTGGTTCCCACCAATAGTACTACCCTCCTAAAATTACTTTGTATATAATGTGTATGTATATGTGTGCATAAGGGACTGTGGATATGAAATGCTGCAGAAAAATTTCAAACTTTTTCCATGTTTTGGTTAGATTTACTGGAATTTTTTCCCCATTTAATTCTTGTTTTTATAAGGAAAAGCTCTTTTTTATATTCTGGGTAATGATAAAAGGTCTCTGAGAGAAAGAGAGGAAAAATACATGTTTTAAAATATATGTGATATTAAAACCAAAAGATAGCAATAAAATTTATATTAAAAAGCCACTATGAATACAGTAACACTTTTAAGTGAATTCATATTTTATTAATCACAATTGCATTTGGACACATTTGAAAAATAGTAATATATAAACTTGAGACATTTATTTGTTCTAAAGAAAATTTGCTTATCATATTATGCTCTATATTTTGTGCATAGTGTACTCAGTATACTAAGCATTTTATTTGCATGAATACTCTATAATATAATTGTGGGCTATAAGAAAGTAGCCATTGTTCTACAAAATAAGGTACAGACTTAAATTGACACTCAAGGCCCTTCATGATCTAGTCCCAATTACCTTCCTTATTTAACATCCCCTCTGCTCTCTTTTTCATATACTTTCCCCTGAATAAACCCTATCATTTCCTTTGTATGTGACTTTGCTTACTCAATTGCATGAATTTAAAGAGAATTCCTTCTCATTTCTCAATTCCTACCTCTTCTTATAAAAATCCTTAATCAATTCTGATGGTCTAGGTTCACATTGATGAACTTTATTTTATGTTGCCCTGTCTCAGCCCCATACAAACTACTTCCTAGCCATCACCACTAACTTTCCCAGCCACTCCCCTTCTCTAATTCTGAGAGCAGTAGTCTTTACTCTTCATCATAAGGATATATTAAATAACGTACTTATGCTTCCAGTTTCTATTCATTCTTTCTTTCCTATCAACTATGCCATCCTGGGAAACATATAGTGTTCTATTGGAATTTAAGTTCCTTAAAAAGATGTGTACTTGAATGAGATGTAGGCCGCTCAGCTCCTATATACTTTTAGTAGCAAAACCTTTTAAGTCTCTAATTAACTGAACTATGATTAAGAAATGTAATAAAAAGTTATTGTAGGTAACAATTTCCCCTCTATAAATATATAAAATCCATGCAGAATTCTATGGGAAAGGAAGATCTTGAATTAAATGATTATCAATATGAATGGAAATGGGACAGAGTAGAATGCAAGTTTCTGTATCCAGAGGCAGCAAGAACAGAGCCTGCAAAAGCTACAGGGTGGTCAGAAAGACCCAAAGTTAAGACATTGGAAACCCTGAGGAGCAAAATTTGGTAATGACTATTTGGGTACTGACCAGACCAGGCCCAAAGGCTCTCAGGTCTCTAAAAGTTTATTCTATGTTACCAGAGAGTACTCTCAAAATCCCTTTCTTTGAATCTCAAAAATGCATAGGGTGAAACCTGGGATGTTACTATAAAAACTCAGGAAACCCAGGCAAGATCAAGAAGGATTGACCACTTCACTCAAAAGTTCAGCAGGAGTAAGAGCCTGACCTGACTCTGGCACAAAGTCCCAATTCAAAGAGAGAGAGAGACAGAGAGAGACAGAGAGTGACAGAGAGAGAGAAAGAAGAAGGTGAAAGAGAGAGAGAGAGAGAGAGAGAGAGAGAGAGAGAGAGAGAGAGAGAGAGAGAGAGAGAGAGAAGAGAGAGAGAGAGAGAGAGAGAGAGAGAGAAAGAGAGAGAGAGAGAAAGAGAGAGAGAGAGAAAGAGAGAGAGAGAGAGAGAGAGAGAGAGAAGAGAGAGAGAGAGAGAGAGAGAGAGGAAGGAAAAAAACAGAATCAAAGGCTATTGCAAATTTAAAGATTCTCAAGAGAAGACAGTAACTTCACAATATTTGCAAACAAAAGGTATAAGAATATGAGTCATTCCCTAATTGATAAATAATCAAAGGATATGAACAGATAATTTTCCAATGAAGAAGTCAAAACATTTTATAGTCATATAGAAAAATGCTCTAAATCATTATTGATTAAAGAAATACAAATTAAAACAACATTAAAACTGATAAATGATCAAAGAATACGAACAGATAGTTTTCAGATGAAGACATCAAAGCTATCTATAGGCATATGGGGAAAAGTCCACTAAATCACTTTTGATTAGGGAAATGCAAATTAAAACAACTGAGTTACCACCTCACACCTAATAATTTTGCTGTATATTTGAAAAGAATAGCAAGTCGTAAGTAGTAGATTTACAGTTTCATATGTACTCTTTTTATTTTATTGTTATGGAAATGCTTGCTTTATTCCATAAATTAAAAATAAAATAAAATATTTAATGTAAATCCATTAAAGACAAAGACTACCTTGAATGTTTATCTTTGTAGCACTATCACTTAGTACCATGCCTGGCATATAGTAAGGGCTTAATAAATGCTTTATTGCCTTCATTCATTCAATCCACCTCACATGCCCATGCTCTATGAAGCTTTCCTTAATCTCTGCAGATTCCTTCTTACTTTCCACAGTAGCTTGTATAAATTGTATGACCTTACCTGATCTTCTAACTGGTTATTTGTGTGTACATCTTATCCTTCTTATTAAATTACAAGTTCTTTAAGGACAGGGACTATATATTAGATAGTTAATAAATGTCTCTTCCACGGATAAGCAAATGAAACTTGTTATTTTTGAGTC
Organism: Sminthopsis crassicaudata; assembly: GCF_048593235.1. NCBI lineage: Eukaryota > Metazoa > Chordata > Mammalia > Dasyuromorphia > Dasyuridae > Sminthopsis > Sminthopsis crassicaudata. Next base: position 189,684,546 of record NC_133618.1, on the reverse strand, counting down.
ATTTTGCTCATGTCTGATTCTTCATAAACCCATTTGGGGCTTTCTTGACAAAGATACTAGAGTAGTTTGCCATTTTCTTCTCTAGTTCATTTTACAGATGAGGAAACTGAGGCAAACAAAACATGACTTGCTCAAGATCACACAGCTAAATGTCTGAGATCAGAATTACTTAGGAAGATCAGGTTTCATGCTTCAGGCCCTGCAGTCTATACACTGTATCATCTAGCTGTCCATTGGGACTTAGCCTAACATGAAGCCATATTGTTCAAAAGTCCCAAAAACTGAGGAAGATTTTAGTACTGGTCCTTTCACTTATTTGTTGTGTGATTAATGGAAAATCATTGCCCTTTTCTAAGCCAGTTTTCTCAACTATAAAGTGAGAAGATTGAATTAGATGGTCAGTCCTTAAGGTCCCTTCTAGAAAGGTAGGTCTGTATAGAGAAATAATATAATACAATAAAAGTCTACTGGGTCACAATTCTACTATTGGAAACAAGAGAAACCTGGATTCAAAGATGGTAATTTCTAGCTGTGACCATTTCCTCTCTGAATCTATTTCTTCATCCATAAAATCAGGATTATACCTTCTACTATTTCTTCAAAGAGTTTTTGTGAGGAATGATGAAGTGCTGAATATCAAGCTTTTGTAAACCTTAGAGTTCAATGTAGGAGTCAACTATTATTGTTATTCCAATCCAAGGTTCTATAAGTAAAAAATAAGTTTTGGATTCTAGTATTAGAGTTTAGTTTCCTCATTTGTAAAATAAAGGGGTGGGACAAAATAACTATTGAGGTCCTTTGTAGCACTGCTATTCTGTTCCCAATTTGAGTCTCAGGAACTCTTTACACTCTCAAAAAGTACTGAGAACCATAAAAAAGTTTTTTGTTTGTCTAAGTTTATCTATCAATATTTACCATATTAGAAATCAAAATGTTTTGGTATTATTGGGAAAATAATTTTGATCATACTTGGAGAACTGCTATTTTAATGGAAGCAGATAAAACTGAAAAGAGGAGAGAAAGATTATCAACATACCAGAAGAAAAAGCTCAGAAGTGACAATATGTATGTTTAAGAAACCAATGCAGGAAATATAGTAGGATGCAAAGAGTATTTACTGACTCTTCAGAGAGCTCAGGTTCAATTTCCTTCTCTGACATTGTCTTAGACAAGTTATTTATCCTCACTAAGCCCCTTTCTCCTCATTGGCAAAATTAGGGAAGGCCCTCTCAGGTCTCTTCCAGATTTAGTTTGGAAATAGTTCTATAATCCTATGATGAAATATGAACCATGTTCAAACAACAGACCAAACTATCTCAATGATGGGGTAGGATGGTGGGGGCAACCAGTTCACAAAGAAGGTTATAATAGACAGATTAGTCTTGTCCCACATTTGCTTGGTAATTCCAAAATGTTGGCACTGGGAACAGCATCCCCGGGAACTGATGGGATTACTGAAAATCACCTTTTTAAAAGCAAATGACTAAAAGCAAAGTCTAGGTAAGCAGCAGCTGTTGAATATATGGCATCAGCAACTAGGATCTTGAAAAGGATTTTTCCCCCAGTACACAGTAATTAATGCCATCATGTCCCCCCAAGGCAAGAATCTTTATATAATGTTCTTCTTTGTAACCCCCCAAAACTTTTTTGTTTCACTTTTTTTTTTTTAAGTCCTAAAAATGTTTCAAAAGTTGCTTTTTCAGGTGGGTTTCTGAGTTGTCCAGGACACAGTTGCCTTGCTGGCATTCAAAAATTAGGATACTGTTTTCTTTTGTAGTGTTAACTATTTCTGGGGAAGAGGAATGTGGTTTGTCTGGAATTCTACATTCCTATAGATCAGAGACAGACAAAGAAGTTGCTGTTGTTTTTGGACATGGAGTCAAAATCATCATACATTCTGCCCCAAACATTAGACAAAGTTGTTTCCTAGTGGTCTTTGAATGTTTAGAGTCTTTGATGGCTGTCTTCTCTCTCTTTCTCTCTCTCTCTCTCTCTCTCTCTCTCTCTCTCTCTCTCTCTCTCTCTCTCTCTCTCTCTCTCTCTCTCTCTCTCTTTTACTTCCATTTGCCTTCTTTTGTGGCTCATGTGACTGGGTCAGTGTTCAGAGAACAGAATCATAGCTATAAGCTGAAAGGATCCTTAACAGTCCAACTCCCTTACTTTAAATAACAAAAAAACTGAGGCACAAAGAAGCTTTTACACGAGGTACTAAGCAGCAGATGCAAGACTTCATCTCTGGTCTTCTGAGTTCTAATATTGTACTTTTCCCACTTTTTCAGATCTCATGTGTCTTCACCTCTCTGCAACTGCTGACACTTCATCCTCATTCCTAAATTGCCTCTCCTCTACACATTTTCCTGATACTGCTCTCTCCTAATCCTCCTATCTTTCTAACTACTCAGTCTTAACTTGGTTGCTTCCCTCACTTGGTTGCTCCCCTTCTCTTTTAAATCCACAATTGTGATCCCATCAGCTGCACGAGTTCAAATGCTTACCTCTAAATAGATTATTACCAGATCTACATATTCAGCCTTAAGTATCTCCTCTACTCCAGCCTCACATCACCAATTGCCTTTTGAACATTTTGAACTGAAATTCTCATAAACATCCCAAACTAAGCAAGTCTAAAGCAGAACTCATAAACTTTTTTCTCTAATCCCTAATCTCTTAGATACTTCCCAAATACCATCCAAACACCATCTTCCCAAATCATTTAGGTCTGAAATCTTGTTGTCATTCCCTAATCCACACTCTCACTCATGCTATACTCTACATGACTTGATCCAGTCAGACACTATTTTTACCTTTGCAACCCCTCTTATATAACTCACCTTCTTTTCTCTGATGCTACCTGATACAGACCTTCTTCACCTGGACTGTTGGAGCAGCCTTCTAATTAGTCTTCTGACTCCAGTCCATGCCAAAGTGATTTTTCTAAAAACTTAAATCTTACCATGTTGATAGGGTTCTAGTGGCAGTCAGAGAGTTGTGGGAATCCCCTTTTGGTCAGCGCAGATATTTCATGAAAGAATTTACAAACCTTCAGAGTTTTAGGTAGCAAAAAGACAAGTTTATTGTTGGATGAGAAGCCAGCTTTGCTAGAAAGACTGACTTCTTCAGTGGCAAAGTCCTGGCAGAGAAATAACAAAAGGTTTTTTGCTGAGAAGAGGATCTCTCCACAATGGTCAAAAGTCCTGGCAGATTTTGAACATTTTGCAATGAAATGAGAGAGCAGAAATCTATTTTATGAGCAGATTTTTTTGGGGGGAAGGGTGCTGGAGACAGTTTGAGTTGATCAGACCAGGATCTCCCAAATGAAATTACTCTGAAGGCTTTTTCAGCCTTAATTTGAATGGAAATATGGTTATCAATGGAGGTTATTTGCCTTAGAAATGGCCCAACCTGAGAAACACCCTCTCTCATAGACTCTCTGGTCTGGGAGGCCAGGAATCAAAGGGGACAGAATTTCAGAGTGTTAATTTTACAGATCAAAAGGGAATAGTTTCCCCCTCACATACTGTCAATGTCACCCCTTTACTTAATTAAATTCAATGGCTCCATATTGTTGAGGGCGGTAGCCCCTTGGTATTCTTTGTTTGATCTCCAACTTCTTTTGGGACTTGGACCTTTGATACAAGATGTGGTCAAACTAGTTTGGGCTATCTGAGGTGGCCAGGATTTTACAGCCCCCATTCTAATCTGCTCAGATAGACCAAATGGCATTGGGAAATTCCTTTTTGGGAAGAGACTTCTGTCTCTACTCAAAAGATAACAAGAGAGTCCTTATCTTAATTTACATCACTCTCAGGAACCTCCCTACATCACTGCATAAAAGAGAGAACGGGAATCTTCTCTTTGCAAATGGCCTTGTACCATGCAGCCATGTTGCCCACCGGCTCTCCGGTGTTTCCATTCTAATCAATAAAGACTATGTTTCCATACAGCATTAAGTAGCAAATTCCTTTGCTGCTGAACCGCCATTGGTTACTTTGGGGAAGGAAGGAGAGAGAGAAAAGGAACAGATCCATCTCTGTTTAAACCACAATTTACTCAATTTACTACTCATCAATATTACCAACTTTGTCTTTTTTCTCTTTCCCTTTTTTCACATTTTAATATTTATTTTTTCAAATACACGCAGAGATAGTTTTCAACATTCACTTTTGCAAAACCTTGTATTCCAAATTTTTTTCCCTCATCCCCCACCCTAAGGCAGCAAAAAAGCCAATAGAAGTTAAACATGTGTAATTTCTCTAAACATATTTCCATATTCATCCTACTTCATAAGAAAAATCAGATCAAAAAGGAAAGAAACATGAGAAAGAAAAAAAAAAAAAGCAAGCAGACAACAACAATAAAGCAAAAAGACTATACTTTGATCCACAAACAATCTCTATTGTTCTCTCTCTGAATGTGAATGGCCATTTCTACTTCATTGTGAAAAGAGCCAAGTCCACCAGAGTTCATCACTATATAATCTTTTTGCTGTGTACAATGTTTTCTTGGTTGTTTTCACTTCACTTAGCATCAAGTAATGTAAGTCTTTCCAGGCTTTTCTAAAGTCGGTCAGATCAGCATTTCTTATAGATTAATAATATTCCATTACACTCATATATCATAACTTATTTAGCCATCCTGGCTAACTCTGACATCTACCTTTTTTTTATCTTTTAAAATCCTTCTCAAACTTTTTCTAGACCTTTAAATTAAATGTTCTTCATCTTCACCTCAAGCTTCTGGCGTCCCTTCCTCCCTTCAAATCATAATTCAAACCCTATCTTCCACAAAATTTCTTTCCCAGCCAGAATACCCCTCACCCTATCCCTACTGCTAGTTATTGTTGTCTAGAGTCACACAGTTAGCAAATATTTGAGGTCAGATTTGAACTCAGGTCCTCCTGACTCCAAAGGCCAGTGTTCTATCCACTGTAACATGGAGCTCCCATACACTGCTAGTACTTTCCCTTTGAAATTAACTTCCATTTGTAAAGAAAATATAGACAGTTCTGAATTCAATGTATAATATCTATTTTACAGGTTTTCTTGAAATGGAAATTTATTATTTCACATTTTGAATCCTCTCTTATGTCCTATTATGCACATGACAATGATTTATTTTCTTTTTTTCTTTGTATTTAAATTTTTAAAATTAGCTTCCATTTACACTGTTTATATCTTGTATATACAATCTTCTGGATGTTGTATCCCCCACAATAAAGTTAGCTCTTAGACAATGATTTTGCCTGTCTGTATATTTCAGCATTTAATAAATAATAGATTGGCACATGGTAAGTCTTTTTTAAAAAGCAAATTTGTGTTGATTGATAGACTTACTGCAACATGTTCCTGTTGTTGTCATGATGGAGATTGGAGATTGGATTGGGAAAGGGAATCAAGTTAGCACCAATGTAAGCTTCATCTCTGTTGTGTCTACTCTTTACTGTTTTTAGTGAAGAAGATTGAAGAGTCCACAACCTTTAGTGCTCCAAAGATCAGGAGAGGCAGTGCCAAAAATCACGGAATATTTGAAGCCAACTGGCCTTGTGGAAAGACCTGAGGGATCCAGCCCAATTGTTCCTGAGACAAGGAATCATCCCACTGACATTTGGAAATTAATTGAAAGTGGCAAATACTATGTAGAGACTGTAATAAGTTGAACATACTTTCCCTAGGGACTAAGTTGGTACAGGGAAGTATTTGTTCCCAAAGTAAATAGGGCCTCAAGTCAATAGCATTAGAAAAAGTCACACCTTATTCCTAAAGGAGTATCGCTAGTACTCCAAGGCAAGTGAAATAGTTAACCTTACTCTGGCAGAGTGAGTCCAGAAACATCAATACATAAGTATAATTTTTCCTCCATTTTACAAATGAACATTTCAACACTCAAAGGAGATGATCTCTTCATAATTGTATTGTTAATATACAAGTAAAGAAAGTACTTAGAGACAGAAGAGATCTTAGACAACATGTCCAACCCCTTAATTTTGTAGATAAGAAAACCAAAGTCTAAAGATTTAAGTGATTTGTCCATAAATTTGGCATAAAAAAACAATGTTTAAACTTTACTTTAGGTTTTCTTAATTTAAATTCATTTCTTTTTCATTTGGACAAACTTGCATCCCAAGAAGTTCCTTAATCAGAGAGTTTTCTAGAAAGAACAAGTATGACCTCAAAATGCATTCAGTTCCTTCCAATATTCTAATTTCATGCTTAATTTCAGATACACCTCTGATTTCTTCTCTGGGTGAGTTTCTTTAACTTTTGGTATTTCTTTCTCTCTTTTTCATACCCTTGAACTACTTGAAATTAGATCCGAATATACAAAGCCAATAAGTTAATACCACTTTAGCAGGGCTCATTTTTCCTTGGCCAGTTTTCAGATGAATTTGTTCTATATTTGAGTGAATCTGAGACTGAAAGAGTAATTGTTTCAGAACTCTCTTGTAGCAGGAGAAAACACCTTTGGCCTCAAAAACCCTGGGATTTCTCCTCAGACTATAAAGGCTACCAGGCTCCCTTTCTTCCCTGCTCTCCTCTCCCTTTCTTCCCTTCCCCCTTCCCCAGTCTCTCCCTCGCTGTCTCTCTGTGTCTCTGTCTGTGTGTTTCTGCTTCTCTTTCTGTGTGTCTCTCTATCTCGGTGTCTCTGGTCTCTCTATCTCTCTTTATCTCTCTTTATCTCTCTTTATCTCTCTCTGTCTCTTTGTGTCTCTGTTTCTGTGTCTCTGTCTCTGGTCTCTCTTTGTCTCTCTCTTTCTCTGTCTCTCTGTCTCTCTCTCTCTCTCTCTAAAGAACACAGGTTCTGAATGAAGGCTTTTTGACTATAAACATATTCTCCTTCCCCTTTCCTGCACGCTTTGAGTCTTTTACCCACCTCTATTGTGAACCGTATACACCTCCTTCTCTACATGTTCTAACACCTCCCAAGGGTAGCTGTCATCACGAGAAGATGGATTTATATTATGAAGCTTTAATTTACTGTGGTTCAATTAACAGCCTAGGTGACTCACTTCATAGCCGCAGGAGCTCTCTTCTTTTAAAGAACCCAAAAAGGAAAGAAAGAAAGACCACAGCAAAAACCCTCTGAGTCAGTAAAGGCACCCTATGTGGTAACCTATATTGCAGCATACCCATGTTTAACAAGGCCCCAGCTTGTATTAACCACTCTGACTTTGCTGAACATGCCCTGCTGCCTTTCTCCCCAAATTCCTCATTTATTGGATGATTTCACCTGAAAAAAGGAAGGCGGGGATTGGGGGCAGTTAAGTAATAATTTTAAAGTGTATGGAGAATTATAGGCAGAAAGTGAACAGATACTTTCTATTACTACTGAGGACAAGATGGGAGGGAAAAGGCATCTGTAGTGAGGATGACAGACTAAATATTGTGACTTGAGGAGGTAAGAGAGGATATAGTTCTCTAGAGCCTTTACACAGAACAGATTCTCAGTGGCCAGAAGGCAATTCAGAGCTATTCCTGACTAAAGGGAATAAATCATGTTGGGAACTCCACAAATTGTAACTTCCCAGCATGAATTCAAGCCCTTCTCACCTGCAGACACTATTATTCCCCTGGATCACAACTACAAGGTAGATTATAAAATCCTAAAGTTTAGAGTAAAAGAGTATCTTAAATATAATTTCCTTCAGTGGCTCCCAAGTTGGGGACTTGAGAGTCCCAGAAGCTGCTTCAAATGGTCCATGAGCTCATATACACATAATCATATATCAATTGATTATGAATTTTTAAAGCACTTGAATAGATGCCAGCTACTAGGTTAACATTAGAAATACAAAGATAAAAATGAGAACATATCTGCCCTCTGAGAGTTTACATTCTATTGGAGAAAAGAATGTATATATATGTAAGTGTAGCTTTATTTTCACCACAACTGTTACAAGTATAGCCAAAGAGAGTGACTGCAAGTTTCAAACTCACAAAATCTATACAAATAAAAGAAAATATAATCCTTGAGAGGAACTAGCCTTTGGAGATCAGGAAAGGCCTTACTTAGAGGGTAGTGCTTGATTAGAGAGTAGTACTTGAATTAGACTTTGAAGCAAGCTAGGGAGATCATCAGAAATAATCTCTGAAAAGCACAAAGATGAGAGATGGAACATTATATTTGAAAAATAGCAAGATTTGTTTGCTTGGACCAAAATAAAACTTTTTAATCAACAAGTATTTCCAACGAACTTCACAGTAAGGTCTATGACTTCTTTTTTTTTTTTTTTTCTTTAAAAGGCTATGAGACATTGGATTAGTCTAAATTCCTTATAGGACAGATGAAGAATCTGGTATCTCAAAAAATAGGCAGCTTGATCGAGGATACACAGGTTCATAGAATTCAAAGATCTAGAGTTGGAAAAGATGTCAGAGACTAATTACTGTATCCCCTCATTTTGCAAATGAGGAAACTGAGGCCCAGAGAGTTTAAGTGAAGATCAGACTTCAAGATTTGAATCCAGTGCATCTGATCCAGGTCAACATAACTCAAATTTGAACCCAAGGTATTGACTATAAATCACTAAGATAAATTCCAAATTCCACGGTTTATCATTCATGGTCTTCCAGAATTTCTACTATTTCTTTTCTCCTATTTCTCCTTCCATTTACCCTTCATTCCAAATATACTGGTCCATGTGCTACCTTTCAAATAAGTAGGTTATTCCTTCCAGTCTTTGCATCTGAAATAGTCTCTTCCCCAACCAAATCCTACTCATTTTCCACTGGTTACCTCAGTTCCTACTTTCCTTGAATACTTTAGCCCTAGTGATTTTCCACTCTCTTGTTATAGGGATGATCTGTATTATTCATTTGGAACCTAAACATAAATCCCTTTGTTATAGTTATTAAGTTTTTATTTCATATGCATATATTGATTTTCCCCAAGAACAACTCTTTAAGAGACTAACCTAAAAGTAATCCAAGTGATATCCATTTATGTACTGTGTTCAATAAATAGGATGATGTCATTATAGGATTTTGGATTTCGAAGAGACTTTAGAAATGTTCTTCTCTAACCCACACTTTGACAGAGGGGACCCACAAAATTCAGATGATTTGCTTAAATTACAGAAATAGAAAGAGCAGATATGGGATTCAAACTCAAAATTTCTTAATTTAAATCCAGCAGTCTTTTTTTTTTTTTTTTCATTGTACCATGCTATTTTGTTTTATATTTTTGGATGGAAGGAATAAAGGAATTAGACACAAAGACAGAAGTTACCTCAGTGCTATCTAATAAATCCTCTCCTTCAATAGAGAAGGAAACTGAGCCCCATAGACTTGGAAATATAAGAGGTATGTTTTGAATGCAGATCCCGTGTTTTCAGAGCCTCTGCTCTTTGTCCCATTTAATGTGTTTGAAAAAAAAAAAAGGAGAAAGAAAGAAAAGGGGAAGAAAGATGTAGAGGAGAGGGAGAGAAAGGGAAAGAAGAAAAAATGGAATGATAGGAAGATAAAAGAAAGGGAATCTTTGATCACTGAAAGAGATATAAATTCACTTCCCCAGGGAACCTATAAGCCATCTTTTCCCTACTGACTTTTTCCTCCCCAAGGGCCTCTCTCTAGCTACCGTGTTTCCCCGATAATAAGACACTGTCTTATTATTTTTTTGGGACTAAAAAACACCAGAGGGCTTATTTTCAGGGGAGGGCTTATTTTAGCGGAATATTAAAGAGTATGTGGGTGTCTTATTTTCAGGATAGGTCTTATTATCGGGGAAACACGGTATTACTTTCTACCTCAAAGAACTAAGAGAAGGAGGATTAATTAGCTAAGACTTGTAAATCACTTTGAAGGTGGAGTGTACTGTGTAGGTGCAAAGCATTACTATTATTATTACATGGTATAATTAAATAAAGGTAGTTAGATTACTTTTCATCTAATTGGATTTATGAACAGATAGCAAGGAGGCAATATAGGTAATCCCACCCTCCTTAATGGAAAATCCAGGATTTTAGAAACAGGAAATTTAGGTGAGAAAGATAATTCCTTCAATGTTGTTTAATAAATGAGGTGGTAGCCACATGGCAAATCAGTTTTAAACACCCGGGGTTTCTCAAACAATTCTGCACCTAACGGAGAAAATTCCCCAGAAAAACAATGGAAATCTTATGGTTTTTTTTGAATTTGGGGAATAAACCAGAAGGAGCAGGCAATTTGTCTCTAGAGCTCCCTCTTCTGGGTTCCTCCTGCCATTTTCTCTAAGGAAAAAATTCAGGAAAATAAAACCATATGTATCTATTGCCACACTATGATTTCTGAGAGACATAGATATGGAGCTTCCAATATTTCCTCTTTCTACTATATTTTGGTCTTTTGGTTGTTTGTTTTTTTCTATACATATTTCCACATTTATCATGCTGCACAAAAAAAAAATCAGAACAAAAAGAAAAAAAATAAGAAAGAAAACAAACAAAAAATAAAATGAAAAATTATGTTGTGATCCATAATCAGTCTCCTAGTTCTCTTTATGGATGCAGATAGTTCTCTCCATCACAAATCTATTGGCCTGAATCAACTCATTGTTAAAAAGAGCCAAATCTATTAGAGTTGATTATGACATAATCTTGTTGCTGTTCTACTATATTTTGGAGACAAAACTGATACCAAAAATTTTATTTCTTACTTTGAAAAAATAGAATGGAAAAACAGTAACAGAGATAGAAATAAAAGAGAGGAAGCAATGAAGCAGAAGGCTAGTTAATGTGAAGAAGAGGCATGAAAGAGAATCAAGAAGAACCAAGAAAACAATATACATAGAAACAAAACATAAGTGAACTATATTAATAACAAAAATGAAAGGGAAGAAAATTGTAGAATTTTAATAACCATGTTTGTTAAAGATGAAAAAAAATACAGCTTTCTCCTTTCTTTACAATGAAGAGTAAAAATAAATTAGAAACATTGCATGTACTGATAGATTTGATTGACATATGTTGTTGTTTCCTTTTATTGAACTATCTTTTGGTTCTTCTTTTCCTTATTTATTTTGTGTTATAAGGGGTTGGTTACTTAGTAAGAAGATAAGGGATATGTTTCAAAATAGAGGTGATAGAAAAGAAAAAAGATTCCAAATTTTGTAAATTTATAAGGTTCCTCACAGGTTTAACATTATAGGAAGATAAGAATACTATTACTCCCTACTTAAGTGAATTGGGCAAGTCACTTGATTTCTCTGAGATTCAGTTTTTTCAGATGCAAAATGAAAACGATATTTGTTCAAATTAACTCAGAATTGTAATGGAAAAAAAAAAATTCTCCTACACCAACCTCTCCAGTCATACCTTAGGTTTTTTATTGTCTGTCTTTTCCTGGACAAAAGAAAAGACAGATTCAAGCAAAAATATGAAAATTCTAAATTTGGCCTTTTCTAAATACAAAGAAATAAAACTTCCTTCTAAAGGTATAGACATTTCTTGTTATTTAATTCCAGGATAAATATTTACTGATTAATATCCACTGAATTACCCTTTACAAGGTACCTATAATAGGAATGGATGGGTTTTTTCCTCCTTTCTGGTTTTAAAAGAACCATATCCCTTCTCAGAGAATATAATATTTAAAAATATATTAAAATAAAATAGTCTTTTAAAAATGTATTTTAATTTTTTAAAGGAGATAGAATGGCTCCTCCCCAGATTCTAAAGCTGTGAACGAATTTTGTTTTTAAGTAACTCAAAAGGCATTGCCTTTACCACAAAATTGTTTGGTATCCACCTTAGAGATTTTCTATGATACACTGAAAAATATAGTCTAGAGGCTGTGACACAAATATAGCTGCTTGCTAGAGATTCATCTTAATGAGAATTCTGGAATATATGTATAGTGTATTAGATAAAGCTGATATCTTTCCAGGGTAAGGAACAATTCTCCTCTGTACCAAGTAAGACTAAACTGGTGGGGGGCAAAACCTAGACAGTGAGAGCAGACATGACTCTCTGTGACTTCCTCTGACCTTCTTTCAAACCAACTGCAGATTAAGCCTCTAAACTGGTTTTGAAGTCAAAGAATCCACAAATCTTTGGAGTACAACACATTTCAGAAAAAGTCTGTTTCAAATCGGGCAGGGGGACAGTCTTCTGAGCCCAGATGGAAGCATAGGAAGAAGGGGGCAAGAAACTGGAGCATAGAGTCAAAGCATTGTAGCTTCCATGTACCTGGTGATCTGTGAGCCTCTTAGGCCACCATATCCTGGTTGCAGGCAGGTAGTTTGGCAAATTTACCATTTATAAAAAGACAAATTGTAAACCACTAAGCCCCAGAAGAACACCGGACCTAGCCACCATTATCCAGCACTGGAAATCAATCAGCAGAACTGTCCCAGGGCAAATTAAAGCAGCTATTGCTCCTTTGCATTGAATAGACTTCAAGCCTTAAAAAATAAATAAATAATTAAGTAAATAAATAAATAAATAACAAAAAAGAACTCTCACTATAGACAGCTTTTATGAAGACAGAGAAGAACAGATCTCAAATCCTGAGGTTCCTAAAGGCAAAGCAACTCCAGATGAAGCCCCAAAGAGAGACATGAGCTGGTCTCCATTTCACAAGGCTTTCTTTAAAGATTGCATGAAGGATCTTAAAAGAGAGTTAGAAAAAAAATGGGGAAATGAAATGAGATCATTGCAAGAAGAAATGGAAAAAAGAATGCAATGAACAAAAAAAAATTAATTGACCAATTGCAAAAGGAGCTTTAAAAAAAAGGTAACTGAAGAAAATAATACAGTAAAAATTAGAATTGAACAAATGGAAGTGAATGACTCAATAAGACTTCGAGAATCAGTCAAACAAAAACAAAAAATGAAAAAAATAGAAAACAATATGAAATATCTCCTAAGGGGGGGGGGGGAACTGACCTGGAAAAATAGATCTAAGAGAGGTAATCTAAGGATTATTGGGCTTCCTGAAAGCCATGATGAAAAAAAAGAACATAGACATTATCTTACAGGAAATCACAAAAGAAAATTGTCCTGATATTTTAGAATCAGAAGGTAAAATAGCCATAGAAAGAATCCACCAATCACCTCCTGAAAGAGACCCCAAAATTAAATCCCCAAGAAATATCATGGTAAAATTTTAGAACTATGGTACCAAGGAAAAGATATTGCAAACAGACAAAAAGAAACAATTTAAATACCATGGAGCCACAATTAGGATTACCCAGGACCTAGCAGCTTCCACCTTAAAGGATCAAAAGGCCTGGAATCTGACATTCCAAAAAGCAAAGGAACTGGGATTACAGCCAAGAATAAGCTATCCAGCTAAAATGAGCATTATCTTTCAGGGAAGAAGATGGACATTCAATAATATAGGTAAATATCACCTATTTCTAATGAAAAAACCAGAACTGAACAAAAAATTTGATCTTCAAACACAGAACTTAAGAAACATAAAAAGTTAAAAAAGAAAGAACTCTTGAGAACTATATTTCTGTTATGGGTATACTTAGAAAATGTGGATATAATTTGATTTTATTATGATAATGATGAGGTAATAGGGAACCTCAAAATGATGAGGTAACTTGAACCAAATCATGAGGTAAATACCTAATAATGAAGTATATCTCAATAGGATTAAGTGAGGTCTAGTGGCAGGATTCGGGGTACAGGGAGTCACATGGAGCTCCCCTGCAACCCCCTTAGGATTCGGCACAAGGATACAAAGTTAAGTCAGGTCTAGTGGCGGCGAGAGTCCCCAGTAAATGAATTTACAGGCCAAAAACCTAGATGGGTAAAAGATGTTTATTGCCAGGTTTGGAAGCAAGGTTAAGGTCTGGTTAGTAAAAGGCATTAAATAGAGGAAGATATACGCGAAAGCAGCAGGGATAGAGAATCTCTGACGCAAGCATCTTGGCTGGCATCTTTCAAATCTCTGAACCCAAGATGATTCTAGCTTTGCTCTTTTTATCTGCTTGAAGAAGTAATGGGCGGAGCTCAGGTTAATTCCTTGAAGGCCAGATTTTTGGCGGGCTTTATCCAAGCCACCTCAGATCCAGTGGGGGGGCTGGGTACAGCCCAAACTAGTTCTGATCAGATCTTGTATCAAAGGGAGCTGAAAACCCAAACCAATTGGGGGCTGGGTACAGCCCAAACTGGATCAGATACAGATCTTTTCCCTTAGGAATATCTTGTCCCAAAGGTAGATCAGAAAAGGAATCTTAAAAGGGCTACACCCGCTACAATAATATGAAAAAGAAACTAGAGGTGGAAAGGGGATCATATTGGAAGAAGAAGGAAAAGGAGGTAAAATAAGGGAAATTACATCTCATGAAAGGCAAAGAAAACCTATTATTATTGAGGGAAAAAAGAGAGGGGGATGAACATTCTGTGAATCTTACTCTCACAAGATCTCTTAGAGAGAATATCAAACATATTTGGTATAATAAAGAAACTTGCCTCACTTTATAGGGAAGTAGGAGGGAAAAAAGGAAAAGAAAGTAAAAGACTAATTGAAGTGAAAAACAGATTAGGGGAATGGTATAAAAAAGGGAAAAGAATGCTAAAGGGAGAGGACTGTTTGAGGAAGGGGATCATGAAATGCAAAATACTGGGGAGAAAGAAGGGGGGACAGAAAAGAGAAAAGCATAATTTAGGGTAAATAAGATGGCAGGAAATACAAAATTAGTTATGTTAACTGTGAGTGTGAATGGGATAAACTTCCCCATAAAACAGACATGGATAGCAGACTGAATTAAAAGCCAGAATCCTACAGTATGTTATTTACAAAAAACACATTCAAAGCATAGTGATACATACAGAGTGAAGGTAAAGGTCTGGAGCAGAATATATTATGCTTCAGGTGAGGAAAAAAAAAAAAGCAAGGAGTAGCAATCCTGATCTCAGATCAAGTAAAAGCAAAGACAGATCTAATTAAAAGAGATAAGAAAGGAAATTATATCTTATTAAAGGGTACCATAGATAATGAAGCAATATCAATACTAAACATATATGCACCAAATGGTATAGCATGGAAATTCCTAGAGAAATCAAGAGACCTGCAAGAAGAAATAGACAGCAAAACTATACTAGTGGGGAATCTCAACCTTGCTCTCTCAGAACTAGATAAATCGAACCACAAAATAAGAAAGAAGTTAAGGAGATAAACAAAATATTAGAAAAGTTAGGTATGATAGATCTTTGGAGAAAATTAAATGGAGACAGAAAGGAGTTTACTTTTTTTTCAGCAGTTCATGGGACTTGTACAAAAATTAATCATGTGTTAGGGCATAAAAACCTCAAAATCAAATGCAGAAAGGCAGAAATAGTAAATGCATTTTTAAAATAATTTTATCCAAGAAAAGGACAGTAATGAGACAACATTCCAAAATTTGTGGGATACAGCCAGAGCAATTATAAGGCAAAATGGCTAGATGCTTACTTGCATAAAATAAAGAGAAAATCAATTGAATCATTGTAACTAAAAAAAAGTTAGAAAAAGAACAAATTAAAAACTCCCCAAAATCATACCTAAAATGCTAAATGTGTGACTGGGGCAGGCACTCAACTTTCCTCAATTTCACTTTCCTTATTAGTAAAACGGAATGTTAATAGCAACTATCTCCTAGAATTGTTGTAAGGATTAAATTATATTGCATATGCAAATTACTTTGTAAAGCCTAATAAGCTATATGAAGGCCAGCTATCATTATCATTATTTGTAAACTCTTAAAAGGTGTGCTTGAATCAGACAGCTGAGCAGTTAAGGCTAATTACCTATTGGACAATATTAGCAAATGTTTGGAATTTCTCTTCTCACAGTTGATGCTAGGGATTAGGGGGCTGTGTGAGACAGGCAAGAGAACTTCACTTGGTGGCCGGATAGAGAGGAGAAATGTGTGGAGATACTGAACTCTAGATCCTTGCAAAACTCCTGGCAGTTTTGTCTATCTCCTTCACTTCTCCTCTTAAAGACCAAGGACTTTTGCTTATCCTGACTCTGGCTGACCCTGAGGCCTCCAGGGAGCTAGTCCAGACTTCACAATTATTATTATTCAATATAGAAAAGGCAATTGAACAAAGCTTTAATTTTCCCATTATCATAGCAAAGAATACTTGGTAGTTGAACTGTAGGATCAAAAAGGCATCAGCTATGATCAGTAATCTTGAGGTGGGCAACCTCAAAGGTACATAGAATCAATATAATTGGGCTTACAAGAAGCAGCTCATTTGGGAAAATTTTTTTCATAACTCATATCTTTGGTGACACTCTGACATCCAAGACAGTGTGAAGTAACATAAATGTCTAACACCAAAAGCCATTCTCCAATATACAAGTAGACTAAGGTAGAAATAATTTCATCCAAGAAAATGACAATAATGAGACAACATTCCAAAATTTGTGGGATACAGCCAAAGCAATTATAAGGCAAAATGGCTAAATGCTTACTTGCATAAAATAAAAAGAAAATCAATTGAATCATTGTAACTAAAAAAAAAAGTTAGAAAAAGAACAAATTAAAAACTCCCCTCTCAAAACAGTCACAAATTATTAATAATCACATGAAAGAATGGTCTAAATCACTAATAAATAGTAAGAAAAATAAAAGTTAAAATAATTCTGATTTTCTACCTCATACCTAACAAATTGGCAAAGATGATAAGAGAATTGTCAATGAGGGAAGGATTGAGAAAAGAGAAGCATATGAATAAATTGATGTTGGAACTGTGAATTTTAATCACCATTATAGAAAACAAATTGGTAATATAGTAAGAAAGTGACTCAAAAGTTCAAATCCCAAGAAAGTTTCTATATAAAACAAAATATTTGTGGTAACACTTTTTATAATAGCAAAGAAATGAAAACAAAGCAAGTGTCCATCATTTAGTGACTAGCTAAATAAATTGTGATATTTGAAGTCAATGGAATATTTTTGTGCAGTAAGAAATTATGCACATGATAAATATAACATGTGAAAGCTTATGGAGACTGATATAAAGTGAAGTAAATAAAACTTTTTTAAAAATCACACAAACAATATATATAATATATACTATACACAATGACTATAATAAGGTAAATGCAAACAAGAACAACAAAAATCTAAAATTTGCCAAGAAAATACCAAATAAGATCATGAATAGTTGGAAACAAATGATAGAAATGACTAAACAACAACAAACTGGTCTATAAAAGGAGAAGACAAATATGAAAATTCATCTACTTCCCAAAAATCATGTAAAAGCATGGAGTTATAATGATGAATCTTGGTCTCAAAGAAGAAATGTTATAACGTATCTTCCTTCTTTCAGAGGTAAAGGATTGTGGAGGTAGAAATATCAATGATATTGTTCAGTTTGACCAACTATTTTTAAAACAATTCATTTGATTACTTGTTATAAAGAATAGTTTTCTTAATAAATAAGGAGGGATATGTTAGGAAACAAAAAATATATAAAAACAAAAGATATCTTTTTTACAGTTTCTGATAAAAATATTTTTCTTTTTCTTTTTTAAAAAGCTTTTTATTTTCAAAACATATGCATGGATAATTTTTCAACATGGACCCTTGCATGGCCTTGTATTTCAGATTTTCTCCTCCTTCCCTCCATCCCCACCCCTAGATAGCAAACAATCCAATATATGTTATACATGTTAAAATATATGTTAAATCCAATATGTGTAAACATATTTATACAATTCTCTTGTTGCACAAGAAAAATCAGATCAAAAAGGAATGAAAATGAGTAAGAAAACAAAATGCAAATGAACTACATCAAAAAGAGTGAGAATGTTATATTGTGATCCACATTCAGTTCCCACAGTTCTCTCTCTGGATGTAGATGGCTCTCTTTGTCACAAGAGCATTGTATGTAGTATTAATCATTTCATTGTTGGAAAAAGTTATGTTCATCAGAATTGATTGTCATATAATTATGATGTTGCCGTGTACAATGATCTGGTTCTGCTCATTTCACTTTGTAAAAGATATCTTTTTTAAAAGAAATAGAAAGAATTTGATCCTAGTCTAACTTAGTCATAAATTAAAGCCCTGAGAAAGTGATTTACCCAAGATCTCATAACAAATAAAATTATAATCACCTGAATAACACAATGGGTGGTAACATTATTCTCTTTTTCAATCCTTCTGTTCTTTAGTCAGGAATGTATTTTGTTTTTGTTTTTTGATCCTCAAAAGATCATTCACAGAAAGAGGTTGCTTTTCTAAAGGGAGAAGAACTAAAAATAACAAAGACCTACAAAACATAAACCTCTCCCCTCCCCATTTCAGCTCTGCAGGTGAGCAACAATCAAAATCTTCAAAACCATGTAAGAAAGGAAATTCCCAATGACCTGTTTCTGTTGTAGAACTAGCCAATTTTTCAAAACTTAAATCATTATTTTCAGTAATACCCATGAATATTCATGCGACCTTGGCTACATTGAGAGAGGTCTCATATCCAGAATGAAATAGATCTGATATCACTTCTGGGTGCCACATTTTCATTAAATGGTTTGATAAAAATTCACAAGTCCAAGGGAGGGTAACCAGATTAGGAAAAATCTGAGTTACCATAATATGGAAAGAAGTTTAGCCTTGAGGAGAGAAAAAAGTCTTCAAATATTTAAAGGCCTAACACGTAAGAAATTTATCCTTTTTAGCAGGAGGGGAATTGTTTCAAGTCAATATAAGGAAAATTTTCTTATTAGAATTGTCTAAAATGGAATAGGCTTCCTCATTAAATAAAGTCATCATTGGAAGTCTTCCTGCAAAAGTTGGATAATTACTTCTCAGGGATGTTATGGAGGATATGTCTATTCAGTTGAATTCAATTTTCTATTTAGATTTTTTTTACTCTGAGACTGTACAATTTGATCCAGGTGGTATTTTACTCACTATGAATTTTAAATAATTTTTATGAAGTAGATGTATTTTGTATTTGTTCTTTCTGCATTAATATTGGAGCTAATGTGATATAGAGGGGGTGGAGTGGGAAACCTTTAAATGGGTATCATGAGCCCTGGATTCTAATATTAATTATGCTTCTGATTCAACTGATAATCTTGTGGAATCACTTGGACTCACTGGATTTTATTTTCTGAAAAAATTTTGAGTGTTGATATAAACGATCACTGAGGTTTCTACTAGTTATAATGATCTAATGACAAATAAAATTCTGAAGACCCAAAAAGAAGTAATTCCAATGAGGAACAAGAAAGGGGGCTTGTGTAATAGAAAAGTGTTGATGAGTTAAAGTGAGTTAAATGAGAAAAGTGAGATGAGATAAGTGAGTTAAAACTGGGATTTTAACAAGATATACGCAAAAAGATATTCATAAAGACCTATAGCACAGATTTAGCAAGAGATCATCATATCTGAGTAACTTAATTTTCTTTTTGGATTTTTTTGATAATTACTAAACTGATAGTTTAAAGGAATAATGACAACCCTTTATTTAGCCAAGCATTTTATAAAATATTTCATGGTATTCTTATGAAAAAAGAGATGGAACACTGTCATGTAATACAAAATAAATAGCAAAGAAATTGATTTGATGATGGAATTTGAGGAGGAAACAGAAATGATTCAATGTCAATATAGTAGGAGGTATTCAGTGGAATGGTCCAAGAAGCCCTGCCTGGCCTTGGGATATTTCATGCTTTTGCCAATGATTTGAATAAAAGTTTGGACAATATCCTTATAAAGAGTTAGGAGGGATAGCATACACACTGAATGATACAGTTAAGACTCAAAAGGATCTCCATGAGATAAAATTTTTCTGCCTCTAATAAGGTGATATTTAAAAGTGATTAATATGACTTATACTTGGGCACAGAAATCAATTTTGAATGGAAATTTATGTGTATATGTATGTATAAGTTTATATATATTGCTGGTTTGTTTATGTGTTAGGCTAGATAGTTGATGAGAGTCCTAACATACACACATACATACATGTGCGTATGTGTACATATGATGAAAGGACTCAGACATGAATTTTCTTATTGCCTCTAGAAGTAAATACAAAATGCTCTGTTTGCTATTCAGAGCCTTCACAACCTACCTACCTCCTACCTTTCCAATTTTCTTATACCTTACTATATAACATTTACTCTTTGATTCAATGACACTGACTTCCTGGCTATTCCGCATACAAGACACCCTATCTCTTGGCTCTAAACACTCTCTCTGTCTGACTCCCAAGCCTGGAGTGCTCAAACTTCTATGATCCAACTATTGAACTCCCTGGTTTCTTTTAAGTCTCAACTAAAATCTTACCTTTTACAAGAAACCTTTCCCTACCCCCTCTTAATTCTATTGCCTTCCCTCTGTTAATTATGTCCTATTTACCCAGTATATAGTTTGCTTTGTATATATTTGTTTGTATGTAAGGGCAGAGACTGTCTTTTGCCTCTTTTTATACCATCACTGCTTAGCATATTGGTTGGCATATAGTAAATGCTTAATAAATGTTTATTAATTGGTTGGTTCGTTACTCTTTCTTTGAGAATATTCCTTTCAGTGCTTCTATTATTAGTGGAAAAGGCAATCTATTACATTATGGCTCCACTCAAACTCCCTATGATCAATGAGACCAAAGTTTCCTCCCTTGACTTTTACTCCTTCATATAAATGGTCTCTCCTAATAAAATGTAGTAATCGTCTCTTTTAGCATATTGACATATGAACAAATAGCAAGCTCTTAAAATAAATGCTGTTCATTTATTCATTCGCTTGATGGAGCAATGATACCCCCTCTTTTTTGTTGGTTTGTTAAGGTATTAGACTAGATGGTTGATGAGAGCCCTAACAAATCTAAAATTCTGTGATTCTCTGATCCAGTAGTCTATGACAGTCTGCAACAATCTATGAACTGATATATTTTTATTTTACTGAGGACAAAGCCTCTGTCCAATTTAAGACAAAATAATGTAATATCAGTGATAGAATTTCAGGCAAAGTATTTGTGGGGCATGGAGACTTTTGGAACATCACTGAAATTATATCATTATATTTATTTTGACCTTTCTTCCTCTGCTGGCTTTTAAGACAGAATCATGGATCTATATTTCAAAAAATTAGGCTTAGAATAATTTATTCCTAAAGGAAAAAAAGGAAGCAAGGAAAATAGGACCTGGGCTTTAGATAATGACTATATCTGACATCCAAAGATCACCAGGATAATGATTAGACTTCAAGATATTAGCAGTGATAGATGAAATTGTTAAAAAGCAGAGTGACTTTGCTTTGTAGAAATCTAAATAGCTTTCTTTCACAGATAACTGTGGTTTATTTTCCAGTTCTATGCACATTTCAATCCCCCCAAGTTATCTTTTATGCCTGCATCCTCAAGAAATGTACTTTGGAGCTAAAGAAATAAATTACTGTTTCTGTTTTCTCTCATTTAAAATTAACATTCATTCAATTTAGCTGTCAACTAGCAGTTATTGTGCAATATATATTGTGTACAATAGGTAATCATATTTTCCCTCTAGGTTTCTCATGTTCCAGGTAATTTTGCATGGCATAAACAGCCTCACTCTATGCCATTTCATTAAGAGAAAGATAGAATATTCTGTTTGACTGATAGAGAAGATTATGGGACTTCATTCTCAAATAAAAAAACAGTTTAGTGTATTAGGAAAACAAAACAAAATAGAAGATTAGACTTTAGATAGGGGGCCTGAATATAAATACTAGTTTGAGTATTTAACAACTTTATTATAGAGAGTTAGTTACCTAACTCCTTTAATTCTGAATTTCTTCATCTATAGATCAGGAATGATAACATCTGTCCCATGTATCTCACAGGATTGCTATAAGTATCTAATTAACATGCGTATGTGAAAGAGCTTTGTAACTGCAAAAAGTTGTGAAAATGTGTAGTTAGGAGATGGAGAGTCTGGTGCAAGGAACTGCTAGGGGACCAGCATCACTATATAAGGAACATATGTGTGTAACAAGGTTATAACATTCAAAAAGACTAGAAAGATAGAAGGGGACCAAGTTATGAAGGTCTTTGAAAGACAAACAAACAGTGAATTTTAAATTTGGTCTTGAATATAATAGGAAGACCTTGAAGTGTACTAAATAAGGTCAGACTTACACTTTATGACAGTTGAGTATAAGATATTTGGGTGTGGATAGATAGATACTTGAGGCAGGGGAGCAACTCAGCTAAAATCCCACCTTCTACAAGAAGTTTTTCCTAGTTCTCCTTAATATAAATACCTTCCTTTGAGACTAGCCCCTATTATATATATATATATATATATATATGTGTGTGTGTGTGTGTGTGTGTGTGTGTGTGTGTGTTTTGTTTGAATATAGTTTCATGATGATATTTGTAAAGGGTTTAGCATAGTACCTGAAACATTATAGATATTTAATAAATACCTGTCTTCTGAATTCTTCATTGAACTCCTTGAGAATAGAGACTTGAGTGGGTGGGTTGAAGTGGAGGAAAGGGGAAGGTTGTTGTAGTTTTGATTTTTGCTTTTATTTATATCCCAAAGCAAATGGTAATTGACTGATTAACTAAGGAAGACTATCCAAAAGACTTTCACAATAGTCCATTTTTTAAAAAATGGCATTAATTCTAACCTTTGTTATAATCAGTCAACCATCTAACTATATATAGAGAGTTGATTTTGAAAAGAGTCTATATTAGTAACCAGTTATGTCATATCGCTCTAGAGTGGGTTCCACTTTATTTGGCAGTGTTAGATGTTTGTCTGTCTTGTCTAGGGCATTCTTTTTAAAGAAATTTGTTAGGATACAAAAAAGCAACAGCTTGAGATTTTATTGGAAATTAGAAAGGATAAAAGCAAAAATTCAAATGTGAAAATGGCTTTTAGATATCAAGGAAACTTTTTTCATTTTAGAAAGGGTCTAAAACTTCAATAGTTCAATTTCATATGAAGAGTCTAACAAGCCAATGAATTCGAATGGTTGGCTTCAATACCTTTGTCCCCAAACACTCATAAGAATTTAGGAATGCAACTTGGCTGAGTAATAGTAATAGTGGATTCCCTCACTAAGTGAAGCATCTGCTAACCCAGGAAGAATTGTCTTTCTCATCTCCTACTTAGAGGTGACAAAGCTCAGAGCTGATGTTAAGAAAAAAAGAGAAAAATCTTCTATTCTTAGGTTGACTGTTATTTCTTTTTCTGAGGAGACTATGGTAACAGTAGAGGTAAAAATAATTCTACTATACCCACCCAAAACAGAAGCTAGAGGTGATTGAGACAGTAACAATCTATTGAAAAGTGAGTTTGTCCCTCAGATACTATTCTATGAAGAGCCCTGTACCTGGATGATTTGCCTGTTCCTTCCAGAGCAGCTCAGCATCCAAATAACTGAGTGACCTGCTTGATACAGCCTACCAATAAGTCAACTCATCTAGCTGTCAGGCCATATCTTTAGAGGAGCGCCTTTGAACCATGGAGTGACTCATTAATCAGCAATAGCCTTCAATGATCTCTGAATTGATCCTCTAGAGCAGGGGTTTTCAAACTACAGCCCACGGGCTAGATGCAGCCCACTAAGGATGTTTATGCTCCCTGCCTAATTATGGTAAATGGGCTGAGGGGCGGAGACAGTGTGAGTTTTTGTTTTTATTATAGTCCGGCCCTCCAACAGTCTGAGGGACAGTGAACTGCCCCCCCCCAATTTAAAAAGTTTGAGGACCACTGCTCTACAGCCTAGAAAATGAAAATAGGCAAAGATCTTGCAGGGTCCAAGTTTTCAGTTACCTTGATCATGTGTGTTACCTTTAAATGAAGTCTCCTACCATTTTACTTCATGATAGCATGCTTACTCCTTGAATTTGTGTGTATTTCTGGTCATTTTGGCTGATTAGCAGACTCATTTCTTAACAAAGGCATTTATTCAAAAGTGATTTACTCCTGAAAGTAGCCCCTCCTCTCAATGGTCCATTTTTTTTTAAATGGCATTAATTCTAACCTTTGTTGTAATCAGTCAACCATCTAACTGTATATAGAGAGTTGATTTTGAAAAGAGTCTATATTAGTAACCAGTTATGTCATATCGCTTTAGACTGGGTTCCACTTTATTTGGCAGTGTTAGATGTTTCCTCATTTCTTAAATGAAAGAGATGGACTAGATCAGGGAGTCAGATATACAGTACAGGGGTTACCTTTAGCTACAACCCATCCAAGTACAGCCCCGAAAAGATTTAAAAGTAATTTAATGTCTTGATGTAATAATGTAAAAAATTAATTTATGAATATCTAGTTTTCTAAGTCAATATGCCATCCACAGAGATCATTATGTATGGTTTAGTGGTTACCCCTTTCTATTTGAGTTTGATACAAGATAATCTCTAAACCCACTTCCTTCTCCTAAATCTTGTGATAAGAATTTATTAAGCACCTATTATATGTCAGACACTGAGCTAAGAGCTTTTCCAATATATCATTTAATTCTCATAATAACTTTGTGAGATTTACTTTTCTCATTTTACAGTTGAGGAAACCAGGGCCATTAAAGATTTACAAATTTGTCCAAAGTCACTTAACTAGTAAGGTAGCATGTAAGAAAGGAACTTTTACCATGGTACCACTTAGTAACACTAGGAGCAGTTAGGTGATAAAGTGGATAGAATACCAAGCCTGGAGATAGGAAGACCTGAGTTCAAATCTGGCCTCAGACACTTACTAGCTATGTGACCCTGGGCAAGTCACTTAATCTTGTTTGCCTCAGTTTCCTCATCTATAAAATGAGCCTGAGATGGAAATTGCAAACCACTCCAGTATCTTTGTCAAGAAAACTACAAATGGGATCCAAAGAATTAGACACAACTGAAATGACTCAACTACAATAGCAAATCACAGCTTGTAAACACCTGAAGCTGTGTTTGAACTCCTATTTGAATTCTATCCAATGTGCTACTCGACTACCTCTGTATAGGACTTTCAGCATGCCATCAATTCTGAGAACGGTGTAACTATGGTACCACCCAGTATTGTTCAATCGTGCTATCAAGCCAAGTTTATGTGAGTCCACAGAGTTTTCTTGGCAAACATACTGCAGTGG
Source organism: Sminthopsis crassicaudata (assembly GCF_048593235.1). Lineage (NCBI taxonomy): Eukaryota > Metazoa > Chordata > Mammalia > Dasyuromorphia > Dasyuridae > Sminthopsis > Sminthopsis crassicaudata. Next base: position 189,659,547 of record NC_133618.1, on the reverse strand, counting down.
CTCGCCATTTACTTCTCCTGTGTTCCCATTTTATAGATGAAGAAACAGAGGCAAACTGGATAATGTAATTTGCCCAGGGTACCACAGTTAGTAAATGTCTCAGATCAGATTCAAACTCAAATTTTCCTGCCTCCAGAGCTAGCGCTCTATCCACTGTGCCATTTAACTGCTCTTAGTGCCACAAAGTGCTATGACCCAAAAGTTGCTTTCTTACCATGTCCTTTTCTCCTTCCATATCCATGCAGGGGGAAAAGTCCACTTCTTTTCTTTATGCTCCTTAAACACTTTGCTAGTATCTTTTCCAACTGAAAGCCCCTTTCTTCTGCAATGAAGAGATCTAAGAACATTTTTTTTTTCCATTTCTTGAGTCAAGCTTGGTCATGTTCTTTTTGTTGTTGCAGTTATGATTGAATTCATTTTCACTGATATAGTTTATATTTTGTTTTCCTGGATTTATTTATTTTACTCTGTAATTTCATTAAATCTTGCTTCTTTGAATTTTTCAAGTTCATTGTTTCTTATATAATATTCTTCCCTTTTGATATACCACAATTTGTTTAGTCATTCCCTAATTGACGGGTATCTCTTTGTATAGTTTTCAAAAAATAATCAGAAACTATAAATGAACACATGAAAATATGTTCCAACTCATAAATAGAGGAGAGGTGAAAGATAAAAGCAATCTGATGTTTTACCATACACTATGCCATTGGCAAAAATTTTAATGATTAAAATGTGAATATTAAGTATTAGATGGACAGTAAAAAGATTATGCATATTATGATGGTAGTCTAACTTCTCTGGTCCATCTTCTCTGGATATCACTTGGGAATAATGCAAGAAAAGGTTTGGATATATCCTAAGTATAGATAATCTGATACTGAATATATACTTGATGGAAGTCTAAGAGGAAAAACAAAGACCCAAAATATCCCAAAATATTCATAGCAATGCTTGTTAGCAAAGACTTGAAAACAAAGCAGGTTTTGATCAACTGAGGAATGACCAGACTGGAGGGAAGGGAGCAAGAGAACTGTTATATGAATTATATGAATGTAAGAGAGTAATACTATGTATTGGGAATTTATGAATATAAAAATATTCAGAAAAAATGGGAAATTTGTAAAAACACAATAAAAATATGCAACCAAAATATCTATTTATCTATCTATATATAGATACATATATATATATATATAAAGTATTATGAATTAATTACTATGACAAATAATTCATCACTAAAAGGAAGTTGAATTCTAGGATTTTGTTTTGCTGTTTCATTATGTTTATTTTTATATGGATTTTAGATTGTTTTTCTCTCCACTGGAGGATGTAGGAGGGAGAACAAACAGATTCTTGTTAATTTTTTAAAGTAAAATAATTTTTTAAAAAAGAAAAGAAAAGCACAAGGTAACTATAACATAAATTAGAATGTTTGAATTGACTGTACTTGATAATTCAAGTAGACATTACCTGAATTGATAAAATAGAGCATAAGTTTGCCATCTGGATTGAAAAAGCTTCTACCTTTCCCTTTTATCCCAGGATACCCCTGGTCTTTTTCTCAATAAGCCTTCTTTTTCAAATATGTTACTAAATGTCTCTGCTCAATATCCTTCTTGATAAAAGAGGCCTCCTCTATCAGGCATGATCTGTGGTAGGCCATCTCTAAATTTTAAGTTAGTAATCTTTATCATTTATCTCTACTTATTTGCACACAAATTACAAAAAACACCTGTCACCCACTGTCTATCAGGGGATGCCTGTCATGCAATATAATCTTGGGCAAGCTGCCAAAATCCCAACATTTATTTCTTTTACTAGTTTATGATTATGTTACCTTATTCTTTCTGGATTGTTATTTTTTAAATTTTCTTTTCCTACATGTATCTCACAATTAAAAATCATGAGCAAAATAAAACCCTCACTTTTTTTTTTCTTCTCACAGACTTCAGATTTTTAAATCTTTAAAATATGAAAATTCAAAGAAAAATCCTCAGCTACTATCATTTTTCCTAAGGATATACTGCAGTGATCAAAATCATTTCCTCCTTGCTGAGAGCTATACCTGATGTCCTCTAGGTTCAACAGAGCTGAGACTCTGAAGACATTTCTAACTGTGCTTGCAGCTAGTCACATTTTTGAACCCATTAAGGAACAACATAGTATAGTACCAAAAGGCAAAATGTTGGAATCTTAATTCCAGGTCTGCTGCTCACTAATCTGTGTAACCTTGGACAAGGTCATAGAACAATTGGTTTAAAGAGATGTAGGGTCCAAACACTTTGGTTTACAAATAAGAAATTTGAAGACAAGAGATGCTTATTGGCCATAAATTTAGAACTGGCATATGTCATATAAGTTATTTAGTCCAATGCCCTTACTTTAAAAATAAGGAAACTGGGATTTATAGAAATTAGGTAAGTTGTCTAAGATCAGTCTTATATAAAATGAAATACAGAGCCAAAATCTGAAGCCCTGCCCACTGATTCCAGATTGAGAATTTTTTTCAATGGAACTAATAGTAACTTACATTTGCATAGCACTTATGATTTACAAAGTGGTATTCCTAGTTTAAAGAACCACTGGTTCTAAGGAGTAGGAATGGGCACCTTTATCTGCTAAGGGACCAGAAGCCTAGGCTCATATAAAGTCAGGTTAAATTATAGTATAGCCTGTCCTCTAAAGAGAGGGATTAGGTTTGTTTGTTTATTTGTTTGTCTTTTTTTTTTTTTTTTTTTTTTTTCCCCTGGTTCTTTGTCTCTGTTTCAGAACTGAACTTGAAGGACAATCTCTTAAAGCTTAAACTTTAAGCCCTAAGGATAACTAGAGTTCATAATACACAGGGAAAAACACAAAGCAGAAAATTCTATTTTGGTACTAGGATCCACTCTCAGGCTTAACTGGACAAATACATACTCTCACTGTCATGTGTGAGCAGCCAACTTTACTATCCTTCAGATTTTATTATTATTTAAACTATTAAATCTGAAGGACAATTGTCAAGAGTCCCAAAACACATGTTCAGAGGAGTAGAAAAGCCATCTAGCCTTTTTGAGTCTACTATATGGATAGCTTTTCTTTCTTGGTGGGTAATCCTTTTTGATTACAGGGGAATGGGAGGGATTAGAGAGTAATAGGAGTTGCACTGGAGGATCAATTAAAACCTCTGATGGTATATATTCCTAGTAAGGGACTAGCCCCAAAAGAGACTAAGCACATGCTCATTTCCTGGAAATCTTCAGTTCTGGAGATAACAGCTGGAGGGAGGAAACAGATGAGTGGTGAATGGGAGGAAGGGTCTTTTGATTATTTCCACTACATTCACAATAATGGCATAAGTAGATTGAGCAAGTATTTAATACAACATTGATCTAAATTAGAGGAACCTTCAGAGATCATCCCATCCTCTCATCGATATTGTATCAAAAGAGGCAATTAATATTTGTAAATGTTTAACACAGTGCCTATCTAGCACATAATAGGCACTTAGTAATAAATGTTTGTTTTGTTCCTTCCTTTATCCCAGATAAATAAACTTGAGGCCTGGGAAGTTAAGAAAATCACAGAGGAAATAGACATCAGATATGGTATTTGGACCCAGTTTTTCTCATTTCGAATCCTGGGGTCTTACTATTCTACTGTTCTGCCTCTTTGACATGTCAGGATTAGAGGAAGGGAAATTACTTCTCTAAAATCTTGCATACTATAAATGGTAGAGCCAGGATTATGACTCATTTCCAGATTCCAAATCTATATATTTTTCAACTAAACTTACTATGATGCCTCTTTAAGCTACCTCCCTTCTATGGTCTGCATTTTTTCCCCATCTGTAAAATAAAGAGTGGGAGAATTAGTCTTAAATAAGGCTTCTGAACCTGGAGTCTGGGATCTTGTTTTTCATTTTCTTCTTTAATATTTTGATAACTTCATTTCAATATAATTACTTGCTGTAATGCTATGTATTTTATTTTATGCATTTAAAAATGTTTCTGAAAAGGATTCCATAGCCTTTACTACACTGCCAAAAAGTTTAAAAAAAAAAAAAAAACTTGTCTCAGATGATCTTTAATGCTCCTTCCATCTTTAACATTTTATGAAACAAGGTTTCCAAGAGCTGGTTCTGTTCTTTGTCTTGGAGCACACAGTTTTGCAGTACGCTCAAAACTAAATGCTAATTAGTGATCACTAGTTCTTGTCCTTTTGTTTAATAAGGCCTTTCTAGAGGATAAAATGTTTGAAAAGAGTTCTAAAAGCACCATGGATCCCCGCTGTAATGCTTTTTTTTTCATCATCTTTGTGCTTGATGATGTAGTTTGTGACAAGAAAACTTTAATTAGCTGCAATTAGAGAATGATGATCTTTCTACAAGATCATCTATTCTGATCTCTACCCTGCTCCCCCCATTCCAATACTTTTATTGTGCTAATCAGAGCAAAGACTATGTTCTTACCAGACTAGCCTATCTGCAGATAAGATGCTAATATCATCACCTTGAAAGAACAGAAGCAAAAACTGGTCCAGAACTTAAAATGACATTAGTACCCAATACTAGAACTTTCAAATCTAGAACTTTCAAAGAGAAACAGAAAAGGTGCTAATGAACAAAGGAGGACAGTGGACTTTGTAAAATAATGAACTATATCATTTCCTCTTTATATGAATCAAAAAAGTAGAAACACATCTACATAACATCAACCTTTTTATTCTTTCTTTAAAGCTAAATAGAATTTATAGCTAGAAGGAAAATTAGAGATTGGTTAGCCCAAATCCCTTATTTTTCAGAAGAGGAAACAACTTATATGTCCATAGTAACATAAGTAATAAGCGACTGAGCTGGAATTTGAGCCCAGATATTTTATCCTTAAAATAAGGGCATTCCCCCATAAATCTGAAACCTATGTTAAGTGATATGAAGTGAAATTAATCTTTTCTTCCTGCCAATATTTCTTCTTTTTTCTTCACATTTATAATTTAGCAACAGGTAAGTACTGGAAAGAATTTTATCTTTTTTTCATATATCTATCACAATAGTTTTTAGTCATTAAGCAGCCTTGGAACAGAATAAAGTATGTGTGTGTAATATACACATACACACAAATATACACAAATAAAGTTGGAGAGGGAAAGCACTCTGGAATCAATGTTCAATTCAATATTCAAGAAATATTTTTAAACACTATGGATTCTATTAAGATGGATGAAAAGTAATGAAGTAAAGCGAGAGAAAGTTAAATAAGATTTAATATTTGTTCTGATGAATTTTGGTGCTGGAGATTAAGACAGTATATTAAAAACTGTAACACTAATTGTACTCTACATACTAAAGAGAAACACAGAATGCTGTAGGTGAAGCAGTATGGTATTATAGAAGACTGAACTTAGATTCAAATCTGAACAGCAATAATTAGTTTTGTGATCAAGGGCAAGTCTCTTAACTTACATGAACCTCCACAGATATAAAATGAGAAGAATAATATTGATTTATAGGGTAATTGTTAAGAAAACACATTCAGATATTATGTAAATATTGTGATGAGAGATTGAGAACAAGGAAAAGAATGAAAGACTTCATAGTTCTTGAACAAAGATTAGGATTTCATTAGAGAGGATGGTAAGGCAAGGTTTCTCCAAGAGTTAGGTAGAAAAAACAAAGGTTTTTATATCTGGCCAACATTCTGAGTTGGCAGCAGTATGAAGGGTTACATAAAATAATATTGAAGAAATTTAAGTGACTTATCTGTCTCCAAGTCCAGATTCTAGACATTGTGCAGCCTAGTTGTACTTTCTAGACCATCTTTGACTCCAAATTTTTCCTAATTCCTCAATATCTGATTAGTTGCTTCTATAATACTTAGCCCTGTCATTCTCCTTCTCTGCATTCACATTGTTACCACTTAATTCACACTCTCATCCTCTACTACCCAATTAATGGGAATTTTAAGTAGCAAAAGCATGATTTTAAGCCAAGATTTGTCCCTCCAATCCATGTTTTTTCCATTGCCTTATCTTTGGGCAAAAGTAACAGTTCATTCAACCTTTTTTTTTTTTTTTTTTAACACTCTTTGCAACATTTCTACTTTTATTTCAGGCTATTTTCTCTTCTTGTACTTTTCATTCCAGTCAAATGACTATCCAGAAGCTGTCTGCCAATTCATCTTGTTCTCTTCTTCCAGGCCTTCACAAAGACCATCTGCTATGCTTAGAATAGCTTGTCTCATGACTTTTCAACATTCATTTATTATATATCTATTTAAGAACCTACTATGTGATAATAATCATTGAAATCCTTATCTTCTTTCAAGGCATAGTTCAAGTGCCACTTCTTTCATCCCATCATCATATAATTGATCTCCTCTTTAAATTTATTGATGATTTGCATTTCCTAGATTCCTAGTCCAGTAATCTGACTTTTCAACAAATTCATCTGTATACATATCACATCCCCCTAGTGTTGACTGTAACCTCTTTAAAGGCAAAGCCTGTGACATATATATATATATATATATATATATATATATATATATATATATATATATGTATTATTCTTGGCATTAAATTAAGGACTTTTCTTATAGTTGGTACTTAATTATTTGTTGAACCAATTACACACTAGAGCAGCTATCAACTCCATTAACTCAGTTCAACCAAGTAATTTAGAGTAAGTCAACCAAACCCTTTATTTGAGTATCCTGGACAGTGAATTTACTTGAAATGACTGCTTTATTTACCTCTCCTCCCTAGACAAAACAGAAAATAAAATATACATAAAATATGACACAAGGAAAAACAGAATAAAAGGAAATCAATAGATCATTTTTACTAAATATCATCAGTACTAAAATGTTCTTCATACAGATGTTTCCCAATCATTTAGTTTGTCAACTTAATATTCAACAAACAATTATTAAATACCTACTAACTTCAAGCTTCATTGTTAAGTATTGGATGAAATACAAAAATTAAATTGTCTTCTCATGGATCTTAAGCAGCTGTGAACTTGGGAGCATATAAAGAATCGTTAGAAAAAGCATCATATAGAAGGGAAGAATTTTTCTTTCTCTGAACACATCCACAAATACACACACACACACACACACACACACACACACACACACAAAATTATCTTCCCTCCTCTAGATCCCATGATTATTAATTATTAATAACTTGCATTTATGTAACATGATTAAGTTTCTAAAGCACTTTTGCTCTATGTATATATATCATACATATGCAAACATATCTCACATATATGTTCATGTATTCACTTAATCATCATAATAAATCTGTGATTTAGTTATTTAGTTGTCATTTTGCTAATGAGAAATGAGGATATTGAGAATCAGAAGAGATTAAGAGACTCGATTTTGGTTAAATAACTAACGAATTTCAAATCCAGATCTTTCTGTCTCAAAATCTTAACTCTATCCATGTTACTAATAAATCAAGAATTTATTAACCACCCAATAGATATCAGGCACTTTGTTCAGAAAAGGAATTAAAAAGACAAAAATGAAAAATTCTTTGAAGAAGCTTCTACCACCCTAGTCAGAAATCATCCAAGAAGAGTACAAAAATCATGGCTGTCCTGAGATATCAAAGATGCCTTCAGAAAGACTTCAAAGCATGCAGAAAGCAGTGTTCTAAAAAAGCCATTTGAGGACACATCTCTAGTATGTTCCATACGAACAAATGTCTAATTAGGTTCTGTTTCATTCAAACCATGAAGTAGTAAAGAAAATCAGTTAGAAAAGGAATCAGTGGATGGAGAAGAGAGAGTTTTTATGACAAAATTAGAAAAAAAAAACTTTAGGTAGAGGACCAAATATTTTGATATATTTTGACTAGATATCAAAATATTTAATCAAGGTTAAAGTTTAAAAGCCTTCCTAGTAAAAAAGAGGGAAATGAGACAAAAGATGGCCTTATATGCCTACTTAATAATAATAAATAAAAAATAAAGAGACCAAAAAAAGATATTGTTTTTGAGAAGGGCCCCAGGGGCTAAGCCATGAAATTTGTGCATTTATCTTCTATCTTCTTTTTAATAATTGGAAATATTCAGAATAGAAGATAAGATATATTCAAATGATCAATTATAAACTCAAAGAGGAAAACATAAGATCTTGGATTTAGAATTGAAAAGTACCTCAGAGGTCATCCTCTAATTTGTATCTAAGAAAATTGAGCCCCAGAAAGGTTTGCCCATTGAACCATAGTTATTGTTTGTCCTTCGTTCTTGAAAAAGACCAGTGAAGGTGACTTGCAAGTGAAGCTGGGCTGTGCAAAGCCCTCAGCCTGGCCCTCTCCTCCACAATCATCTGAATTCAATGGCTAGACATAGTCAGGATGACTGGAGATATCCTAAAATGCATTGAGAGACGTTGGCCTTTATAAGCTAACGTTGTTCCCAGGCCTCAGTTTGTTAAAGGCAATACCCAGTGATTTAATGTAATGTCCTTCTACGTTCCCTGTTTAAGAATCAAAATGTAGTGTCCCGACTAGCTCTCTGGAGGATCTCGGGACCAGCCTTGATCTTAGTGGAGTGCAGGAGGCAAGAGAGCCACCACAAGGATAGTCAAAGATGGAATGTCTCTATTTCCAGTCCTCTCAGCCTTTAAATACCTCAGTATGATTACATCATTACAGCATACTATGTGTGAACTAGAGAACCATCATCTCATCAATCACATTGAGCTAACAGCCTGCTATTGCTTCAAGTATACTTTTCTCAGAGTTCCCCAATATCTGTGGTCCTCTACAATTTAAGACTATGTAAATCACATAAGTAATAAGAAATCAGACCTCTTGACAAAAATAATCTAAAGAACACAGCACTTCCCTTCCTGTAACTTCCAAATTTAATAAAATTATGTGGTATAATGTTGAATGGGAGTTAAAGAGCAGGTGAAGTACAATGAAAGTATGAATTCCTCCTCAAAATGGAGACTCGGGCTATATCCCAAAGAGATTATAAAAGAGGGAAAAGGACCATGTGTGCAAAATGCTTGTAGCAGCCTTTTTTGTAGAGGCAAGGAACTGGAAACTAAGTGGGTGCCCATCATTAGGAGAATGGCTGAATAAATTGTGGTATATGAATGTTATGGAATATTATTGCTCTGTAAGAAACAACCAACAGGATGATTTTAGAGAGGCCTGGAGAGACTTACATGAACTGATGCTAAGTGAAGTGAGTAGAACATTATGCATAGTAACAAGATTATGTGATGATCAACTATGATAGACTTGGCTCTTCTCTACAATGAGGTGATTCAAGGTAGTTCCAATAGACTTGTGATAGAAAGTGCCATCCACATTTAGAGAGAGAATTATGGAGACTGAATGTGGATTAAAGCATAGTATTTTTAAAAATCATTTTTGTTGTTATTGATTTGTTTGCTTTTTTTCCTTCTTGTGTTTTTCCCCTTTTGATCTGATTTTTCTTATGCAGCATGACAAACATGGAATATGTTTAGAAGAATTGCACATATTTAACCTATATCTGATTGCTTGATATCTTTAGATAGGAGAAGAGAGAGAAAAATGTGGAATGCAAGGTTTTGCAGAGGTGAATGTTGAACACTAGCTCTGCATGTATTTGGAGAAATAAAATACTGTTTAAAAATTAAAAAAAAAAATCAGACCCAGGGAGAACTCATTAGGGAAAGAAGGAAATAATTGAGGTGTTGAAGTATAGAAAGTCAGAAACATATGTGGATGAAATGAAAGTCTCACCTCTCCTCAAAATGTCCACAATTTAATCTTTACACTCACTATACTCCTTTGATCTTTTCTAGTCATATTATTTTGATAAAAAAAAATTGTCACATTTCCAGAGAAATTTTTTCAAGATTTTGTCCTTAACCTCACAAAAAACCCAAGTGAATTTTCAAAAACATAATGTCAAGACTACCTATAATATGCAGTTGGATGTATCATACAAAAAGCTCACTCATTAGCACATGTATATAAGGCAGACACTACACATGGACAATGACCTGCATCCAAAATTGAAAAGAATAGAATGGGTTGGAATACCTTTGGGAAATTTCAGTGTTTTAAATGTCACTAAGCTTCTCCTTAAAGGAAGGTTAGAAGGAAAGCATTGAAAATGGGGACAGCTTGTGCCCTGAGAAATACTATATTTTGTTTATCTTGTTTCTTTGATTGCTGCACAGTCCTTTCTTTTCAAACTCTGAGGTTTTACTCAGGAGGTATGCATTAAAAAATTTTTGTTTCTCCCACTTACTACACTGTATTGTTTTTGTTTATTTAAAACATAGCTCAAGTGAATAAATAATCAAGAGCCATTTCCCAATGGACAAATGGTCAAAGAATGTGAAAAAAATTCAAAAAATTTCAGATTATTAGTAATTATATGTACTTCATATCAAATAATACAACATGAAAACTAAATCAAAACAACCCTGAGAAATATACACCCAAAATTGATCCCCCCAAAATAACAAAAAATAAAAATAGTTGTTCTTTGTCTTTTGTCCTCAAGGGGCTATTAAAAGAATAGGCATCATGGCATGAAGTGGGTGGAAGTATAAACAATTTGTCTAACCATAATGAAAAGCAATTTGGAATTGTGCTTTTTTAAAAAACATGTTTTAATGGGAGGATTCTGGGAAGATCGAAGAGTAAATTAGAAAATGCAAAGCTCTCCAGATTTCCCCCACAAACAAGACACAATTGTCCCTCAGGAAAAACATAGATTAATGACAAACAAATAAGATTGTGACAAAACAGGGGTTGAAGTTTAACCTGTGTGAAGTGCAAACACCTCCAGGATATCTCTGCAAAAACAAGTACTGAGCTCTGAGGGCAGTTGGGCTCTTAGAGAGCCTCAGCCTAAACCTCAAGAACTTTCGCCTCCCAGAAGCTTAGGAAGTCAAGGGTCTGAATCCAGGAAGCCTGAGGAAATATCAGATGATTAGGATCACTAGGTCCAGCTATGCTGCAGAGATATAGCCCTGGAAAAAAAGGAACCAGCTCACCTAATGAGTGCAGAAGTAATGAGGCAGGGATGCTTCTGGCTGTCAGCACTTTTAAGAGGGTGAAGCTTTTGGTTTGGGGTTCCAAATCAGAAAGGAGAACTGAAATGAAGCTAGAGGCACCATCCCCCATATCCCAGAAATAGAGATGTTTACACTAATAATTGCTATTTTAAAAAGAAAAGAAAAAGAATCATCCAAGAAAAACAAGATTATGAAAAAAAAGTCAACCAAATAGAAAAGGAGATATAGTATTTAAAGAAGAAAATAATTCTTTGAAAATTAGAATTGAGCAAGAGAAGCCAATAAAGCTATAAGACACTAAGAAATAACAAAACAAAATATAAAGAATAAAAAGAAAGAGTGGAACGTGAAACATCTTATAAGAAAAACAATAGTCTGAAGAACAGATCAAGAAGAAAAAAATATAAAAATAATTGAACCACCTGAAAGCTATGACCAAAATAAGAACCTTGGCACAATAATGCAAAAAATAATAAATGAATGTTATCCAAGAGTGATATAAGTAAAATAGAAAAAAAAATTAACTTATCACCACTTCAAAGAGATCCTGCATTGAAAATATAGAGGACTATTATAGCTAAATTTCAAAAATTCCAGATCAAAAAGAAAATTCTCCAGGAAACAAACAACCAAACAAAAATAAACTGAAATATGTTGAAGTATATTATTGTACATTAAATTAAAATTGTACATGATTTATCACCAGCCATAATGAAAGCCTACAGGTCCTGGAATAATATATAGAGACAATAAAAAGAATTAGGCCTACAGCCAAAAATATAATATCTAACAAAATTAAATAAAATACTAAACAAAAAAAAAATTCAAGTCCCTTGAGTCTTCTATTTAAAGGTCAAAATTTTTACTCAGCTCTCATCTTTTAATTACAAATACTTGAAAGTCCTCTGTTTCATCAAATTTTATTTTTTCCACTGAAATCCCAGATTATTATTATTATTATTATATGATTATAGTCAATTTTGCAGGGTACAAGTGATTTTTTTGTTGTAATCCTAATTCTTTTGCCTTTCAGTATATCATATTCCAAACCCCTCTAATTCTTAATGTGGAAGCTGCCAAATCTTGTATAATCTTAGTTATAATTCTATGATAGTTGAATTGTTTCTAGTACTTTCTCTGTTATCTGTGAGTTCTGGAATGTGGCTATGATGTTCCTGTGAGGTCTCATTTTTGGGATCTCTTTCAAATGATGACTCTGAGGATTCTTTCAATTTTTATTTTGCCCTTCACTTCTAATATTCAGAACAATCTTCCTTGATAATTCATTGAAAGATATAAAAACTTTTTTTTATTTTTTCTTTTCATCATGTCTTTCATGTAGCCTAATAATTCTTATATTATCTCTTCTGGATCTATTTTCTAGGTCACTCATTTTTCCAATGAGAACTTTCTCCTCCTCCTCCTCCTCCTCCTCCTCCTCCTCCTCCTCCTCCTCCTCCTCCTCCTCCTCCTCCTCCTCCTCCTCCTCCTCCTCCTCTTCTCCTTCTTCTTCTCCTTCTTCTTCTTCTTCTTCTTCTTCTTCTTCTTCTTCTTCTTCTTCTTCTTCTTCTTCTTCTTCTTCTTCTTCTTCTTCTTCTTCTTCTTCTTCTTCTTCTTCTTCTTCTTCTTCTTCCTCATCTTCCTTTCTTTTTCTACCCCCTCTTTTCACTTTTTTGATTTTGATTGTACCTTCACGTCTCATAATGTCATTAGTTTCCACTTGTTCAATTTTAATTTTAAAGGAATTATCTTCTTCAGTGACCTTTTATATTTCCTTTTCTATTTGGCCAGTTTTATTTGGGGGGGGAGTTATTTTCTTCAGTGAATTCTTGATATTTGAAATAAATATTTGAAAATATCTTTTCCTATGCTATTTTTATGCTATTGACTCTTTTTTTAATGAATCTCCTTGTATTACTCTAATTTCTTTCTCCAGTTTTTCTGCTACTTCTTATAATGTCCACATCTGCTCACTGGAAGATTTCAATAACAACCGGAACCCTGATCATGGGAGGAGTGAAGGAGCAGAACCTCTTAGAGATGGTCAAACACAGGGTTCGTTTATTTCAAATTCTCTCGCCCTTAAATACCCTAGTAACTTATATCACTACAGTCCACTGCGCATGTGCTAACTATACTAGACATGTGCATACTATAGTAAACTACACATGCAAGCCATAAAAGCAACTTGCTATTGTGTCCCTTAACTACAGGTTGTCACACCTTGTCAGGAAGGCTCAGAGTCCTGGGGGGATGGGGAGCCAAACCAGCCACATCAGCAAGCTTCAACTGGTCTAAAGGTTCCTCACTATCTATCTGTGTCTCTCTACAACTTCTCTAATTTGCTTTTTTAAATTCATTTTTTAGCTTTTCCAGGAATTCTTTTTAGAGCCTGAGACCACATCAAAATTTTTTTTTTACCTACCTATTTTGACACTAGTGTCCTCTTCTAAATTTATGCCTCAATCCTCCCTCTTACCATAATGTCTTTCTCTAGTCAAGTTCTGGTTTTGCCAATTTTTTCTGCGTGTGTGTGTGTGTGTGTGTGTGTGTGTGTGTGTGAATATTACTTGGTGTTGTTTTTATGAGAGTCGGGCTCTGGTCTTGCACTGTCAGAAATTTTTTGTTCTGGGACTCTCTCTTACTGCTGGCTTTCCCATGGTTTCAGAGCTTCCCTGCTTGTCTTGTCTGAAGGTTAGGCTTCCTTTCTGGCTCACACTGGGTGCTGTGGGACTCCCCATTGGGTTCCCCTGGGTATATAGTTTAGGTCCTGGCCTGCTCCAGAGGTGAGGCCTTTCTGCTAGGTTGTTATGGAAACAGAATCTTTCTGACATCTGGCCCTAAAGGAGGGATCTTGCTGCTGGTTGGACCCTATTGCTGGGTTGCTATGAAAACAGGACCTCTCTGATTGAAGAGCTTGGAGGAGTAATTTTGTTAGTGAGCTATCCTGCTGGGTTGCTGTGGAAACAGGGTATCTCTAGCAATCTCCTGGGGGTAGGGTCCTGCTGTTAGCCAGCCCTAGGGTGGACTTCACTACTGATTATTAAGAGGGTCTCACTGGTGGCTTGTGCTGAGAGGGGCCCTGAGGTAGGGCCTTGCTGTGCTGAGTTGACAGCTCATTTGCCAGGAGGATGCTGATTTGCAGAGGGGCAGTGTCTTAGGTAGAATTCTCAGCTTGGAGCCTTATTCCAGGCCCCTTCTGTGAGGCTTGCTGCTGCTGCTGCTCTTGGCTCTCTCTCCCTTACTACCCCAGTGAGACAGAGCTCTTCTGCTGTGCTGGTAAACTGCTTCCCTTCTCCTAAACCTGTTCTGAGGCAATTTTCTAGTGGTTTGGAGAAGAATTTGGTAAGGCTTCAGAGACTTCCTTTCTCACTACTCCATTTTGCCACCAGAAGTCCCACTATATTTTTAGAATGGCAAAGATAAAAAAACTGAGACATGAGAAAATTTGAATGAACTGATATGAATAAACTAAGGGGAAACAAGAATATTATATCCATATGTATTTGTGTATGTACAAGCACACAAACATATTACTATAACAATGGAAAAAAATTAAATTGAACATTGTGTTATCATAATGACAAACTTGTCCCTGAAGGATAAATGAAGAAATTACTTACCCCTTACCTTCTTTGTTAATGTTGGGAGCAATGGATATGGAGTATGGCTTATACAATCGGACACTCTCTGCTGGTGTTTTAGTTGGTTTTACTACTGATTTTTTTTTTGTCTTTTTAAAAAAAAATGTTCTGAAATATGGCCATCTGGGTACATATTTGGAGGCAAATACAATTTATAATTATAAAGAAATAAAAATACCTTAAAAGGTTCCTTATGCTTACCATTTATCTAAGTCAAATGCAGTGTATGTGTAGGAGTATAAAAGCTAGAGCTGGAAAAATACTTTAAGGATCTAGTCCAACCCTTTCATTTTACAGATTAGACTTAATAAAAAAGTGCTGGGTCCTCTGACTACATATTCAGTCATCTTTGCCTTATCTATAATCCTCAATGTTGAAATGATTGGCACATTTCTCCTTCTATTAACATGTTGAAATCTCTAGACTTGCCCACATACGTTTTTATTGTCTCAGCTAGTTTGACCACAGTGTCTTTGAGGTCTGGATCATGTGTTCCTCCTCTGTGTAAGCTAGTTCCTTAGCTGCCTTCCCTGCTTTCAGCCTCCCTTCCTGCCTGAGGACATACCATTTAAGGCTGAGGATATCCACTGGTGATTGGGTTGGTACCAATCCATCCAGAAAATAGCCCCAAGCATATAATACTGACATTGGGACAATAGAATTCTGAGCCATGGAGGTATTTTATACTGATGTGGACCCATGTAATAGTCCACTACTTTTTGTACATATACCTACCTGAAACATAATTTTCAGTGTAGTAGCTACTATTTATTTTGTTGTTAATACTCTTTATGACTGAAACTGGCAATTGCCTTCATCTCTCACACTTGACCAACTTTGGTCCCACTATTTCTATGACTGAAAAACTTCTTTTTTTCATTTACCTACTGAAATACTACTTATTTTTAAAAGCCAATTCAAATGCCACATTTTGCACAAAGCCTTTACTAATAAGCCTAGTAAATACTATAACCTCCTCCTTCAACCTCACATATTACTTAACTATGCATGTCACTAATACACTTCATATGTGGTTTTATGTTAGCTATTTGTTTTAGCCCTTGCTAAACATAAGCTCCACGGTGGTCAGACAATATATTTTAATTGAATTTTATATCTCCTGCAGCATAGAATATGGTGTCTTACACACAACAGATGCTAAACAGATGTTTTTTGTTATATTCTAGTTCTAATTGCCAATGCAGCTAGCAAGTGTCAAGGTACCTAGGAATTCTAGCAGATTTAAAATTTTTCTTTCCCTTTATTCCTTTTCTTGTGATTGAAACAGCGAAAAGTCCTGACCAGGCAGCACTGTGAAAGTTCAGATTTGCTATACAGTGCCCCCTAACACCAGAACAATAGTAAACACAACAGAATTCTCAGATTTACTATCTCATAAGTAACTGGGTGGGGAAAGGAAGGCCTTTTAAATATGTCTAAGACACAATCCACAGGAAGCTAGGTCATTCATTCATTCCCCAAGCATTTCTCAAACAAAGTTGAGCACAGATGACTGTTCTGATACAACAGTTTATCATCAAGTAGTTCACCATAGGGCAGCTAGGTGGCTCAGGATAGAGTCCTGGGCCTGGAGTGAGGAATACCTGAATTCAAATGTGACCTTAGATACTTACTACCTGTGTGATCCCAGGCAAGTCACTTAACCTGTAATCTTATTTGTTTGAATTTCCTCATTTGTAAAAAGAGCTGGAGAAGGAAATGGCAAAACACTCTAATATCTTGGCAAAGGAAACCGCAAAACAGGGACATGAAAAGTCAAGTCACGACTGAAATGACTAAACAAGAAAACGCTTACCATATAAGAGATAAGATAGAGGTAATTTTATTGCTCCAAGTCTGAGGGATACCAAACTATGTCTACCAATACAGATGGATATTTATGCTGCAAGCTAAAGTATTAAAAGTTATTTGGGAAACTGGAATGTTTAATAACTTGCCTAAAGTCACACAGCCAGTAGTGCAAAAGGCAGTACTTCAACTTGTTTGTTTGTTTGTTTGTTTTTTCCTTACTTTAAGAGTTCTTTATCCAGTCAGCCTACTAGTGTTTATTAAATACTCATTTAGTCCTGGGTACTGAGGTTATGAAGAGAGGCAAAAAAAAAAAAAAAAAAAAATTTCCTGCTCTCAAGGAACACACAGTATAAAGGGGAAACTGTATGCAAACTGTTATGTATAAATAGGATGTATACAAGAAAAACTGACAGTCTCAGAGGGAAGGCACTAAGACATTAAATAGGACAGGGAAGGCTTCCTGCAGCTACCTGAGACTTGAAGGAAGCCAAGAAAGTTAGCCAATAGATATATCCATATATACGATAGTATATAATAAATTTATTACTGAGGTTCAAAACAAAGTACTACATGAAGTCAAAGGAGAAAGATCATATTCAATTCAATAAGCATTTTTTACATACTTACTATGTACCAAGCTTTGTGCTAAGCACTGGAAATACAGAAGTAAAAATCAAACAGTTTTTGGCATTAGTCAGGTCCAATTAATTTAAAAAAAAAAAGAAAAAGAAGCACTGCATTCTGATTCTATAATTTCTCTGTGTGGAGGTGGACAGCATTTTTCATCATGAATCCTTTGCAGTTTGTCAAAATGTTCTTAAAGTCTTTCAAAGTTGTTTACCTTTAAAATATTATTATTATCATTATTGGATGGTTCTGCTCACTTCAGTTTTCATCAGTTGATATGTTTTCCTATGTTTTGTTTCAACTATCCCTTTCATTTCTTATGGCACAATAGTATTCCATTATCTTCATATAATTTAACTTGTTCATTCATTCCCCAATTGAATATCTCTCAGGTTTTAATTTTTTGCCATCACAAAAATAACTATAAATATTTTTATGCCTATAGAATCTTTTCCTCTTTCTTTTAATTCTTTGATATAAAAACATATAAGAGTTATCACTGAGTAAAATGTAAGCACAGTTTAATAGCTTTGGGAGCATAGTTCCAAATTGCTTTCCATAAGTTCACTAACAGTACATTAAAGTTATCTATTTTCCTACAAGCCCTTTAGCATTTTTCATTTCTTCTTTTCATCTACTTTCTCAATTTGATGGGTGTAACATGGTACCTCAAATTTGTTTTAAATTCCTTTTCTAATTATTAGCAATTTAGATAATTTCTTATATTGTTTCTCTGAAAATTGATGACTATTATCCTTTAAAATTTATCATTTAGAGAATAGCTGAGGCTCTCTCTTCCTCTCCCTCTCTCCTTCCCTCCCTTGCTCCCTATCACTCCCTCCCCTCCCCCCCTCTCCCTTCCTCCTCTCTTTTTAATTGGTTAATCCTCAGAAAGGAGATATTGTACAGTTTTTCTTCTGAGACCATACCTGAAGTCTTTCTATCAGAGGAAAACCTAGTAAAACTTGCAGTCTGATGGCATAGAGAACTGGAAGGTTCACTATTAAGATATTTAGGCAAAAATTAGTGAGAATTGAGATTTCTTAGTTGATCTGTGCATGGCCATCTTGGAAAGATTGATAACAGTGTAACATAAAAATTCTTATCCCAATGCTGAAAGTCAGAATAGTAGCATGGTGTAATAGTTAAAAAAAAAAAAAAAAAAAAGCAACAACATTAATGACACCATTCTCTGCATTAAAAAACAAAACAAAACAAAAACCTTTCATTTCAATTCCTGGCCCTACCACTTACTATTTGCTTGATCTTGAACAAACTACCTTAAGCTCTTTGCATATACATAAAATAAGAGAGTTGGAGTAGGTTACATCCAAGGTTTCTTCACATCTAGATCCTTATTTAAACTGAACTTTCAGATATTGGAAACATTTGAAGTAATTACACTAAAGGGATTTTTTTTAAAAAATTAGATTTGTGATTTCATCAATGTGGACAGGTCCATTTTCTGATATTAGTCCTTGAGAATTGACTAGGGTTTTATAAGGTTAAGCGACTTGCCCATAATAATAATAATACCTCTCCCGTATGTCAGAAGCAAGAATTAAAAAAGGTATTTTTATCTCCAAGGCTGGTCCTTTATCCACCACAACATACAGTCTCTCTAATGAACTCCCTTTGTTTAAATAATATTTGAACAGGCACAGTGAAAATATTCTTCAAACTCTATGATACCAGGGATAATAGCAAATATACTATAGCTGCTTGGAGGCAAAAAAAAAAAAAAAAAAAAAAAAAAAAATAGTTAACATTTCCTAATGGCAGCAGCCAAATTTCTCTTAAAAAAAAAAAAAAAAAAAAAAAAAAAAGTAGACAAGCCTTAAAACGTGTTGGAGACGGTGAAATCATATGCCCTCTAAGCTTTAAATGTGATCAACATCTTTGATATTACAGAATGAAACAGTAACCTGGCATTTAGCCCTTTCTCAGACTGCTGTTTGTGGTTTAAGGAACAAGTAAAGTTGATTCCTAGCTAAAAGATAGCTTTGTTCTGAACTAGATGTCTCATTTCCCCTTTTTCCTCAACCAACCGTCAATCTGTACAGGTAAGAGAGGCAGATTGAGGGGGGAAAAAAGAGCCATTATTTTGGAGCAACTTTCAAAGAACAATTCAGTGTCAAGTAATTATTTAACCAAAACCACTTAATAGGGTACTCACTTTTCTGTCTGAAATGTATATATACTTTTTTTTTTTCCAAACAGGGTAAAACTAGTCTGTCTTTGAAGATACTTTTCACTTTTTTACACATAACTTTGCTACTCTCACACCTTTAAAATAGGATAGTAATAGAATCTTAAAGCTGAGAATTTAGAGATCCCTAAGCCAGCCTCTTAATTTTACAGATGAGGAAACAGAGGTCTGGAGAAGTGAGGTAATATATCAAAGCTACACAGCTAATGAGTGTAATGGTATTTGAAACAAGGTCTTTTCATTATAGGTCCATTGATTTTCTTTATTTCGTGAAAATTCTCATGTCCTTCCATTGAATCTTCTTTTCTGTAGACTAAATAAATCTACTTCTTTCAACTAATCCTTATGTTTATGGTCTCAAGGCCCTTTACCATTCTGATTGCCATTGCTTTCAAGTGCTCTGTTTGTCAGTGTCCTTAATTTGCAATCACAGGACAGAACCCAGTAGTCAAGATATGATCTGACTAGAGCAGAGTACAAAAGAATTTTTATTCCTGAATGCTTTGTCTAAAGGTCACATTAGCTTTTTTGAGCACACATATTGCCCAATTGCCCAATTCCTGAGTCATATTTAATTTGTGGTGCACTAAAATCCCCCAATCTTTTTCAGACAAATTGTTATAGAACCATGCCATTCCACTTATATATGTGTAGAAGTGATTTTTTAAATCCATGTGAAAATCTTTATATTTATCTCTATTTAATTTCATCTTTTTAGATTTAGCCTAAGCCTCCAATCTGGAAATATATTTTTAGTTTTTGACTATCATTCAGCAGTTATGCTCTCCTCACTCAGTTTATATCATCTGCTAATTTGATAAGATGGAAAAATAAATTTTCCTTTGTTCCCATCAAAGATATTAACTATACTGTTCCCATCAAAGATACTAACTACATGGCCAGAAACTAGAAACTATGTGGATGCCCATCAATTGGAGAATGGCTGAATAAATTATGGTATATAAATATTATGGAATATTATTGTTCTGTAAGAAATGACCAGCAGGATGATTTCAGAAAGGCCTGGAGAGACTTACATGAACTGATGCTGAGTGAAATGAGCAGGACCAGGAGATCATTATATGCTTTAACAACAATACTATATGATGATCAGTTCTGATGGACATGGCCATCTTCAACAATGAGATGAACCAAATCAGTTCCAATAGAGCAGTGATGAACTGAACCAGCTACACCAGCGAAAGAACTCTGGGAGAGGACTATGAACCATTACATAGAATTCCCAATCCCTCTATTTTTGTCTATCTTGATTCCTTCACAAGCTAATAGTATACTATTTCAAAGTCTGATTCTTTTTGTATAGTAAAATAACTGTTTGGACATGTACACATATATTGTATTTATACTTTAACTTATTTAACATGTATTGGTCAACCTGCCATCTGGGGGAAAGGGTGGGTGGAAGGAGGGGAAAAGTTGGAACAAAACGTTTTGCAATTGTCAATGCTGAAAAATTACTCATGCATATATCTTGTAAATAAAGAGCTACAACAATTAAAAAAAAAGATACTAATTACATTGTTCAGTTGCTTTCGTTAAGTAACCCTCGTTCTATTTAATTCCCTTTATGTCTCTGTAAAGGAAAAAATGACTCAAAGGTTTATTTCTTTTTGTAGTTTTGCTTCTGCTCTCTAACTGATATCTTGAGATAGAAGTGATGAAGTCCAACAAGTCATGATGAGATACATCAAGTCATGAAGGTGGTGAGTCTGGAATGAATTTACAGACACAAACTATTTCCAGATCAAGGAGATATTTTAATCCCATAAGGCAAGAAAGTTCCTAATGAATTTACAATTAACAAGAGGAGAGGGTGGGACCTTTTATGAGAAAAGGAACTAAAATTAGGTCTTAACTATGCTAATTTGTGTGTAAGAGTAAATCAGCTAGTGATCTTGGTCATTCTGTTTATACAAGATAGCCTAGGGGTTAACATCTAATGCTTAACCTCCTGATTGTATAAGG
Source organism: Sminthopsis crassicaudata (assembly GCF_048593235.1). Lineage (NCBI taxonomy): Eukaryota > Metazoa > Chordata > Mammalia > Dasyuromorphia > Dasyuridae > Sminthopsis > Sminthopsis crassicaudata. The sequence goes on along the minus strand of NC_133618.1, from coordinate 189,638,245 downwards.
TAACTGTGGGCTTCAGTATAGGATACCTCTGTCTAGAACTCTGTCTATAACTTCTGTCAGATAACTCCAAAGGGTCAGCTTGCTCCTCACTGGGGCCCACTCCTTTTGCTGGAGTCCATTTGCCCTGTCAGAAGATACATAGTACAGAAAAGGCCTGACCCTAAGAGAATGACAAAATAGAATCATCTCATAGAATAACTCTAAAATTGCTAGGAATCTCAGAAGTCATCTAGTCCAATCCCTTTATTTTATAAATGAGGATTAAGAAATTTAAGTAATTTGCCTAAAATCACACAGATAATTGATCTCAATGTCAGTAAAACATGGTTTTAAGACAGAAAGCAACTATTCATTGTCCCTAGGAAGTTCTATGCCTTGCTGCTCCTCAGAGTGAAGAAATCCTCTCCACTTACAGCTCCCTCCACAAATGAAATCACAGGTCTCAACTCCAACCCTCCCTTAGTATCCTCCCAAACCAAGCTGTTGGTAAGAGAAAAGTCAAGTCTATTATCAAGTTTGGTCTACATAGAGAAATATTAACAGGGAATATAGAATTGGGAAGTGTTTTAAAGATGCAGGGCCTATAGTACAGCAAATAGTAAAATAGACCAAAAGATTGAAAAAGCTATATATCACCCCAGTGATCTTTCAGCCAAGGAAGAAAAAACCAGAAAACTTTGAAAATGTAGAAACATTTTTCCTTGAGAGATAGTAAAGCAATTCAGAAAACGGATTTTTAAAAGCTAAGCTATATGATATTATGATCTAAAAAGCCAAATACTTTTTTTAAAAAAAGGTTTACTGCTTTCCTCAGTTTTAAGCTTTTGCCCATTTCTTAGCTTCAAACACTTTCTCTGAGAATCTCTGAAATGAACAGACAACTCTCTTCATTGAAGGCAGGGAATAGTTCCTTATTTTGTTTTTGTATCCCCTGTTCCTAATACAGCCCCTGACACATAGTAGATGCTTAATAAATAGTTATTATTAATTGCTTGAATGATGAGGAATTACTGAAATGCCTATGCTAAAGCAGTGATGTCATTCCTCAGGTACCCATTGATAAGAAAACAAGCATTTAAAAATGCAGATTTGTCCATGAGATATGAAAGACTATTTTTCAGACATAGTGGTTTTGAAGCAAATTAAAAACTTTGTTATTGCAAGAAAATCTCAACTATAATCTTTATGGATTCTATATCACTACTTAATATATATATATATATATATATATTCTTCATTTCAAGGAAGCAAAATCAGGGATTTGGGCATGTAACCCTTTCCTATTCTTTTTCCTCCTCTCCTACCCTAGGCCAGAATTGACTCAAAAATTAAGGGCTTGCTATAGAAACATTCCTCTGGATTTTCTTTTAAAACTCCCTTTTGGGAGTCAGACCACAGCTTCTACCTGGTCACAAACATGAACAGAGCTAAAAACAGTAATTTAAAGATTTTTTACAAACCCAGGCACTGCTTAGGCAAGGGACTTTGCTTAATAGTACAGTCATCCTTGCTTATTGTACCAGAGGAAATGGAATCTTGGGCTGAGCCAGATTCTTTCAGATATGAAACCCATTCAATCAGAAAATGAAATAAATGTACATGTAAGATGTTTTCGTTTACTTTAAAAAAGTCAGAATAGGATGATAGAAAAACACCATGGTATTACAGATAAAAGGCTGGATGTGGAATCAGGAAGACCTAATCAATGAAAATAGATGTAAAAGTCCTTACTTAGTTAGCAATGCAATTCAATTTGTTAGGTACCCAATATTTGTGCAAAGCACTATATGGTTGGGGGTGGGTGTTACAAGAATATGTTCTCACTTTTGAGAAGTTTCCCAAAGGCATCTTTAACAATTTTGAATTTTAGGGGGAGGAAAATCACACTACAGGTTGCCTGGTAAGGAAAAAAAAAAAAAAAAAAAAAAAAAAAAGACTGACCCTGGAGTCAGATGCTATGGCTTTATGTAATACCTAAAATCTTGAGACTCAGTTTCTTTACATATAAAAGAAGATTGAACTGAAAGGCCTTGGAAGTTCTTGATAGCTCCTCATCTATAATCACATTATCTTAATACCATGAGATTTAATGACCAGTTACTAAAGAATTTCTGAATATCAGTAACCTAAAAGATCTGTCACAAAACAATGAGTTGTTTGGATTTTTTAATCAAATTAATCCAAGCAAGAGTTGGACAGCTGAGGAGATTAACTAAAGGAATTCCAAATCTCTCAATTTTTAGTGTTGAGTTGCTTTGTGTTCTCCAAACATATCTCACTACAGTCATATTATCTATAAGCATTTTTTTCATAGGCACTGTGTTTGTTTATGGCAAAGTACCCAAATTTTGATGGAAAGGAAGATATTTTGTAGTTACTGTTTTTACTATTCTTTCTTAGCAAAAGTCTTTGCTAAGAGCCAATGGGACTATCAGATTACTAATAATGGGAAGCTCACCTATTAGGATTTAGAACCCAAAGTAGTTGCCACTCTATGGAACCTATCTTGTGAATGTGAAAGCATTATTAGAAGGGAAAACAATGAAAGGATGTGACAAAAGAGATTTGACTTAATTATATTTAATATTTTATTTAACTTAATTAGAAAAATCTTAAAGTTATTTCTTAGAACCTGAGAACTAGAAAGAAGGTTTATACCATAAAAATATAAGCACTGCTTAAAGGAATTTGTTTTTAAATCTAACCAGACACTAATAGAAAATCAAAGAAGAAAGTCTACTCAACTGGACATATGTTTATAAGTTCCCATTGGGTACAAATGACTGTTTTAAGAGAGGAAAATAAAGTATTCATGATAAAATATTAAGTCCAGAAGGAAACAAATAAGTCATCTGAGGCTTAGAAAAGTGGTTTGCCCAAGATTATAGGGCATTACAGTGGCCAGAGAGGATTCAGCCAAAATTCTCTGATTCTAGATCTACTATTCTTTCCTCTACATCCCACTTTGACTTAGCATCTGCTTAATAGCTGCAATGACAATGATGCTCTATTGTTTTTTATTAATAAGAATAATTAATATTTATCTAGGGCCTTAAGGTTTATAAAATGGAAGATAATAGAAATAAGGATTAGATTTGGCATTCCATTAGTTATAAGGAACTTTGAGGGGAAATAATGTCCTCCAGCAACGCAGATGTACCACTTCTTTGAACTTTACAGTCTTAGAGGTTTGTTTAAGGCTCTAAGGGATTAAGTAATTTTCCCATGGATCACTTGATCAGTATGGTCAGAAGCAGGACGAACCCACTAGGTCTTTAGAGCTCTTAAATTCGGCTTTCTATCCATTATTCCTGCTGTTTCTCAGGAAGATAGTACAAAGATTATTATCCCCTTTTTACAGATAGTTAAATTGAAATTCATAAAGATTGTGAGTTCCCCATGTTCCCACAGCTAGAAAATATTAGAACTGGGATCCAAACCCACATCTTTTCTCATTACAAGTACAGTCCATTATTCCCTGCTGTTTCCTCGGCCCATAAGAGCAGCTAGCGTTTATACAATGTTTTATGGACTGCAAAGCACTTTTTACATATGTTGGCTCATTTGATCCTGAGACTAGCCACATGAGGGAAGCAGAGAAGGATTTAGGTTGTTTTATTTGATCCCCAAATAATGGAAATCCAAGCAAAGAGCTATCTCCCTCCTGACTCTGTAGTGCACAAACATAGCACAGTAGGAATTCACAAAGCCTTTTATGGATTCTCTGTGTGAAACATCCAGCAGACTACTGAGAGTTTCTGAAGATGCCCAAGGCTACTCCATTCCCTTAGACTACACTTTTAAGCATGACTTTGGGCTTTTTTACAGAAGCCTCCTGTTCAGATTGATTAAAAATCTTCTTAGATCAAATGTATATGACTGTATTACCTATGGCCTTTGCAAACACAGGCACAGAGATACAGGTAAGTATTTTTCATTTTGGCACCAGAAGGCAATTAAAAAAAAATGTCACCTAATGAATATGAAATGGGAAATGGAATAGCAAGAGAAAAATGCACAAAGGAGGTGTTGTCTCCTTCTTATTGTAAGGAGAATTAAGACACACAATCATGGAAACAAATTCCTGAGAACCAAAGCCCCAACGTGGTCTCTGGGGATTACAAACAAGTAAATGATATGTTATAACCAGCCACATCTGGACTCATGTCAGATATTTTAGGGAAGCCCAAAGAAGAGAATGCTCTAATGAAAAAATCAACTTTCACCTCTTTTCACTAATGATCAGATAAGAAAGGCAGAAGTTTATTTTCTAAACAATAATTTGCATTTCATCTCTACAATTCCTTATGATCTAAGAATTAACTTTTGATAAGGTAAAGACACTACAACTGACAATCAGCAAGCATTTATTAAATTCTTACTATGTATGTAAATGTGATGGGAATAGAAAGAAAAAGCAAAAATGGACACTACCCTCAAGAGACATATTTTTTAATGATAAAATTAAGGGGGTATGGTAGTGCCAGATTAAAAAGGGCCTGGAATGAGGGTGGGGAAGGCTGGACAGAGTTCAACATTATATGGGTAACTACTGAAGAGTTTAGAGTTCAGGAGTAACACAAGAAGATTTATAGAATATTTTTTAAAACAAATTTAGTATTTCCACAGAGAATAGGCTAGTCTCTTACCCTTCCTGAACTTGAGAGAGAAGTGAATGTGAAACTGAGAAAACCTGTTAGGAATCTTTTTTAGTAGTGCAATTGGGTGGTAAAATAGAAACATTAATATTTCCACTGCCTATTGTGAGAATCAAATGAAACTTGCTTTTGTAAAAATGGGAAGATCATGTCTCATAGTGATTATCTACCTATTGATTGTATGAAAATATAAAATCTGAGTCAAAAATATTTGTGTAAAGTTACTATTTCAAAATATTGACATGTAACAAAATAGCATGTAACAAAAAAAATCATGGAAGTGTAACACAATTAATCAAAGGTAATGATTAATTATTGTATTAACTTAATGAAAAGAAAGTCCCTCATTCACTCCCAATGCTGATGCAAACATGCATGTGCACATACACACACATGGATCTGCTTCTGGAGTATTTTTGCTACTGGAATTATGACCAATTTTTATTCAAGAAAAACCAGCATTGAAGCATTTTTTTTTTCCTGCACAAATTCTGAAACTTTTTTTTTTTTTAAGCATAGAAAAAACACTTGGAACTTTGAGCTTACCAACCCTGTGTTCTTTTAACCTTGTCCTGAAGGATAGGAGTCAGAGAATGTTATCTGAGTTCCTGGCAGCACAGACTTATCATTATTTAATATCCTACTTATAGATATGTGAATTGCTTTGGAAAAGTAAAAACTGGCATAAAAATGAAATTTCTACAATTGTTGAGACCCAAACTAAATCATTCTCAGAGACTGTGGAGGTGACCTTGGGATCTCAATGACTAAAATAATGTAATAGAGGTCCTCTCTGGAAGGTCCAAACTGCCTGCCATGCTGGCACCTGCCCTGAATTCTTGAAAAAAAAAAAAAGACAAAGTAACATGAAATGCACCTTTTAAGGAGTAAATTTAGAGAGATATCAGTTCTTGAGCTCCAAGTCCAGTGAAGAGACTGATTTCAGGATTCCATCCTGTTTGCAAAGCAATAGGATTCTGGGATGTTGTGAAGTTCAGGAGTGGGCTAGGAAATAACAAATGGAAGGAAGCTTATTTTTGTTTGTTTTACTGATGATTTTTATTTTTATATAAAAATCATCAATCATTGCACTTCCCAATAAGCCACCCCTTATAAGAAAGAAGGAAAAAACCACCTAAGATAAACCAATCACTAAATCAACCACATCTGACAGCGTATGTTATATTCCAAACCTATGGTTTCTCACGTTTCCAACAAAAGGAGAAATGCATATCTTTATTTTTTAACCTATTCTCAGATTTGGAAATTGTTCCAGTAAAAAGTAGGTATGATGTTATGAATTATGATTACATAAGAGATGTCAACCCAGCAGCAATGGGGAAACTCTAAAAAATTGAAATTCTAAAGATATCAAGGGAAATAAATTTTAATGAGAAAAAAGAGAAAAGAACAAGTTGACTGAAGAGATTAATGTGGATAAATAGGGAATTTTCCAAACAACTTAGTTTTTTTTAGTTGTTGTTGTTTTGTTTTTAATGAATAGAAAATAGAAAGGCAAGTAGCAAAGAGTGAAATGAGAACATGACACTGTTCTATAAAGCGTCAGGAATGCTAAAATTCAGGATACACTGATGAAGGAAATTAAGGTCAACAATAATGTGATAGGGAGGTAGGAGCTTTTTTTTTTTCCTAGAGGAATTGCCACATGGAAGAGAAAAGGAAGATAAATAAGTACATAGAATCCAAGTGTTACATGGGATATATAGGATGGTGATTTGATGAGTAATAACACAGAAAGAAGTCCCAGCTGTTCTTGCTGCCATGGAAGTCACAGAACAAAGATGGTTCCTAAGTGGTGATACTCAACATAGCTAAAGAGAAATACAGAGTTCCTATCAAATTCTTGATGAATTTAACTGGACTAAGAAGAACTATTTTCTCAGGAACTTAAAGAATTGGCATGTGTGATTGCTAAGCTATTGTTATAGTGAAAAAATCACAGAAAACAGGAGAGATATACAGAAGCAGAGAAAAGAAAATGTCCCATTTTTTTTAAAGGTAATAGCAAAGAGAATAGAATTTATTAATTATAAGCCAATGAATATAGGAAAATTCTGGAACAAATAAAGAGTTATTGAGTGAACATCTAGGAAAAGGAGAAGTGATTTCATTAAATCATGCCAATCTGTTACTAAAATGATGGTTGAGATCAGTGACAAATCAGGACACTTTTGGAACATGTGGATCCCACTGGCAATCTGGTGAAATTTGTGGATTAACTTCTTCTCAGACAGATATTTTAAAAGGAATAAAATATAATATTGAAATTCGTCACCAATTATATTGAAATATTTGTTGTTGTCCAGTTGTTTTAGTCATGTCTGTCTCTTTATGACCCCATTTGGGGTTTTCTAGGCAAAGAAATGGTTGATTTCCTTCTCTAGCTCATTTTACAAATGAGGAAACCAAGGTAAACAGGGTTAAGTAACTTGACCAAGGTCCCACAGATAATAAATATCTGAAGCTAGATTTTAACTTGGGTCTTTCTAATTCCAGGCCTATTACTCTATCCATAGCTGTCCCCATATTAAAATAGTTATTAAAACATTTTTAAAAATTCTTAGACCCCATGTCTAGAACCCTTGCTATAGATATTCACCTGGATTTTAGTAAGACACTTATTAGGAGAATCTGTTACTATTTTTGTTTAAAGATGGTGAGAAATGATGATTAGAGAGAAATTAGTTTCATAACTGGTTGAATTGCCAGACTGAAAGAGTAGTTAATGACTCAGTGTCAACTGGACAGGTGATCTACAGTAGAATACCACAATATTGGTCTTCTGTTGATTAACATTTTTATCAGCATCTTGGATAAAGGAATAAATGGTATGATTTTCAAATTTGAAAGTCCTGTGAAGTTGGGAGAGAGAGCTAACATACTGGATAACAATCATGACCTTAAAAGCTCTTTCTAGTTAGAGCCTTGGGCTAAATCTAACAAGATAGAATCAGAAAATAACTACACAAGTAGAGGATGAAGGAGGAGTGATTCAATAATAATTTATCTGAAAGGCTTTGAGTATTTTAGTGGACTTACACTCAACATGTGTCCCAAAAAAACTAATGCAATTTGGATTGTATCAAGAAAGGAAGAGATTCCAGAAGGAAGGTGAGAGTCAAGCCACATCAAAAGACATTGATAATCTGAATGGAAAGCAAAGCAGGGCAACCAACATGATAGAGGGGCATTGTCATATAAATATCAATTGAAAGAATTGGGGTACTTCATTGTAAGAGAG